>NC_086181.1:41565645-41868145 GCF_023053635.1 Elgaria multicarinata webbii
AAGGCGAAGAGAAGCGGCCATTTTTCGGAGCTCCTAGTTCAGGCGGAGCGCTCCGATCACCATCTTGAAAACATTTCGCCATAGGATTTTATTGCGGAAAATAATCGCGGATAACTAGGTTGTTTTTGAAGCTATCATTCTGGAAATTCTTGTGCACAGAGAGTCGTGGATGGGGGTCATTTTGAGACTACTCTCACCTCTCTGCACCATGCGGGTCGCATGCTATATTTTTTTAAAAATCGGGTCAACAAACAGGGACAGCGCGGCTCAAACGGCGGTTTTCAGCTTTTCGCCCATAGGATTGCATTGCGGGAAAGAATCGGGGATAACTGGGTTGTTTTTTAAGCTATCGTTCTGAAAATTCTTGTGCTTAGACAGTCGTGGATGGGGGTCATTTTGAGACTACTCTCAACTTTCTGCATCCTGTGGTTCACGTGCTAGAATTTTTTAAAAATCGGGTCAACAAACGGTTTGGGTTTTTATTTTTTTATTTTTTTTGAAGCATTGACAGGCACATTCAACTCCCAATCCTGATGAGAATTGATCACCTCATGAAGCATCATCCTCCAATCCCAGCGTTTGAGGCGGGGCTAAGCCAGAGTCACCCTGAGAGCTTTCTGCTTTGTGTCTCTTTGTGGTTTGGCGTTCGTGGAGAGAGGACTTATTTAGTTAGTGCTGCTGCTGTGTTTGGACTTTGGAGATAGATTAGGATAGATTTAGTTTGGCGCGCGTGTGTGTGTTTGTTTGCTTCTTTCTGACTTTTAGCTTAGTTTGCCCTGTGTTTTTCCCTTACTTTGATTTAATATAAACTTTACTTTTAAATTTTGGAGTGTGTGTTTGTTTGTTTGGTTGGTTGTCCCCCCCTTCCCTTTTTTAAAGCCTGACTGTGTTCCTTCTGCTTTTGTGAAAGCTTTCTTTTGAAAGCATACAAACACTTCTTGTCCCATTTCCCTACATTTATTAGTAATATTCTTAAACATATTATTATATTCTTTTACATATTCTTAGTAGTATATATATTAGTATATTCTCATACATATTAGTAGTATTAATATTTTATTCTTCTTATACATATTAGTAGTAGTGTTTGGTTGGTTCTTTCCCCCCTCCCCTCTCTTAAATCCTGATTGTGTTTCCTTCTATCTATATACAAAAAAATACCAAAAAAATATTATTCTCTTTTTCTTCTCTGTGTAACTTGGACTGTGAGTGTGCTGTGTGTGCACTGCTTTTGTGAAGTGCAACAGGCAGCCACAGATTGAGCATTTTGAGGAAAGCATACACACACTTCTTGTCCCATTTCCCTACATTTAAACATATTATTATATTCTTATACATATTCTTAGTAGTATATAGTATATTCTTATACATATTAGTAGTAGTATTAATATTTTATTCTTCTTATACATATTAGTAGTAGTATTAATATTTTATTAGTCATCATGAGAAGAGGCATGTGGGGATTTCCTTTGAACTGGCCCCATTGAGCTGTCTGCATTGCAACTTTAAATCCCTGACATACTGGAGTGCCCAATTTTCAAAACTTCCCCTAACATCAGGGGATGATGGGATTGCCTTTAAACTTGGTGTCCATGGGGACACATGGGTAAGCTGTCATGGGACCAAAGGATAGGTTTCTAACGTACAAATTGACATAGTTGTAGAATGGGACTTGATTTGGGGTGAGTTAAAAAGTTTAAGTGATGCCAAAAATCAGGGGATGATGGGATTGCCTTGAGTCTGGGCGTCCATGTGGACACATGGATAAGCTGTCCTGGTGCCGAATTTGAGGTTTCTAACATGCAAATTGACAGAGCTATCCCAAGGGGTCTGAATGGGGTGCCCGATTTTCATAAATTCCCCAAAAATCAGGGGATGATGGGATTGCCTTGAAACTTGGCGTGCGTATGTATACGTCCATGAGGTGTCATGGTGCCAAACGTGAGGTTTCTAACTTGAACAGACAAAAGTTGTATATTTTTTTAGCTTTCAATGCAACCCTAAGGGGGGGGGAAACGGAGCTCCGATCCGAATCCGGAGCTCCGAGCGGAGCGGAAGTGGGCAGAGTGGGCCGCTCCGAAAATGGCAGATCTGGAAAAGAAGCGGAGCGGGGGGGTCCGTGCACACCCCTATCATATATCAAATATCAAGCATAGGTTCTGAATCTGACAATTTATTTCTGTAATAATTATAAATGCAAGCCTTTTGTATAATTCTACAGCTCTGTTGGATTTTCTATATAAATTGCAGTGACCCTGTCTTTTGATTGGACTTTTTTCAGTGTTTTGAAGCAGTAGCCCCAGTAATTCACATGCACAACCTTAAATCATATACTAAGTAAAATAACTGATAGGCAATACACCACTACAAGGTGCCCACTAGGGGTGTGCATGGACCCACCGATCCACTTCTCTTCCAGATTTGCAACTTCCGGATTGGGTCTGCTCTGCTCCACTCTAATCCACCTATAGTCCACTCCGGATCACCGCAAAGCTCCGGATCCAGATCAGAGCTCCGCTTTCCCCCACATAGACTTGCATTGAAATCCAAAAAAGCCTTCATTTTTTTTCTGTTAATGTTAGAAACCTCAAGCTCAGCACCATGATAGCATATCCATGTATACACATGCATGCCAAGGCTCAAGGTAATCCAAGCATCCCCTGATTTTCAGGGATTTTTTGAAAATCAGACACCCCATTTTCAGATATGGGATTTACTCCAACATTTTGACAGATAAAAACTTGGAAGCAGGCACCCTCACAGATGCCATCTAGATCCACATTCATGGCAAGTTTCAAGCAAATCACATCATCCCCTGATATTTGGCGGAGCTTTAACCTCTAACTGAAGAAGCCTAATCTGGACCCGGAGGACGTTAACAACGACAGGCCGGTGGCTAATATCCCTTTCCTGGGCAAGTTGTTTGAGCAGGTGGTTGCAGGACAACTCCAGGC
The DNA here is from genome assembly GCF_023053635.1 of Elgaria multicarinata webbii. Lineage (NCBI taxonomy): Eukaryota > Metazoa > Chordata > Lepidosauria > Squamata > Anguidae > Elgaria > Elgaria multicarinata. The sequence goes on from NC_086181.1 coordinate 41,568,600, forward strand.
ACTCTTGAATGAAACAGCTTATCTAGATCCATTTCAATCAGGTTTCAGGCCTGGTTTTGGAACAGAAACTGTCTTGGTCGCCCTGTGGGATGACCTCTGCCGGGAGAGAGACAGGGGGAGTGCGACTCTGTTGGTTCTCCTGGACCTCTCAGAGGCCTTCGATACCATCGACCATGGTATCCTTCTCGATAGATTGTCTGAGTTGGGAGTGGGAGGTATTGCATTGCAGTGGTTCCGCTCCTACTTGGATGGCCGATTCCAGAAGGTGGTGCTGGGGGATTATTATTCTGTGCCGTGGCTCCTAAACCCTGGGGTTCCACAGGGCTCTATCTTATCCCCTATGCTGTTTAACATATACATGAAGATGCTGGGGGAGGTTATCTGGAGATGCGGACTGAGGTGTCATCAATATGTGGATGATACCCAGCTAAAACCTTTCCTTTTCATCAAACCCAGGTGAGGCAGTGACTGTTCTGAACCAGTGCCTGGGCAAGGGAATGGACTGGATGAGGGCTAACAAACTGAGACTCAATCCAGACAAGGCAAAGGTACTGTTAGCGGGTGGTTCATCCGTCTGGCGAGGTGATGTTTGCCCTGTCCTGGATGGGGTTACACTCTCCCTAAAGGATCAGGTCCGTACTTTGGGGGTGCTCTTGGCTCCAGAACTGTCACTTGAGGCAAAGGTGAACTCAGTGGCAAAGAGCACCTTTTATCAGCTTAGGTTGATATACCAACTACTCCTTTATCTGGACAGAGGTAGCCTAGATACAGTTATCCATGCTCTGATAACCTCTCGTTTGGATTATTGCAATGTGTTGTACATGGGGCTTCCTTTGAAAACGGTCCAGAAACTTCAACTGGTACAAAACAGGGCAGCCCGTTTAATAACAGGGGCTGGCTGGTGAGATCACATTACGCCATTCCTTTTACAACTTCATTGGCTGCCAGCCCAGGTCCGGGCCCGATTTAAAGTGCTGGTATTGACATTTAAAGCCCTAAACGGTTTGGGGCCAGGTTATTTGAAGGAACACCTCCTCCCATATGTACCTGCCCAGACCTTAAGATAATCTACAGGGGCCCTTCTCCATGAGCCCCTGCCAAAGGAAGTGAGGCAGGTGGCTACTAGAAGGAGGGCTTTCTATGCTGTGGCACCCCAGTTGTGGAATGAGGTCCCCAGAGAGGTCTGCCTGGCACCTACGCTGTACTGCTTTCATCGCCAGCTGAAGACCTTTTTATTCTCTCGATATTTTAACACTTAATTTTAACTTAAATTTAAATTCTACTGTTCTAACTCTGTATTTTAATCTTATATCAATTTTGTTGCGTGGTTTTATCCTGGTTGTGCTTTTTATACTGTATTTTGTAATTGTGCTTTTAACATGTTGTTTGTTTTATGATGGTTTTAACTTTTGTGAACCGCCCAGAGATCTTCAGCTATTGGTCGGTATAAAAATGTAATAAATAAATAAATAAACAAATAAAAATAACGCATCACCCCTAACCCCAATTCACACCCCTTTCGATATCTCTGTCAATTTTCAAGTAAGAAATGTCAAATTAGACACCATGACACCTGATGCATGTATACACATGCATGTCAAGCCTCAAGCCAATCCAAGCATCCCCTGGTTTTCGGGGAATTTTTGAATATAGGACACCCCAGTATCTCAGGGATTTAAAGCTGCAGACAGCTCAATGGGGCCATTTCAAAGGAAATCCCAACATGCCATGAATTGAGGAGTAGATAATCCTAAATATGAATTGGGGAGTAGATTACCCTAAACCCTTCTTCCACACTTGAAAAATTTATTTGGAACGTCAAAGAGTCTAAGTGAGTGCAGGAAGGACTTATCCCCTGAGTCAAAGCAAGACACACACAAACCATCCCTGCGAGGTGGGCACAGAGGAGGGGGACTGGCAGCAAGCATGCTGGAGGCTGGTGGGCATGAACCACAAAGCCCATCATGTAGTGCAGCTCCCAGGAGGAGGAGGGAGGGAAGGCAGGCAGGCAGCAGAAATTTCTGGGGGCACAAGGTAGTGAGGCAAGGATTGTTTGTTTCTTTCTAAGCCAGCAGTAACGCATTGCAAACCAACCCTGCGAGGCAGGCACAGAGGAGGAGGACTGAGAGCAAGCATGCCAGAGGCTGGTGGGCACAAACCACAAACCACAAAGCCCATCATGTAGTGCAGCTCCCAGGCACCAGGTGGGCAGAGAGGCAGGCAGAGGTATGCCATAGATCTATGGGGGAGTCAGTCCCGGCAGATGCCCCACCACAGCAGCACCCCGGGGGGAAGGCAGGCAGGCAGGCAGGCAGGCAGGCAGGCAGGCAGGCAGGCAAGCAGGCAGCAGACATTTCTGGGGGCACAAGGAAGTGAGCTAAGGATTGTTTCAAAGCCAGTAATGCAAACCATCCCTGTGAGGCAGGAGCAGCACAGAGAGATGCCTTTCCTTTTGCATCCCATAACTACTAGGAGGCTAGGAGGATAAGAGTAAAGCTTTGTGATCCTTGCTTCAGAGTTGATTGACTGCACTGTGATCACAGCCATTATTAAACAACAACAACAACAACAATGGTAACGTTAATAATAGCAGTACTAATTAATATTAATAGCAATAATAATAATAACAACAACAACAACAATAAGGAGTTGAACCACAATGAAAGCCTGCCTGACTTCACTGAAGAGGAAAAGCCAGGAGAGCTTGGGCTATGGGGTGTATAAATATAAAATGGAATAAATAAATAAATAAACAAAGGAGGGGTGGAATTAAAAGCAGCAGTGTTGCTGAATAAACAACAAGAAGATTTTTTTTAAAAGGCTATGTCTGTCTTTTACCAGTAAGAGGAAAGTGGACGTGCCCAGGGGGAGGGGGATATGCCAATTTGACTGGCCCTAAGTAAGTACCAGTCTTTAAGAAGCTACCTGTCACTTCAACTAATGACAGGCATTAGCTTCTTGAAGTTCTAGATTGTAAACTTTTGAGGGCTCTGATGACCCTCCAAAAGCAGGAGTGTGTGCACTGGGCACGTCCACATGCCCTAGGGGACCTCATCCCCTTGCACCACATCTATTCAGTTGTTCACCAAGGTTAGAGTGGGTAGCAGTGCTGTGTTTCCTATCTGTTATTTATTTGCTTAGTGTATGATTTCAGGTTGTGTTTGTGCATTTGGTGGGGCTACTGTTTAAGAAACACACTGGGAAAAGTCCGTTCAGAGACAAAGAAAGAGAAGTTTCCCAGTATCCCAAGTTTCGAAGTATCCCGTTTTGCCTAACCCCCCCTCCAACTTTGGGATTGGAGGATACTTCATCAGGTGATCATGACCGGGAGTTGAATCTGCCTCTCAGCACTTCAAAAAGGTACCTCTTCCGCTTTTTTTACCCTGTTATTTTTTAAAAAATAGCAAGCAAATCGCACCATGCAGGGTGCTGAAAATAGGCTCAAAATGACCCCCACCAACGACTCTCTAAGCACACCAAGTTTCAAATAGATAGCTTGAAAAACAAAAAAGTTATCCACTAATCTTTTCCGCAATGCAATCCTATGGGCGAAATAATCCAAAATGGTGGGCGGATCGCTCCGCGAAAAGAGGAGCACTCCGCTTCTGGTCACCTCTCTTCACCATACTTCTCCAGCCCCCCGATTTGCTTCTCCTCCACCTCAGGCGGAGGAGGATCACCCCAATTCGCTGTTGCTTCTCCGATCCTAAGCTAAGTGGATCACACCCCTAGTACCAACCATAACCTTGGGGAACAACTGAATAGATGTGGTGCAAGGGGATGATTCCATACTCCATGTGGATGTGCCCAGTGCACACTGCCCTGCCTTGTGGGGGTCATCAGAACCCTCCAAAGGTTAGCAATTGAGGAAGCCAATGACACGCACGAGTAAAAGAGTGATGTCGCTTTTCAAAGGCATGTACCTAGACAAGAGTAGTCAAATGACTGGAATCCCCTGTCCCTCTGGGCACGTCCACTTTTCCTTTACTGGTAATAAAGTCAGACAAAGCCTTTTAAAAAAATTCTTGTTGTTATGATTATTCCTGGATTCAGCAACAGTGCTGCTTTTAATTCCACCCCTCCTGGGTTGTTTTTTTTTATTATTATTCATTAAATTTATATACCACACCATAGGTAAAGCTCTCCTGGCTTTTCATCTTCAGTGAAGTCAGGCAGGCTTTCATTGTGGTTCAAGTTCTTATTGTTGTTGTGATTATTATTATTATTATTATTATTATTATTATTATTATTATTGCTATTATTAACATTATTAACATTATTATTGTTGTTGTTGTTGTTGTTTACTAATGGCTGTGTAATTACAGTGCAGTCAATCATCTCTGAAGCAGGGAAGACAAAGGTTTACTCTAATCCTCCTAGTAGTGATGTGCTCCGCTTCTAATCGGACTGGTGAATTAGAAGCGGAGCGGGGGGCTTCGCCTGCCCTTAAGGCGGAGGCGAAGAGGATTGGAGGACCGGCGGAGCGTGGCGAAGAGGATCGAGATGAAGGCGGATCCTTTGCATCGATCCGGAGCTCCTCCGCAAAGGTAAGTGGGGTTTACCGGGCCCTGCCACTGTTGCTGTTGCCCATGCAGCGACAGTGGCAGGACCCAGTAACCCCCCCTCCTCTCCCTTATGTGCCTCTGTCCGCGGTCCGTCGGCATCTTCAATTGAGCCCACGGTTCAACCAGGAAGTCTGGGCCGCTTGCGGCCCAGACTTCCTGGTTGAACCACGGGCTCAATTGAAGACGCCGACGGACCGCGGACGGAGGCAGGTAAGGCCCCCCTCCCCCTTGGTCCATTACCGGGCTCTGCCACGGTCGCCGCATGGGCGGCGATGGCGGCAGGGCCCAGTAAACCTACTGCCCTCCTCTCCCGGCCTTACCTGGCGCCACTCCCCTCCACTGCGGAGCTCCGATTCGGAGCCGGAGCTCCACGGCGAAGAGGAGCGGAGTATGGGCGGAGCGGCGCGGAGCGGAGCAGGCCGATCCTAAATTTTTGGATCGGCCCGCGGGGTGGAGCGGGGGGTCCGTGCACACCCCTACCTCCTAGCCCCCTATTAGTTATTGGATGCAAAAGGCATGTCTCTGTGCTATTCTCACCTCACAGGGCTGGTTTGCTTAACTGGCTTTGATGGCTTGGAAAGTGGAAACAATCCTTGGCTCACTTACTTGTGTCCCCAGAAATGTCTGCTGCATGCCTGCTTTCCTGCCTCCGCCTGGGTGCTGTCGTTGTTGTGTATTGGGATCTGCTGCCTGGGTCTTACTTCCCCATGGATCTATGGCATATCGTGTATGTGTGTGTGTGTGTGAGTGTGAGTGTGTGTGTGTGTGTGTGTGTGGCACCTCTCTGCCTGCCACTCTGCCCTCCTGGTGCCTGGGAGATGTAGATGGGCTGTGTGGGTCAACCCCACAAGCCTCTTGTATGCTTGCTCCCAGTGTTTCAGGCCAGGGCATAGCTGCCACCTGCTGCTGCCCCTCCTCTTCTGTGCCAACCTCACAGGGCTGGTTTGTGGGTGTCTTGCTTTGACTCAGGGCATTAGTCCTTCCTGGGGATGAAAAGGCAGCTGCATTGCTGCTGCACTCACCCTGTTGAAGTTCCTTCTTAATTTTTGAAGTGTTGAAGATTCTTATTTAGGTTTATCTTTAAATATTCCCTACAATTCAAGGCATGTTGGGATTTCCTTTCAAATGGCCATGAATAGGCATCTATTTATTGAGAAGCCCATTTAGCTGTCTGCAACTTACAAAATCCCTGAGATAAAGGGATGTACTAAAACAAAGGATGTTACTTGCCCATAGGGATCCATTGCAAAGCGCTCTCCCATAGCAATCTATAGGTGAGAAGTGTCCTATGTTTCCCTATGGGCAAGCACTTTGCAATGGATTCCTATGGGCAAGTACTGTCCTTTGTTTTAGAATGTCCCTGAGATAGATACATTTCTGAAAATGGGGTGGGGGATTTTTACATATTCGCCAAAAAATCACTGGATGCCCGGATTTGCTTCAAACTGGCCATGAATGTGGATACGTGGATAAGCTCTCATGGTGCCAATTTTGAGGTTTCTATAATGTTAAAAGTGACAGAGATGTAGAAAGGTTTGTTAATTGGGGTTGGGGTTGAGGGTTAAAGAGTTTAAAAAATCGCTAAAAATCAGGGCATGCTTGGATTTCCTTGAAACTTGGCAAGAATGTGTATCTAGGTGGACGCTGAGATAGTGCCCATATTCAAGTTTGTATCTTGAAAAATGACAGAGATACTTGCATTTCTGAAAATGGGGTGGAAGGTATTTACTAGGGGTGTGCATGGACCCCCCGCTCCGCTTCACTTGCAGATCCGCCATTTTCTGGATCGGGCCGCTCTGCCCCACCCCCACTCCGCCCACTTCCGCTCCGCTCCGCCCGGAGCTCCGGATCCGGATCCGGAGCTCCGTTTCCCCCCCCCATAGGCTTGCATTGAAAGCTAAAAAATTATACAACTTTTTTTCTGTTCAAGTTAGAAACCTCATGTTTGGCACCATGACACCTCATGGGGATATACACACGCACGCCAAGTTTCAAAGCAATCCCGTCATCCCCTGATTTTTGGTGAATTTTTGAAAATCGGGCACCCCACACACAACATCCCTGCGAGGTGGGCAGGGGAGGAGGGAGGGAAGGCAGGCAGGCATGCAGCTGGCATTTCTGGGGGCATAAAGAAGTGAGCCAAGGATAAGCCAGTAATGCATATAAAATGGAATAAATCAATCAATAAACAAAGGAGGGGTGGAATTAAAAGCAGCAGTGTTGCTCAATAAACAGCAAGAAGAATTTTTTTAAAAAGGCTATATCTGTCTTTTACCAGCAATAGGGGGACGTGCCCGGGGGAGGGGGAAGTAGCTGCCAGTTCAAGACACTGACAGCCACCAACAGCTCTGAGAAGAAGTAAAACGCTCACTTCGACTCATAACAGGCATTGCTCCACCACTGAAAAGTGACCATTCACTTCAACTCATGATAGGCATTGCTCCACCGTTTTACTCTCTTTGGAAGGCTCTAATGGCCTTCCAGTGCAGGAGAGAGTGGGGGCACGTCCACAATGAGATGCCCTAGGGGAGCTCATCCCCTTGCACCACATCGATTCAGTTGTTCCCCAAGGTTAGGGTGGGGAGCAGTGCTGTGTTTCTATCTCTTATTCTTGGCTTAGTATATGATTTCAGGTTGTGTTTGTGCATTTGGTGGGGCTACTGTGTTAAAAAACACGGGGAAAAGCCCGTTCAGATGAAGAAAGAGAAGTTTCCCAGAATCCCAAGTTACCTGTTTTGCCTATGCCCTCCTCTAACTTTGGGATCATCATGACCGGGAGCTGACTCTGCCCCTCAGCCCTTTGAAAAAGGTATTTTTCCCGCCGATTTTTAAAAAACTTCTAGCCCGCGACCCGTACGATGCAGAAAGTTGAGAGTGGTCTCAAAATGACCCCCATCCACGACTCTCTGTGCACAAGAATTTTCAGAATGTAGCTTAAACCCCCCCCCCAGTTATCCCCGATTCTTTCCCTCAATGCAATCCTATGGGCGAAAAGCCGAAAACGCAGTTTGAGCCGCGCGGTTGACCCGATTTTCACAAAAATATAGCCCGCGACCCGTACGATGCAGAAAGTTGAGAGTGGTCTCAAAATGACCCCCATCCACGACTCTCTGTGCACAAGAATTTTCAGAATGATAGCTTAACCCCCCCCCCCAGTTATCCCCGATTCTTTCCCTCAATGCAATCCTATGGGCGAAAAGCCAAACGCCGTTTGAGCCGCGCGGTTGACCCGATTTTCACAAAAATATAGCAAGCGACCCAGACAACGCAGAGAGGTGAAAGTGGTCTCAAAATGACCCCCATCCACGACTCTCTGTGCACAAGAATTTTCAGAATGATAGCTTCAAAAACAACGTAGTTATGCGCGATTATTTGCTGCAATGCAATCCTATGGCGAAATGTTTTCAAGATGGGGACCGGAGCGCTCCGCCTGAACTCGGAGCTCCGAAAAATGGGCGCTTCTCTTCGCCTTGCTTCTAGGGGGTCCGCGGTCCGCTCCTACTCCGCCTCTGGGTAAGGCGGAGCAGGCCAATCCGCTACTGCTTCTACGCTCCTAATCGGAGCGGAGCACATCCCTAGTATTTACATATTCGCCAAAAATCACTGGACGCTGAGATTTGCTTCAAACTGGCCAAGAATGTGGATACGTGGATAAGCTCTCGTGGTGCTGATTTTGAGGTTTCTAACATTAAAAGTAAAAAAAGTTATAGGCATTTGATTTTCAGCGCAAGTCTATGGGGGGGGGGAACACAGAGCTCCGATCCAGATCCAGAGCCCCACCGCGGAGCGGAGCGGACCATAGGCGGATTGGTGCGTGGTGGAGCGGACTTGATCTGGAAGTTGCGGTTCGGGATCCAGAGCAGATCGGGGGGTCCGTGCACAGCCCTACCTTTCATGAATCCAAATGTATCACCCATAGTATGCCGATGTTCTGCAGTGTTTGGCTGTCTTTTGTTCCAACCTACCTGAGCACAAAGGGCAAATACATCGTAGCTGTGGAGATCTTCACTATCTTAGCTTCTAGTGCTGGGTTGTTAGGCTGTATCTTTCCTCCAGAATGTTACATTATGCACTTGAAGCCTGAGATAAACACCAGGGAGCAGCTTATAAGGACAAAAACATGAAGATCAACTTCTCTTATCAAATGTACAGGAGTACTGCCTGTGAACAAAAGCCGGAAGTTTGGTCCTTCTCAGAGTCATCCCATTTAAAATAGAGAAACATGAAACGTGAAAGGCGTTTTCTATTCTACTAACTGGGTTTCTAAACTGCTTTATTGAAATTCTGTTCAGCACTTTTTGTCATTCTTCAGGGTGTAGCACCATTCTCTAGGTTGTCCTAATGTTACATTTCCGAAAGGAAACTCTGGCTACATCTTGTCTCCAATACAGGGGCTGCCAAGCCCACCCTACCAGCATGTGCAGGTGGGAAAAGAAGGGGAATATATGTTGCATGCATGCTCAGCATGTGTGCAGCATGAGGTATGGGTGGGGCAATGCTTATAAAGGCAAAGTACACCAGCAACCCAGGCCAAAGCTAGACCTAAGGTTTATCCTGGGATCACCCAGGGTTCACTTCTGCCTGATCACTGGATCCCCTGTGTATCACCTAGATGAACAGGTTTGACCCCATGGCGACCCAGGGATAAATTTCTTTTGCTTTCTGGCTCCCACGCTCCCTCCATCCCTCCCTGTAGCCAGAATTTATTTATTTTTATATAATTTACTTTGAATGTGTGTTGGTGGCATATATATATTTTTTACCTTACCTAATCAACATGAGCTGGCTGAGGGTACTGTCTGTATTTTTTCTTTCTATACATTGCTCTACAGGCTCCAAGACTGCCTGCACTTCTTGATCATAAAAGTCCCTAGGAAGGGATAAATTCATGACCTCCTCCCCTGTGTGGGAGATGTGGGAAGCCAAGGAGGCTACAGGCTATCAAAGAGATAATTGTACAAAGAAAGACAAAACAATTATTCACACACCTCAGCCATTTCATAAGTCAAGAAAGTACTAGAACCCCAAACCAAACTCAAGAGAATTTCTCCAAAATATTTCTTCTTTGAATTACTTTTTGAAAGCAATTTTATATCAAATTTATTTATTTATTTATTTATTTATTTATTTTATTGCACCTCTATATCGCCTAATTGAATGAGAATGGTCAAAAATATGTGGGAGAATTTTTGGCAAAGCACTAATCAGTAGTATTGGGATATGGACTCCAGGTGGAACCAGGTCCCCTCTCCAGAGGGGTATGTGACCTCTTTGCAGACCACAAAGGAAGTGCCTTTTTTTAGCTAGAAATTTGCCAGTTGCTTTTAATGGATCCAAGTTTGTCTCCTTCAGCATGCTGTTTTTTGGAGTGTTTGGTTGACTTTTGTTCCAACCTCCTTGAGTACCAATGGAACATACATAGTAGCTGAGGAGATCTTCTCTATCTTAGCTTCTAGTGCTGGGTTGTTGGGCTGTATCTTTCCCCCCAAATGTTATATTAATCTCTTCAATCCTGAGTTGAACAACAGGGAGCAGCTCATAAGGAGAAAATAATAACCGTCACTCTTCCCAATCAATGCATTACTTCTGTGGTGTCTAAGGAACTGAGGCAATGGAACTACTACTAAGAGATAGTAGTATCTATCTACTATCCCAGATAAACCATCTTATTCATGTGTAGCCTCTTTGAAACTAGTTAGACACACTATCAAGCTGTTATACAAATGGGGAAAAAACCAGCTCTAAAAGAATTCCATGTACCTCAATAAAAATCACCATTAGAATTTTATAAAAGCTGTTTATTTAAAAGCATCAGAAACACTCCTTCTTCATGTAGAAAACAACAGCATGGTGATTTGTAATATAATAAAAAAGTAACTTACAATTACTTTTCATTTGTTCATTCTTTCCTGTTATAATCTTGTCCCTGCCAGTTACATAATAGTACAAACATTATGTACCAAATAAAAACCATTTTATCACTTCTTATCTTCATATTCATCTTAGATTCTGCAAGTGACAATGCATTTGGATTATAAATTGAAGTCATTTGTATAATTGCACAGCCATGCTGGACTTACTATGCAAAATTGCAGTGATCCTACTATACACTATCCAATAATCTAAAGTAAGACCAATGTTAGTAGCTTAGCGAGGTCAGAAACCTTGGAATGTAATCCGGGTGGGCTTCTGGCAGACATTCAGCTCTCCATGGGAACTATATGACTAGGGCCATAACTAGACCGGGTGAAATCCCAGGCTGATCCCTGGGATCATCCCTGTGCATCCACATGACACACAGGGGGATCCCAGGATCAGGGAGGGATGATCCCTCTTTTGCTCTGGTATTTCACCCTCCCCTTTAGGCCTGGTTTCTCCAAAGCCTTGGGCCAAGCCTGAGACAACACAACAGGTGGTCATAGAATCATAGAATCATAGAATAGCAGAGTTGGAAGGGGCCTACAAGGCCATCGAGTCCAACCCCCTGCTCAATGCAGGAATCCACCCTAAAGCATCCCTGACAGATGGTTGTCCAGCTGCCTCTTGAATGCCAGCTGCCTCTTGAATGCCGTGGTTTGGTGCCACAGTTTGTCACAGCTCCTTGTAGTTACTTGCGAGGAGCTGTGACCCGCGCATGAGGCACAGAGATCCTCAGGAGTACTGCACCCATTGGGGTGGGGGAAGCGGGGATTTTTTTAAAAAAAAAACCCACAAACTTCTTGAAGCTTTCTTGAAGCTTCTTGTGCTTAGTAGGGGTGTGCACGGACCCCCCGCTCCGCTTCACTTGCAGATCCGCCATTTTCGGGATTGGGCCGCTCCACCCCGCCCCCGCTCCGCCCACTTCCGCTCCGCTCCGCTCGGAGCTCCGGATCCGGATATTGAGCTCCGTTTCCCCCCCCCATAGGCTTGCATTGAAAGCTAAAAAATTATACAACTTTTTTTCTGTTCAAGTTAGAAACCTCACGTTTGGCACCATGACACCTCATGGGGGTATACACACGCACGCCAAGTTTCAAAGCAATCCCATCATCCCCTGATTTTTGGGGAATTTTTGAAAATCGGGCACCCCATTCACACCCCTTTCCATAGCTCCGTCAATTTGCACGTTAGAAACCTCAAACTCGCCACCATGAAAGCTTATCCAGGGATACATACACACGCCGAGATTCAAGGCAGTCCCATCATCCCCTGATTTTTGGGGAATTTATGAAAATCCAACACCCCTTTCCATAGCTCCGTCAATTTTGCACGTTAAAAAAACCCCTCAAACTCACCACCATGAAAGCTTATCCAGGGATACATATGCACGCCGAGACTCAAGGCAGTCCCATCATCCCCTGTTTTTTGGCGGGGCTTAAACCTGCAAAATTTGGAACTTCCAAAACTCCAAGTGAGCGCAGGAAGGACTTCTCCCCTGAGTCAAAGCCACACACACACAACATCCCTGCGAGGTGGGCAGGGGAGGAGGGAGGGAAGGCAGGCAGGCAGGCATGCAGCTGGCATTTCTGGGGGCATAAGGAAGTGAGCCAAGGATAAGCCAGTAATGCATATAAAATGGAATAAATCAATAAATAAACAAAGGAGGGGTGGAATTAAAAGCAGCAGTGTTGCTGAATAAACAGCAAGAAGATTTTTTTAAAAAAGGCTATATCTGTGTTTTACCAGCAATAGGGGGACGTGCCCGGGGGAGGGGGAAGCAGCTGCCAGTTCAACTCAAAACAGCCACCAACAGCTCTGAGATTAAGAAGTAAACGCTCACTTCAACTAATAACAGGCATCGCTCCACCACTAAAAAGTGACCATTCACTTCAACTCATGATAGGCATTGCTCCACCGTTTTACTCTCTTTGGAAGGCTCTAATGGCCTTCCAGTGCAGGAGACAGTAGGGGCACGTCCACAATGAGATGCCCTAGGGGAGCTCATCCCCTTGCACCACATCTTTTCAGTTGTTCCCCAAAGTTAGGGTGGGGAGCAGTGCTGTGTTTCTATCTCTTATTCTTGGCTTAGTATATGATTTCAGGTTGTGTTTGTGCATTTGGTGGGGCTACTGTGTTAAAAAACACGGGGAAAAGCCCGTTCAGATGAAGAAAGAGAAGTTTCCCAGAATCCCAAGTTACCTGTTTTGCCTATGCCCTCCTCTAACTTTGGGATCATCATGACCGGGAGCTGACTCTGCCCCTCAGCCCTTTGAAAAAGGTATTTTTCCTGCCGATTATTTAAAAACTTCTAGCGCGCGACCCGTACGACGCAGAAAGTTGAGAGTAGTCTCAAAATGACCCCCATCCACGACTCTCTGTGCACAAGAATTTTCAGAACGATAGCTTAACCCCCCCCCCCAAGTTATCCCCGATTCTTACCCTCAATGCAATCCTATGGGCGAAAAGCCGAAAACGCCGTTTGAGCCGCGCGGTTGACCCGATTTTAAAAAAAATATAGCACGCGACCCACACGACGCAGAGAGGTGAGAGTGGTCTCAAAATGACCCCCATCCACGACTCTCTGAGCACAAGAATTTCCAGAACGATAGCTTCAAAAACAACCTAGTTATGCACGATTATTTGCCGCAATGCAATCCTATGGCGAAATGTTTTCAAGATGGCGACCGGAGTGCTCCGCCTGAACTAGGAGCTCCGAAAAATGGTTGCTTCTCTTCGCCTTGCTTCTAGGGGTCCGCGGTCCACTCCTACTCCGCCTCTGTGTAAGGCGGAGCAGGCCAATCCGCTACTGCTTCTACGCTCCTAATCGGAGCGGATCACACCCCTATTATTATTATTATTATTATTTATTTATATAGCACCATCAATGTGGATCTAGATGGCATCTGTGAGGGTCCCCACTTCAAAATTTTTATCTGTCAAAATGTCAGAGTAAATCCCATGTCTGAAAATGGGGTGTCCAATTTTCAAAAATCCCCCCAAATCAGGGGAGCCTTGGATTTGCTTGAGGCTTGGCATTCATGTGTAAACATGCATTAGGTGTCACGGTGCCTAAAAGGGGTGTGAATTGGGGTTAGGGGTGATGCTTTAGAGGTTAAACCCCTTCCAAAAGTTAGGGGATGATGGGATTTACTTGAAACATGCCATGAACGTGGATCTAGATGGCAACTATGAGGGTGCCTGCTTTGAAGTTTTTATCTGTCAAAATGTAGGAGTAAATCCCATGTCTGCAAATGGGGTGAAAGATATTCAACAATTCCCCGAAAACCAGGGGATGCTTGGATTTGCTTGAGGCTTGGCATGCATGTGTATACATGGATAAGCTATCATGGTGCCTAGTTTGAGGTTTCTAACATTAACAGAAAAAAAGTTGTAGGCTTTTTTGGGTTTCAATGCAAGGCTATGGAGGGGGACAGCGGAGCTCCGATCCGGATCCGGAGCTTCGCAGCGAAGCAGAGCGGACCAAAGGCGGAGCGGAGTGGAGTGGAGCGGACCCAATCCGGAAGTTGTGAATCTGGAAGAGAAGCGGATCGGGGGGTTCGTGCACACCCCTATTTGATTACAACTATTTTTTTTTAAAAAAAAATGGAGCTGCAGTGTGGGCTTCATTTCACCAGGAAACATTACACCAAGCTGATGACTTCATCTGATGGCCAGAAATAACTTCTGCTGTTTCCTCATGACTGATACGTTAAACCCATCTGTTTTTTGTCCCACTAATGAGCAAATCAAACTTTTCTCAGAATTGAAAAAAACATGTTTGTGAACCATGTTGCCACTCATAGAAAAGAAATGATTATCTTCCCTGTCATTACTGAAACCACTGTAATTTGTTTTCCCCAGGTCCAGTGGGTTTTTAGAAAGCTGAAAACTGTCATGAAACATGTTACAAATAGCCCTCCACGTGTGCCATGGAGGGCAAGAGGCAGGCAGGGCTCTGTCACTTTGATCTCCAATGGTTGCTTTTCCTCCCCCTTTTCTAGGCCAGGCTTCTAATCTCTGTTGGCATTTGTAACCATGTTGCTACTATAGAGAAGGCAGAGAAGTCTCCAACTACATAGTACATTGGCAAAATCTGGTGCCAGCCAAGGTAGCCTCCTGAATCCAAGCATAAACTGAAGATGGATGCAGGACGGTTCGCATCCAGAGAGAAGGCTTGGCATCAAAATAGTGGATTTCCAGTGTTACTGTTGTTGCTGCTACTTCTCCATTGGGTGTGTGAAGTCGATACAATGAATTGTCTCACTATTGATCCTGCCCCTCTTGCATTTGAGTCATATCAGTCAGGGGACTTCATTATCGGTGGGATGGTTTCTCAGATTACTTCGTTTTCCCCAGCATTTAATTTCAAGGAATGTCCTTGGCAGGAGTTCTCTGAATTCAGAATGTAAGAATTTCTCCTCCTCCTCCTTCTTTCTGCTTCATTTCAATTTGGCCAGATCATAAACCTCAAACACTAAATACCAATTTCATTTAAAAGATTGACACTTGACATATATGCTTATACATTCTCCGTCTAAATGAAATAATTCCTCAGGATGTGTGTCACCACTTGCAGACATTACAAACTATATTGAAATTTGAAAAATTAGGAGAAGAGAAAGTTTTTACTTTTAAAAAAATAATAATAATCAGGTTAAGTCTAACAAGCAAGAAAACATAAAAATCTAAAAATAAATAAAGCAGCAGCCAAAAATTGTATAAAAATACTCATGAGTGTAGATGTCAGTACTAGACAGTGCTTAATCACCATGGCTTCGTGTTTCATCTGAACAGGGACAATGATGAGGATCACCTGCTGGGGAGGGGGAGGAGGGAGGGAACAATTGGGTGGGAATAGATCAGAATGTTCTGCTTGAGATTCTTAAAGCTGACAATATCCTGGATTAGGGGGTCTGGCTGCCTGGATCTCTGATCTGGAGCTGTCCAACTGCGAGGTGAGGATACGTTTAACTGGAGGTCCAACGTCTTTCTCTAAATGATGAATCTTACAGCCAAAGAATGTGATGTTCCATTTGGGAGCAATAGACCACATATACTCATCTGTCAGTGATGTGATAACATGTAGAAAACGTGAGCCACTCAATACTCCACATGTAGTTATCTGTATTAGAAATAGAACACCTTCTAGGCATTTAAATGGTAGAAGTTAATGCCTCCTAGACATTACATTGCTTACTATGCCTTTTCCTTGATTCCCCATTATTCTCTTTTCGGTTATGTACACAAATCCAGGACTTTTTCTCACCTGGTTAACTTCTACACCTTTCCCCCTCTTGTATAGCTCTGTACTTCCTTTTTCCTATTGTTCACTGTTTTTAACTTTTGTAAACTGTCCAGAGAGCTTCGGCTATGGGGTGGTATATAAATGTAATAGATAATAATAATAATAATAATAATAATAATAATAATAATAATAATAATAAATACCATTTCACCAAATTAAATTTTCTGCACTCCTTTCCCACAATCTCACATTTTTTTCTCATAATCCTTTCTTAACTGAAAATTACTTCTTAACTCGCTCTCGTAATGTGTTCTTAAAATTAGCAATGATTTTGTTTGTTTTAAAAAAAATGTATGGTGGCCTGATTTCATAGTTAAAGGCAAACTGGAACGTGAACACCAGCATTATTGTCATGTGCAGCATGGATTTAGTGCACAGATGCTGAAGCATGGGTGGAGGAGCTGTGTCATTCCAAATGTTGCTGGATTCCAACACCCATCAGGCCCAAGCAGAAATACAATTAGAATTTTTGTGTAGTAGAATTCTCCAATGAAAGGCTGTTTGTCTTGATTTGCAGGGTGGTGACAAAGTTCTACCAGCACATCTTGGCCTTGGATTTTGCTGTCAATGAGATCAATAAGAATCCCAAGATCTTACCGAATGTCACACTTGGATTCCACATCTATGACAGCTACAACGATGCTCAGATGACCTATCGTACCACCCTGGACCTTCTCTTCAAATCCCACAGATTTGTCCCCAACTATGAATGCGATGCCAACAAAAAACTAATAGCCATCATTGGGGCACTTGCCTTTGATGCCTCACTACACATGGCAAAACTATTAAATATCTACAAGATTCCACAGGTAAGACCTTTTCTTGGGGGTCAACATCTCTACAGGCTAGCAATGGGAGCAGTTGGGGCAGCAAATGGGAGAGAGGTAGAACTGGGAAGGACAACTGCCCTTCACCACTGACACTTTGCTCCCACCACTTTTTTAAGGATAAGA
Source organism: Elgaria multicarinata webbii (assembly GCF_023053635.1). Taxonomy (NCBI): domain Eukaryota; kingdom Metazoa; phylum Chordata; class Lepidosauria; order Squamata; family Anguidae; genus Elgaria; species Elgaria multicarinata. The sequence goes on from NC_086181.1 coordinate 41,585,342, forward strand.
GTCAGGAATCTACGATCTCCTTCTTAGTATGCCCTAGAGATGCATATATATTTCATTAAAAAAAATAACTAAGAGTTGTTGTTTTTAAATGGGACCTAATATTCTGGATGAATTCATGATTCTCACTTATCCCCAGTCTGATTGTGGCTTCAATAATATTTGATGAATTTATTATTTTGCTCATATTATAGCATACTAGTAGCACAGATGGTGATGGTGGTTGTGAAGCTGCTGCTGCTGATGATGATGATGACGATAATGACAATTCTTTCAGCTCACCTATGGCTCATATGCCCAAGCAGAGAGTGAAATGATGCAGTTCCCCTCTTTTTACCGCATGGTCCCAAATGAAGCCTATCAGTATAAGGGAATTATCCGCTTGTTTAAGTATTTCGGATGGACGTGGGTTGGGCTCTTTGTGGTGGATGATGATCAAGGAGAACGTTTCCTGCAGGACTTTGAGCCATTGCTTTCCGAGAATGGAATCTGTTCAGACTTCACAATACCAATCCCTGCCCGAGCAAGTATTAACAGAAAACTAACTAAAGGAGATTTTATAGACAATAATTATTATAGGCTTATCTATTTTGGGAAATCTAAAATATTTGTCATCTATGGTGAAATATTTACCTTAATGTTTATATATTATCATTTATATGAAATAGAAATTCCTGAACATAAGGAAAATATATTTGTTGGAAAGGTATGGATTATAACAGCCCAGATTGATTTTATACTAGCAGATGTAAGCCGGGATTCCAATTTGCAAGTGTTCCAAGGCGCCATATACTTCAAGATTCACTCAAATGAACTTTTTGGGTTTGAGAAGTTTCTTCAGATGCTAAAACCTGATTGGTCAAAAGCAGATGACTTCCTGGAGCTGTTCTGGGAACAAGCATTTGACTGTTCTTTCCCAGATCCCCTGGTACCTTACAAGGTCTCTGGAAGATGCACTGGGGAGGAGAGGCTGGAGAACCTCCCTGCGCATGCTTTTGAAATGCCCATGACCGGCCACAGCTACAGTATTTATAATGCAGCTTATGCTGTAGCACATGCTTTACATGCCCTTTGCTCATCTCGGGCCAACCACAGAGGAATGGTGGGTGCCAAAAGTGTTGAACTAAAGAATCTGCAACCTTGGCAGGTAACACTTGTTTCCCAAATAATTGGTGAATGGGGTCACACACATTATCCGTGCTGTGTTCAGTGTATTCTGTGATTGCAACCTACAAAATAAGAAAATTACAAAATCATTTTTTCAGAGTGGATATTTGTGCATAAAAGAATGGGTGGAATTCAGCCCTAGTCATCCTTAGAGTAGACTTAGGCCATAGCTAGATCTAAGGTTTATCCCAGGATCATCCTGGGATCATCTTCCCTGCCTGAGCGCTGGATACCCTGTGTGGCACTTAGTTGAACAGGTTCAACCCCAGGACAATCCTAGGATAAACCTTGGGTCAAGCTACGGCCTTGGTGAAAACATTAAAAGTTTTTGTCATCTCTGACTTGTCCTATTGATTTTAGTAGATTTACTCTACATGTGACTAAGGGCCTTGCTAGACCTACCAGATAATCCGGTGGGAAGTAGGAGCGACGCTGCGCTACAGCTAGCGCGCGCTGTCGCCCTTTTCTAGACGTAACATGCGACAGGGTAAGGGAAAGCCCCGTCACGTTGTCCAGTGTTTTTAGGACTTTAAGGGCCATGTCCGCAGGAGCACACCAACGGAAAGGTAAGAAGTTTTTTAAAAAATAAATAAATAAAGGGTTACCCAACTCCCCCTGCCCCTCATTTCCTCCCCCCACAATGCCTGATGCCCCCCAGCCCACTGGCTCACCTGTCCTCTCCCCGCTCGCCATTCCCTGTCCCCACCCGCAATGCCCGTTCCCATTCTTCTCCTCCCCGCTCGCCATACCCTGTCCACATTCTTCTTCCCCCATCCACCATGTTCTGTCCCGTCTGCCATGCCCTGTCCCTGTTCTTCTTCCTCCCGTCCATCATGCCCTGTCCCTGTTCTTCTTCCTCCCGTCCATCATGCTCTGTCCCTGTTATTCTCCCCCTATCTGCCATGTCCTGTCCCCGTCTGCCATGCCCATCCCCGCTCGCCATGCCCTGTCCCTTTTCTTCTCCCCCCGCGAGCCATGCCCTGTACCCGTTCTTCTACACCCCGCTCACCATGCCTTGTCCCCGTTCTTCTTCCCCCCGCTCACAATGCCCTGTCCCAATTCTTCTCCCCCCCATCCACCATGCCCATCCCCGCTCACCATACCCATCCCCGCTTGCCATGCCCTATCCCCATTCTTCTCCCCCCTCTCTCCTGCCGTGTCCACTCTTTCCCCCGGCCCCCACCTCCCCCCCCATGATCCCCCTCGCCCGATGGACACAGCGCTCCTATGGAATGGTGTGCAAAGTCCGCGGCTTCTCCCGGCTACTCACGAGTAAGCGAGCAGCCAGGAAAAGCCATGGACCCTGCTAGACCTTCTGCAGCCCTGGCCTCAGCCCGGGGCTGCAGAAAAGCTGGGCCATAACCACATTCGGTTATCCCGGGTCAAGGGAGGACTTAGCCCGGCCTGACCCTGGGATCCCCTGTGCATCATCTGGATGCAGAGAATCGGACTCAAAGAGTACTTATCAATGGAACCTTCTCAAACTGGGGAGAGGCAACGAGTGGGGTGCCACAGGGCTCAGTCCTGGGCCCAGTGCTCTTCAACATTTTTATTAATGATTTGGATGAGGAGGTGCAGGGAACGCTGATCAAATTTGCAGATGACACAAAATTGGGTGGGTTAGCTAATACCCTGGAAGACAGAAACAAACTTCAAAGTGATCTTGATAGGCTGGAGTGCTGGGCAGGGGGTTGGACTCGATGGCCTTGTAGGCCCCTTCCAACTCTGCTATTCTATGATTCTATGAGGGACACCGGGCCTCATACCGCACTAACTCCTCATCTAGCAATGGGCAAAGTCTGGATTGTTCTCCATATTAACAGGTTAAGATGTTTTGATTATTTTTTTATATTAAGCAAACAATATTTTCTCTCTCTCTCCCTCTTTCCCTCTCAACTAGCTCCACCAATTTCTTCAACACTTTTCATTTAACAACTCCGCTGGAGAAAAAATATCTTTGAATGATAACAGGGAAATACAAGGGGGATTTGATATTACAAACTTGGTAACATTTCCAAACAGCTCCTTCCTTAAAGTTAAAATTGGATGGGTTGATCCCAATGGTCTTGAAGGAGAAGAATTCACCATTAATAAGGACATGATTGTTTGGCACAGCGGGTATAATCAGGTGTGGATTTTATGATATTAAATATTCTTGGTGGGGGCATCATTATAAGTCAGAAATAAGAAATATCACTTTCACGACTGGATTGCTCAAATGATCTGGAAAGTTCTGGTTGACTGTTGCATTCACTATTATCTGCACTTTTCCATTCCAAATGATCACCAGTTTATTTGTATACCAGCTGACACCTATTGTACACTCTCATCATAATTCCTGTACATCTTTAAATACAGATCCTGCCAATTTCTGTATGTAGTGATTCCTGCCAACCTGGATATCGGAAGACAAAGGTGGAAGGGAAGAAGTTTTGCTGTTACGATTGTAATCGATGTCCAAAAGGGAAGATTTCAAATCAAACTAGTAGGTGATATGATGCACCATGTATAACAGTAACTAAGGGCTCATCTACACCCAGCAGGATATCCCACTATGAAAGCGGTATGAAAGCAGTGTATAAAAAGCAAAAGCCATACTAATTCTTAGGGGTGTGCACGGACCCCCCACTCCGCTTCACTTTAAGATCTGCCATTTTCGGATCGGCCCTCTCCGCCCCGCCCCCACTCCGCCTGTGCCCACTCCACTCCGCTCAGAGCTCCGGATCCGGATTGGAGCTCCGGTACCCCCTCATAGGGGGGGTTACCGGGCCCTGCCGCCATCACCGCCCATGCGGCGACGGCGGAAGAGCCCGGTAAGGAGGAGGGGGGCCTTACCTGCCTCCGTCTGTGGTCCATCACCATCTTCAATTGAGCCCGTGGTTCCACCAGGAAGTCTGGGCCGCAAGTGCGGCCCAGACTTCCTGCTGGAACCACAGGCTCAATTCGAGATGCTGATGGACCGCGGACGGAGGCAGGTAAGGGAGAGGAGGGCGGGGGGCGTTACCGGGCCCTGCTGCTGTCGCCGCATGGGCGACAGCGACAGCAGCAGGGCCCGGTAAACCCCACTTACCTTTCTGGCGGAGCTCCGAATCGAGGCGAAGGATCCGCCTTCACCTCGATCCTCTTCGCCACGCTCCGCCGGCCCCCCAATCCTCTTTGCCTCCGCCTTAAGGGCAGGCGAAGCCCCCCGCTCTGCTACTGCTTCTCCGATCCGATTAGAAGCGGAGCACATCCCTACTAATTCTTTATAGTGGTATTGAAGTGCACTGAGAACTATTGCCATGACACATACCATATACCGCTTTCAGACCACATTTGTAGTGTTATATCCTGCTTGGTGTAGATGTGTCATGGGCCCCAACAGTTTCAGTGCACTTCAATTACACTATAAAGCAGTAGTGTGGCTCCTGCCTTTCATATTAGGGGTGTGCACGGAGCCCCCGCTCCGCTTCACTTGCAGATCCGCGATTTTCAGAGCGGGCCGCTTCGCCCACCCCACTCCGCCCACTTCCGCTCCGCTCCTCTCGGAGCTCCGGATCCAGATCGGAGCTCCGTTTTTTTCCCCATAGGCTTGCATTGAAAGCTAAAAAAATATTCAACTTTTTTTCTGTTCAAGTTAGAAACCTCACGTTTGGAACCATGACACCTCATGGGGGTATACACACGCATGCCAAGTTTCAAAGCAATCCCATCATCCCCTGATTTTTGGGGAATTTTTGAATATTGGGCACCCCATTCACACCCCTTTCGATAGCTCCATCAATTTGCATGTTTGAAACCTCAAACATGCCACCATGACAGCTTATCAAGGGATAAACATGCACGCCAAGACTCAAGGCATTCCCATCATCCCCTGATTTTTGGGGAATTTATGAAAATCCAACACCCCATTCACACCCCTTTCTATAGCTCCGTCAATTTGCATGTTCGAAACCTCAAATTCGCCACCATGACAGCTTATCCAGGGATACACATGCACTCCAAGACTCAAGGCAGTCCCATCATCCCCTGATTTTTGGCGGGGCTCTAACCTCTAACGCACCACCCATAACCCTAATTTACACCCCTTTCGATAGCTCCGTCAATTCACACCCCTTTCGATAGCTCCGTCAATTTGCACGTTAGAAACCTCAAACTTGCCACCATGACAGCTTATCCAGGGATACACATGCACGCCAAAACTCAAGGCAGTCCCATCATCCCCTGATTTGGGGGGAATTTATGAAAATCCAACACCCCATTCACACCCCTTCCGATAGCTCCATCAATTTGCACATTATTGTTGCTCAATAAACAGCAAGAAGAATTTGTTTAAAAAGGCTATATCTGTCTTTTACCAGCAATAGGGGGTCGTGCCCGGGGGAAGGGGAAGCAGCTGCCAGTTCAGCTCAAGAAAGCCATTGCTTCACCAACAGCTCTGAGCTTGAGAAGTAAATGCTCACTTCAACTCATAATAGGCATCGCTCCACCACTAAGAAGTAAACACTGACTTCGACTCATGATAGGCATTGCTCCACCGTTTTACTCTCTTTGGAAGGCTCTAATGGCCTTCCAGTGCAGGAGAGAGTGGGGGCACGTCCACAATGAGATGCCCTAGGGGAGCTCATCCCCTTGCACCACATCTTTTCAGTTGTTCCCCAAAGTTAGGGTGGGTAGCAGTGCTGTGTTTCTATCTCTTATTCTTGGCTTAGTATATGATTTCAGGTTGTGTTTGTGCATTGGTGGGGCTACTGTGTTAAAAAACACTGGGAAAAGTCCGTTCAGATGAAGAAAGAGAAGTTTCCCAGAATCCCAAGTTACCCGTTTTGCCTATGCCCTCCTCTAACTTTGGGATCATGTGATCATGACTGGGAGCTGACTCTGCCCCTCAGCCCTTTGAAAAAGGTATTTTTCCCGCCGATTTTTCCAAAAATTCTAGCGTGCGACCCACACCACGCAGAGAGGTGAGAGTAGTCTCAAAATGACCCCCATCCACGACTCTCTGTGCACAAGAATTTTCAGAACGATAGCTTAAAAATCAACCCAGTTATCCCCGATTGTTTTCCTCAATGCAATCCTATGGGCGAAAACCGCCGTTTGAGCAGTGCTGTCCGTTTGTTGACCCGATTTTTAAAAAATTCTAGCACGCGACCCGCACGATGGAGAGAGGTGAGAGTAGTCTCAAAATGACCCCCATCCACGACTCTCTGTGCACAAGAATTTTCAGAACGATAGCTTGAAAATCAACCCAGTTATCCCTGATTGTTTTCCGCAATGCAATCCTATGGGCGAAATGTTTGAAGATGGCGATTGGAGCGCTCCGCCTGAACTAGGAGCTCCGAAAAATGGCCGCTTCTCTTCGCCTTGCTTCTAGGGGTCCGCGGTCCACTTCTACTCCACCTCAGGGTAAGGCGGAGCAGGCCAATCCGCTACTGCTTCTACGCTCCTAATCGGAGTGGAGCACATGCCTATTTCATATACCATGTTCATACTGCTTTCATAGTGGACTATGCTGCTTGGTGTAGTTGAGCCCTAAGATTAATGTCCTTCAACACACTGGAAGAGGGAACTCCCACCATGTGCATGTACTGTAACGACTTTGGGGATTTGGGAGTATCCCTCTAGTATACCAAAGTAATTGCGGACAAGACAAACTCAGAATTTGAAACCATAAGATAGTTCTCTGCAGAAGAACTGATGAAATCAAATGAAGTTAGTGGTGGAAAGGGTTCACATAACTAAGGGCTTTGCTAGACCTGCCGGCTTATTCCGGCAGGGAGGCGGGGCCAAGGCACACTAACGTTAGCGCGCGCCGCCTCAGCTTCCAGACGCCGGACGCGCAGGAACGACGCAAGCCCTGCAGCATCCGCCATTTTTTTTTAGTTTAAAGGGGCCAGGTGCGGCCCAAAGACTCCGGAGAAGGTAAGGTTTTTTTTTATGTAACCCACCCCATCCGCCCTCCCTCGCGATCTCCTGTTCGTCGTCCCCCGCCCTCCCTCGCGATCTCCTGTTCGTCGCCCTCCGTCCCCCTTCGCGATCTCCTGTTCGTCGCCCCCCACTCTCCCTCGCGATCTCCTGTTCGTCGCCCTCCGTCCCCCTTCGCGATCTCCTGTTCGTCGCCCCCCACTCTCCCTCGCGATCTCCTGTTCGTTGGCCCCCGCCCTCCCTCGCGATCTCCTGTTCGTCGCCCTCCGTCCCCCTTCGCGATCTCCTGTTCGTCGCCCCCCCGCCCTCCCCTCTCCTGCCGGTCCGGCCTTTCCTCCCCCATATCCCCCCCCAGATCACACACACACCCCCGGCACGATGGGCACAGCGCTTGTATGAGCGCTGTGCCAGGTCTGCGGCTTTCTGGCGCTACTCGAGAGTAAACGAGTAGCCGCAAAAAGCCACGGAAGTAGCTAGACGTTTTGCAGCTCCAGCCTGAGGCCGGGGCTGCGAAAAAGGCGTGCCATAAGCGACTTGCTTATGGCACGTTAGAGGAGGCCGCAGTGCGGCCTGGGCCCAGATTCCCCTGTGCGTCATCAGGGAAACCGGGTCTCAAGGTGTGCTAAGGCCTCGTCTAGCAAAGCCCTAAGTTCACATAACTCAGCATTCAGATGAGAACCCATTTCTTTCTTTTTCAGGCCCTGATGACTGCTCTGAATGCCCAGAACATCTATATCCAAACAAAGACCAAGATGAATGCATCCCAAAAGTCATAAGCTTCCTGTCCTTTGAAGAACCCTTAGGGAAAAGTTTAGCTTCCATTGCTGTTTCTTTTTCCTTGATCACAGTCTTGGTGCTGCACACCTTTATTAAGCACAGGGATACCCCCATAGTCAAAGCCAACAATCGGGGCCTCACTTACACTCTCCTCGTCTCTCTCCTGCTTTGCTTCCTCTCTTCTTTGTTGTTCCTCGGAAAGCCTGAGAAACTGACTTGCCTTCTTCAACAACCAGTTTTTGGTTTGATCTTCTCAGTGGCTGTTTCATGTGTGTTGGCCAAAACCATCACTGTGGTTGTAGCTTTCATGGCCAACAAGCCAGGGTCTACCATGAGGAAGTGGGTGGGAAAAAGACTGGCCACCTCCATTATTCTTTCTTGCTCCCTCATTCAAGTTGGCATTTGTGTTGTGTGGCTCACAACCTCTCCCCCATTCCTGGATTTAGACATGCAGTCAGTCCCTGAAGAAATCACTGTGCAATGTCATGTAGGTTCTGCCATCATGTTTTATCTTGTCCTAGGCTACATGGCACTACTATCCATCATCAGCTTTTCTGTGGCTTTCTTAGCTAGGAATTTGCCAGACACCTTTAATGAATCCAAATTTATCACCTTTAGTATGCTGATGTTCTGCAGTGTTTGGTTGTCATTTTTTCCAGCCTACCTGAGCACCAAGGGCAAATACATGGTCGCAGTGGAGATCTTCTCTATCTTAGCTTCTAGTGCTGGGTTGTTAGGCTGTATCTTCTCTCCAAAATGTTACATTCTTCTCTTCAAGCCTGAGCTGAACAACAGGGAACTGATAATGGGGAGAAAGAATTAGAGCATCAAACTTTACAGTTCAATATATTACTTCCCTGGTGTCCAATGCATTGAGGCAGTGGGGGTAATTTTAAAAGATATCAGACAACCGTGTTCAACTCATGTTACAGAATTCACCTATCATCTCTGTCTATCACCAGAGGGCTTAGAAGTAGGACATTGAGACCTTTCATGTTAGCCTCGCTTCAGACAAATGTTCTTTCACTCCTCCTTTCCCAGAATGGATTAACTCAGCAGCTGTTTCCAAGGAGACCCAACTTGGACCAACAGCTGTGTCAGCTGAGTCCAACTATCAATATTACTCTTCCTCTCCCAGAACTATGTCTTCATTCACCATTCCTGATGGCCACCACAAAATCAATAACCAAACTTGATGTTCCTTCCTCTGCTGTCTCCATTTTGTCGCTTAGGTATGTTTCCGTACAGGCTTCAGCTGATACAGGTTGCTAAGCAACAGTAACAACACGTAATATCTTAATGCTTCTGTACAAGCATGATCAGGATGCTCTTACTTTCTGCTGCTCAAAATACATTTGATATAAAATGAAAATTATATGATATACTAGCTGCTCACGGCGTAACATACGCCGTTGTAGCATATCTTAACAAAGCTGCCCCTCACCCGACTTCTCCGGGATTTCCAAGGTAAACCTCCCCCCTTTCTGCCTCTTCACTCCCCAACCCCATGAAGTGGGCAGCACCATGTTCCAGAGTATGAGTGAGGCATGGCCAGGGCCCTTGGTGGCTGGGTGGGAGGCTGCTTGCCTCCTGATAGCCCCAGGCCCAGCCGTGCCTTGCTCATGCTCTGGACCATGGTGCTGCCCCCTTCATGGTGGGGGGGAGCGAAGAGGCAGAAAGGGTTGAGGTTTACCTTGGAAAGTCCGGAGGAGTCAGGCGAGGGGCAGCATTGTTAAGATATGCTACAATGGCGTATGTTACGCTGGGTGCAGCTAGTGTATCATATAATTTTCATTTTATATCAACCGTATGAGCTGGAACAGATGTGTATGCATGTTTCCAGTTTATTTTTAGATAAGAATTTATCAAAATGAACATTTTTTTTCATAATTTGATGAAACAATAGTTTTGATTAAAAATCAATCAAAACGGAAGAGAAGCCAAAGATAACAAATTCACCCATCCCTATTTCAGGAAACAGTACAATGTCTCATTAAAATGTGTTGACACTGGAATTGAGCCAGCTGGTATAGATAGGGTGGAAACAGCTCTGGGGGGAGAGAGGGGGGCACCACAGTAAATGTTCAGTAAGATATATTCCTTTAAAAGTATTGGAAACATTCCTCCTCCATAGCAAAATCAGCCGTATCATAATTCATAAACGGTTTTCATTCTTCCCTTCTGGTATGTCATAATAGTGTCCTTCTGAAGTGTAGGAATTCAAAACTTTCCTTTCATTTGCATAATTGCATAGCCTTCACATATCAAATATCAAGCATATGTTCTGAATCTGACAATTTATTTCTGTAATAATTATAAATGCAAGCCTTTTGTATAATTCTACAGCTGTGTTGGATTTTCTATATAAATTGCAGTGACCCTGTCTTTTGATTGGACTTTTTTCAGTGTTTTGAAGCAGTAGCCCCAGTAAATTCACATGCACAACCTTAAATCATATACTAAGTAAAATAACTAATAGGCAATGCACCACTGCAAGGTACCCACTAGTGGTGTGCACGAACCCACCAATCCGCTTCTCTTCCGGATTCCCCCCCCCCCAGACTTGCATTGAAATCCAAAAAAGCCTACAACTTTTTTCCTGTTAACGTAAGAAACCTCAAGCTCAGCAGCATGATAGCATATCCATTTATACACATGCATGCCAAGCCTCAAGGAAATTCAAACATCCCCTGATTTTCGGGGAATTTTTGAAAATCAGACACCCCATTTTAAGACATGGGATTTACTCCAACATTTGGACAGATAAAAACTTGGAAGCAGGCGCCCTCACAGATGCCATCTAGATCCACATTCATGGCAAGTTTCAAGCAAATCACATCATCCCCTGATTTTTGGCGGGGCTTTAACCTCTAACTGAAGAAGCCTAATCTGGACCCGGAGGACGTTAACAACGACAGGCCGGTGGCTAATATCCCTTTCCTGGCCAAGGTGTTTGAGCAGGTGGTTGCAGGACAACTCCAGTCACTCTTGAATGAAACAGATTATCTAGATCTATTTCAATCAGGTTTCAGGCCTGGTTTTGGAACAGAAACTGTCTTGGTCGCCCTGTGGGATGACCTCTGCCGGGAGAGAGACAGGGGGAGTGCGACCCTGTTGGTTCTCCTGGACCTCTCAGCGGCCTTCGATACCATCGACCATGGTATCCTTCTCGATAGATTGTCTGAGTTGGGAGTGGGAGGTATTGCATTGCAGTGGTTCCGCTCCTACTTGGATGGCCGATTCCAGAAGGTGGTGCTGGGGGATTATTACTCTGTGCCGTAGCTCCTAAACCCTGGGGTTCCACAGGGCTCTATCTTATCCCCTATGCTGTTTAACATATACATGAAGACGCTGGGGGAGGTTATCCGGAGATGCGGACTGAGGTGTCATCAATATGTGGATGATACCCAGCTAAAACCTTTCCTTTTCATCAAACCCAGGTGAGGCAGTGACTGTTCTGAACAAGTGCCTGGGCAAGGTAATGGACTGGATGAGGGCTAACAAACTGAGACTCAATCCAGACAAGACGGAGGTACTGTTAGTGTGTGGTTCATCTGTCCGGCGAGGTGATGTTTGCCCTGTCCTGGACGGGGTTGCACTCTCCCTAAAGGATCGGGTCCATACTTTGGGGGTGCTCTTGGCTCCAGAACTGTCACTTGAGGCACAGGTGAACTCAGTGGCAAAGAGCACCTTTTATCAGCTTAGGTTGATGTACATTGATGGTGCTATATAAAATAATAATAATAATAATAATAATAATAATAATAATAATAATAATAATAATAATAATCCAACTACTCCCTTATCTGGACAGAGGTAGCCTAGCTACAGTTATCCATGCTCTGATAACCTCTCGTTTGGATTACTGCAATGTGTTGTACATGGGGCTGCCTTTGAAAATGGTCCAGAAACTTCAACATAGCAGGGCAGCACGTTTACTAACAGGGACTGGCCGACGAGGCCACATTACGCCAGTCCTTTTCCAGCTTCATTGACTGCCAGTCCAGGTCCAGGCTCGATTCATAGTGCTGGTATTAACATTTAAAGCCCTAAACGGCTTGGGGCCAGGTTATCTGAAGGAATGCCTCCTCCCATATGTACCTGCCCGGACCTTAAGATGATCTACAGGGGCCCTTCTCTGTGAGCCCCTGCCAAAGAAAGTGTGGCAGGTGGGAACTAGAAGGAGGGCTTTCTATGCTGTGGCACCCCAGTTGTGGAATGAGCTCCCCAGAGAGGTCTGCCTGGCGCCTACACTGTACTGCTTTCATCGCCAGCTGAAGACCTTTTTATTCTCTCGATATTGTAACACTTAATTTTAACTTAAATTTAAATTCTACTGTTCTAACTCTGTATTTTAATCTTATATCAATTTTGCTATGTAGTTTTATCCTGGTTGTGCTTTTTATACTGTATTTTGTAATTGTGCTTTTAACATGTTGTTTGTTTTATGATGGTTTTAACTTTTGTGAACCGCCCAGAGAGCTTCGGCTATTGGTCGGTATAAAAATGTAATAAATAAATAAATAAAAAAATAAAAATAACGCATCACCCCTAACCCCAATTCACACCCCTTTCGGTATCTCTGTCAATTTTCATGTTAGAAATGTCAAATTAGACACCATGACACCTGATGCATGTATACACATGCATGCCAAGCCTCAAGCAAATCCAAGCATCCCCTGATTTTTGGGGAATTTTTGAATATCGGACACCCCAATATCTCAGTGATGTAAAGCTGCAGGCAGCTCAATGGAGCCATTTCAAAGGAAATCCCAACATGCCATGAATTGGGGAGCAGATAGCCCTAAATATGAATTGGGGAGAAGATTACCTTAAACCCTTCTTCCACACTTGAAAAATTTATTTGGAACGTCAAAAAGTCTAAGTGAGCGCAGGAAGGACTTATCCCCTGATTCAAAGCAACACACACACAAACCATCCCTGCGAGGCGGGCACAGAGGAGGGGGACTGGCAGCAAGCATGCTGGAGGCTGGTGGGCACGAATTACAAAGCCCATCATGTAGTGCAGCTCCCAGGAGAAGGAGAGAGGGAAGGCAGCCAGGCAGCCAGGCAGCAGACATTTCTGGGGGCACAAGGAAGTGATCTAAAGTAAGACCAATGTTAGTAGCTTAGCGAGGTCAGAAACCTTGGAATGTAATCCGGGTGGGCTTCTGGCAGACATTCAGCTCTCCGTGGGATCTATATGACTAGGGCCATAACTAGACCTGGTGAAATCCCAGGCTGATCCCTGGGATCATCCCTGTGCATCCACATGACACACAGGGGGATCCCAGGATCAGGGAGGGATGATCCCTCTTTTGCTCTGGTATTTCACCCTCCCCTTTAGGCCTGGTTTCTCCGCAGCCTTGGGCCAAGCCTGAGACAACACAACAGGTGGTCATAGAATCATAGAATCATAGAATAGCAGAGTTGGAAGGGGCCTACAAGGCCATCGAGTCCAACCCCCTGCTCAATGCAGGAATCCACCCTAAAGCATCCCTGACAGATGGTTGTCCAACTGCCTCTTGAATGCCAGCTGCCTCTTGAATGCCGTGGTTTGGTGCCACGGTTTGTCACAGCTCCTTGTAGTTACTTGCGAGGAGCTGTGACCCGCGCATGAGGCACAGAGATCCTCAGGAGCACTGTGCCCATTGGGGTGGCGGAAGCGGGGATTTTTTTTAAAAAACACACACAAACCTTTTGCGCCTGAGTGTTTGTGCGCTGCTGTCTCTTTAAGAAAAGAAAAGAAAAGAAAATGGTGGGCAACATGCCTGTCCGTCTGAGGGTGACGCGTGCCACGTGTAAACAGAGGGGGGATCTTGTGATAAAACCATCACGAGATCTTCACCCCTCCATCACGGACTGTCAGGTAGGTCTAGCTAAGGCCTAGATCTATGACTAGAAGCACAAATGGGAAGGAAAGCAACGTGCACTGGGCCTGTTCAGAAGACACCTTAAACCATGTCTTTAAACAGGGCGATTAAGCTAGAAAGCCGGGCTGTGTTCAGAAGACACCTTAAACCACAGCTTTAACCAAAGTGAAAGAGGCTTTTTTGCTTTATTCAACATAGTTAAAACCATGGTTTAAGGTGTCTTCTGAACATGGCCTGGCTTTCTGGCTTAATCACCATGGCTTTAATCCACTTTTTTTCTGGGTTTCATGGGCAAGTGTGGCCAAAATGAAGTTCTGGAATTGTTATCACTTACTGTGCCTCATGGATAATTTGAAGACACTCCCCAGGTATAGCAGGGGAGACTTTGTTCTTATCATAAGATTAAGACCTTGATCTTATCATAAGATCAAGACTATGAGACCTTGATCTTATCATAACTACATGGAAACACCTGGCAGAGATGAGACAGCCTTGTGCAGGGAGTTTTATATTCCCAAGTCTCAATATATTTAAAAAAGGCAACAGTGGCAAGAAAAACTGGTAATTGGGTGGATAGCTAATAACCTGGAAGACACAAACAAACTTCAAAGTGGCCTTGATAGGTTGGAACACAGGGCTGAAAGATATGATGTCTAGCTGGACATCAGAAAAAACTTCCTGACTGTTAGAGCAGTACGATGACGGAACCAATTAGCTAGGGAGGTCGTGGGCTCTCCCACATTAAAGGCATTCAAGTTGTAGCTGGACAGCCATCTGTCAAGTATGCTTTAATGTAAATTCCTGTATTGAGCAGGGGGTTGGACTTGATGGCCTTATAGGCACCTTTCAACTCTACTATTCTATGATTTTATGGTGGAATGAGATATGTGGTTATTTATTTATTTATTTATTACATTTTTATACCGCCCACTAGCCGAAGCTCTCCGGGCAGTTCACAAAAATTAAAACCACAATAAAACAACCAACAGGTTAAAAGCACAATTACAAAATACAGTATTAAAAACACAACCAGTATAAAAAGCCCAACCACATTATCCCGTGGTAGGATAGCAGATTCACTCTTGGATTTTCTTTCCTCTAGTGTTCTATGACTTTAAAAAATGTGCATTCCAAGGCATTCAAAACTGCTGCATACATTGGAGAAAATATTTACAAAATGTTCATACAAATGAAAAAAGAATCATAGAATCATAGAATAGCAGAGTTGGAAGGGGCCAACAAGGCCATTGAGTCCAACCCCCTGCTCAATGAAGGAATCCACCCTAAGGCATCCCTGACAGATGCTTGTCCAGCTGCCTCTTGAATGCCTTTAGTGTGGGAGATCCCACAACTTCCCTAGGTAACTGATTCCATTGTCGTACTGCTCTAACAGTCAGGAAGTTTTTCCTGATGTCCAGCTGGAATCTGGCTTCTTTAACTTGACCCTGTTATTCTGTGTCCTGCACTCTGGGAGGATCAAGAAGAGATCCTGGCTGTCCTCTGTGTGACAACCTTTTAAGTATTTGAAGAGTGCCATCATGTCTCCCCTCAATCTTCTCTTCTCCAGGCTAAACATGCTCAGTTGTTTCAGTCTGTCTTCATAGGGCTTTGTATCCAGACCCCTGATCATCCTGGCTGCCCTCCTTTGAACACCCTCCAGCTTGTCTGCGTCCTTCTAGAATTGTGGAGCCCAGAACTGGACGCAATACTCTAGATGAGTCGTACCAAGGGCCGAATAGAGAGGAACCAGTACCTCACGTGATTTGGAAGCTATACTTCTATTAATGCAGCCCAAAATTGCATTGGCCTTTCTTTCAGCGATATCACACTGTTGGTTCATATTCAGCTTTCAATCTACAACAATTCCAAGACCCTTCTCATTTGTAGTATTGCTGAGCCAAGTATCCCCCATCTTGTAACTGTGCCTTTGGTTTCTATTTCCTAAATGTAGAACTTGGCATTTATCCCTATTAAATTTCATCCTGTTGTTTTCAGCCCAGCACTATCAAGACTATCAAGATCACTTTGAAGTTTGTTTCTGTCTTCCAGGGTATTAGCTATCCCACCCAATTTTGTGTTATCTGCAAATTTGAAAAGCGTTCCCTGCACCTCATTAATAACAATGTTGAAGAGCACTGGGCCCAGGACTGAGCCCTGTGGTACCCCACTCGTTGCCTCTCCCCAGTTTGAGAAGGTTCCATTGATAAGTACTCTTTGAAAATTGACAGAGTTCTAGCATGGGACTTGAATTGGGTTGAGTTAAAAGGTGAAACCCCTCCAAAAATCAGGGGTGATGGGATTTGCTTGAAATGTGCCATGAATGTGGATCTAGATGGCATCTGTGAGGGTGCCCACTTCAAATTTTGTATCTGTCAAAATGTCAGAGTAAATCCCATGTCTGAAAATGGGGTGTCCAATTTTCAAAAATCCCCCCAAAATCAGGGGAGCCTTGGATTTGCTTGAGGCTTGGCATTCATGTGTAAACATGCATTAGGTGTCACGGTGCCTAAAAGGGGTGTGAATTGGGGTTAGGGGTGATGCTTTAGAGGTTAAACCCCTGCCAAAAGTCAGGGGATGATGGGATTTACTTGAAACATGCCATGAACGTGGATCTAGATGGCAACTGTGAGGGTGCCTGCTTTGAAGTTTTTATCTGTCAAAATGTAGGAGTAAATCCCATGTCTGCAAATAGGGTGAAAGATATTCAACAATTCCCCGAAAACCAGGGGATGCTTGGATTTGCTTGAGGCTTGGCATGCATGTGTATACATGGATAAGCTATCATGGTGCCTAGTTTGAGGTTTCTAACATTAACAGTAAAAAAGTTGTAGGCTTTTTTGGATTTCAATGCAAGGCTATGGAGGGGGACAGCGGAGCTCCGATCCGGATCCGGAGCTTCGCAGCGAAGTGGAGCGGACCATAGGCGGAGCGGAGTGGAGCAGAGCGGACCCAATCCGGAAGTTGTGAATCTGGAAGAGAAGCGGATCGGGGTGTCCGTGCACACCCCTATTTGATTGCAACTATTTTTTTTTTTAAAATGGAGCTGCAGTGTGGGCTTCATTTCACCAGGAAACATTACACCAAGCTGATGACTTCATCTGATGGCCAGAAATAACTTCTGCTGTTTCCTCATGATTGATACGTTAAACCCATCTGTTTTTTGTCCCACTAATGAGCAAATCAAACTTTTCTCAGAATTGAAAAAAACGTTTGTGAACCATGTTGCCACTCAGAGAAAAGAAATGATTATCTTCCCTGTCATTACTGAAACCACTGTAATTTGTTTTCCCCAGGTCCAATGGGTTTTTAGAAAGCTGAAAACTGTCATGAAACACGTTACAAATAGCCCTCCACGTGTGCCATGGAGGGCAAGAGGCAGGCAGGGCTCTGTCACTTTGATCTCCTGTGGTTGCTTTTCCTCCCCTTTTCTAGGCCAGGCTTCTAATCTCTGTTGGCATTTGTAACCATGTTGCTACTATAGAGAAGGCAGAGAAGTCTCCAACTACAAAGTACATTGGCAAAATCTTGTGCCAGCCAAGGTAGCCTCCTGAATCCAAGCATAAACTGAAGATGGATGCAGGACGGTTTGCATCCAGAGAGAAGGCTTGGCATCAAAATAGTGGATTTCCAGTGTTACTGTTGCTGCTGTTGCTTCTCCATTGGGTGTGTGAAGTCGATACAATGAATTGTCTCACTATTGATCCTGCCCCTCTTGCATTTGAGTCTTATCAGTCAGGGGACTTCATTATCGGTGGGATGGTTTCTCAGATTTGTACCTTTTCCCCAGCATTTAATTTCAAGGAATGTCCTTGGCAGGAGTTCTCTGAATTCAGAATGTAAGAATTTCTCCTCCTCCACATGGCCAGATCATAAACCTCAAACACTAAATACCAATTTCATTTAAAAGATTGACACTTGACATATATGCTTATACATTCTCCGTCTAAATGAAATAATTCCTCAGGGTGTGTGTCACCACTTGCAGACATTACAAACTATATTGAAATTTGAAGAATTAGAAGAAGAAAAAGTTTTTACTTTTTAAAAATAATAATAATAATCAGGTTAAGTCTATCAAGCAAGAAAACATAAAAATCTAAAAATAAATAAAGCAGCAGCCAAAAATTGTATAAAAATACTCATCAGTGTAGATGTCAGAACTACACAGTGCTTAATCACTATGGCTTCGTGTTTCATCTGAACAGGGACAATGATGAGGATCACCTGCTGGGGAGGGGGAGGAGGGAGGGAACAATTGGGTGGGAATAGATCAGAATGTTCTGCTTGAGATTCTTAAAGCTTACAATATCCTGGATTAGGGGGTCTGGCTGCCTGGATCTCTGATCTGGAGCTGTCCAACTGCGAGGTGAGGATACGTTTAACTGGAGGTCCAACGTCTTTCTCTAAATGATGAATCTTACAGCCAAAGAATGTGATGTTCCATTTGGGAGCAATAGACCACATATACTCATCTGTCAGTGATGTGATAACATGTAGAAAACGTGAGCCACTCAATACTCCACATGTAGTTATCTGTATTAGAAATGGAACACCTTCTAGGCATTTAAATGGTAGAAGTTAATGCCTCTAGACATTACATTGCTTACTATGCCTTTTCCTTGATTCCCCAATATTCTCTTTTCGGTTATGTACACAAATCCGGAACTTTTTCTCACCTGGTTAACTTCTGCACCTTTCCCCCTCTTGTATAGCTCTGTACTTCCTTTTTCCAATTGTTCACTGTTTTTAACTTTTGTAAACTGTCCAGAGAGCTTCGGCTATGGGGTGGTATATAAATGTAATTGATAATAATAATAATAATAATAATAATAATAATAATAATAATAATAATAAATACCATTTCATCAAATTAAATTTTCTGCACTCCTTTCCCACAATCTCACATTTTTTTTCTCATAATCCTTTCTTAACTGAAAATTACTTCTTAACTTGCTCTCGTAATGTGTTCTTAAAATTAGCAATGATTTTGTTTGTTTTTTAAAAAATGTATGGTGGCCTGATTTCATAGTTAAAGGCAAACTGGAACGTGAACACCAGCATTATTGTCATGTGCAGCATGGATTTAATGCACAGATGCTGAAGCATGGGTGGAGGAGCTGTGTCATTCCAAATGTTGCTGGATTCCAACACCCATCAGGCCCAAGCAGAAATACAATTAGAATTTTTGTGTAGTAGAATTCTCCAATGAAAGGCTGTTTGTCTTGATTTGCAGGGTGGTGACAAAGTTCTACCAGCACATCTTGGCCTTGGATTTTGCTGTCAATGAGATCAATAAGAATCCCAAGATCTTACCGAATGTCACACTTGGATTCCACATCTATGACAGCTACAACGATGCTCAGATGACCTATCGTACCACCCTGGACCTTCTCTTCAAATCCCACAGATTTGTCCCCAACTATGAATGCGATGCCAACAAAAAACTAATAGCCATCATTGGGGCACTTGCCTTTGATGCCTCACTACACATGGCAAAACTATTAAATATCTACAAGATTCCACAGGTAAGACCTTTTCTTGGGGGTCAATCAACATCTCTACAGGCTAGCAATGGGAGCAGTTGGGGCAGCAAATGGGAGAGAGGTAGAACTGGGAAGGACAACTGCCCTTCACCACTGACACTTTGCTCCCACCACTTTTTTAAGGATAAGAGTCAGGAATTTACGATCTCATTCTTAGTATGCCCTAGAGATGCATATATATTTCATTAAAAAATAACTAAGAGTTGTTGTTTTTAAATGGGACCTAATATTCTGGATGAATTCATGATTCTCACTTATCCCCAGTCTGATTGTGGCTTCAATAATATTTGATGAATTTATTATTTTGCTCATATTATAGCATACTAGTAGCACAGATGGTGATGGTGGTTGTGAAGCTGCTGCTGCTGATGATGATGCTGATGATGACAATTCTTTCAGCTCACCTATGGCTCATATGCCCAAGCAGAGAGTGAAATGATGCAGTTCCCCTCTTTTTACCGCATGGTTCCAAATGAATTCCACCAGTATAAGGGAATTATCCGCTTGTTTAAGTATTTCGGATGGACGTGGGTTGGGCTCTTTGTGGTGGATGATGATCAAGGAGAACGTTTCCTGCAGGACTTTGAGCCATTGCTTTCCGAGAATGGAATCTGTTCAGACTTCACAATACCAATCCCTGCCCGAGGAAATATTAACGTTAAACCAACTATAGCAGATTTTATAGCCAATAATTATTATAGGCTTATCAATTTTGGGAAATCTAAAATATTTGTCATCTATGGTGAAATATTTACCTTAATGTTTATGTATTATCATTTATATGAAATAGAAATTCCTGAACATAAGGAAAATATATTTGTTGGAAAGGTATGGATTATAACAGCCCAGATTGATTTTATACTAGCAGATGTAAGCCGGGATTCCAATTTGCAAGTGTTCCAAGGCGCCATATACTTCAAGATTCACTCAAATGAACTTTTTGGGTTTGAGAAATTTCTTCAGATGCTAAAGCCTGATTGGTCAAAAGCAGATGACTTTCTGGAGCTGTTCTGGGAACAAGCATTTGACTGTTCTTTCCCAGATACCCTGGTACCTTACAAGGTCTCTGGAAGATGCACTGGGGGGGAGAGGCTGGAGAACCTCCCTGCGCATGCTTTTGAAATGCACATGACTGGCCACAGCTACAGTATTTATAATGCAGCTTATGCTGTAGCACATGCTTTACATGCCCTTTGCTCATCTCGGGCCAACCGCAGAGGAATGGTTTGTGCCAAAAGTGCTGAACTAAAGAATCTGCAACCTTGGCAGGTAACACTTGTTTCCCAAATAATTGGTGAATGGGGTCACATACATTCTCCATGCTGTGTTCAGGGTATTCTGTGATTGCAACCTACAAAATAAGAAAATTACAAAATCATTTTTTCAGAGTGGATATTTGTGCATAAAAGAATGGGTGGAATTCAGCCCTAGTCATCCTTAGAGTAGACTTAGGCCATAGCTAGATCTAAGGTTTATCCCAGTATCATCCCGGGTTCCTCCCTGCCTGAGCTCTGGATGCCCTGTGTGGCACTTAGATGAACAGGTTTGACCCCAGGACAATCCTAGGATAAACCTAGGGTCAAGCTACGGCCTTGGTGAAAACATTAAAAGTTTTTGTCATCTCTGACTTGTCCTATTGATTTTAGTAGATTTACTCTACATGTGACTAAGGGCCTTGCTAGACCTACCAGATAATCTGGTGGGAAGTAGGAGCGACGCTGCACTACAGCTAGCGCGCGCTGTCGCCCTTTTCTAGACGTAACATGCGACAGGGTAAGGGAAAGCCCCGTCACGTTGTCCAGTGTTTTTAGGACTTTAAGGGCCATGTGCGCAGGAGCACACCAACGGAAAGGTAAGAAGTTTTTTTAAAAATAAATAAATAAAGGGTTACCCAACTCCCCGTGCCCCTGATTTCCTCCCCCCCACAATGCCTGATGCCCCCCAGCCCACTGGCTCACCTGTCCTCTCCACGCTCGCCATGCCCTGTCCCCACCCACAATGCCCGTTCCCATTCTTCTCCCCCCCGCTCGCCATACCATGTCCACATTCTTCTTCCCCCCATCCGCCATGTTCTGTCCCATCCGCCATGCCCTGTCCCTGTTCTTCTCCCCCCATCCGCCATGCCCGTCCCCGCTCACCATGCCCTGTCCCCATTCTTCTTCCCCCGTCCGCCATGCCCTGTCCCCATTCTTCTTCCCCCCACTCACCACGCCCTGTCCCAATTCTTCTCACCCCCATCCACCATGCCCATCCCCGCTCACCATGCCCATCTCTGCTTGCCATGCCCTGTCCCCGTTCTTCTCCCCCCCTCTCCTGCCGTGTCCACATTTTCCCCCGGCACCCATCTCCCCCCCCCATGATCCCCCCCGGCCCGATGGGCACAGCACTCCTATGGAATGGTGTGCCCAGTCCACGGCTTCTCCCAGCTACTCACGAGTAAGCGAGCAGCCAGGAAAAGCCATGGACCCTGCTAGACCTTCTGCAGCCTTGGCTTCAGCCCGGGGCTGCAGAAAAGCCGGGCCATAACCACATTCGGTTATCCCGGGTCAAGGGAGGACTTAGCCCGGCCTGACCCTGGGATCCCCTGTGCATCATCTGGATGCAGAGAACTGGACTCAAAGAGTACTTATCAATGGAACCTTCTCAAACTGGGGAGAGGCAATGAGTGGAGTGCCACAGGGCTCAGTCCTGGGCCCAGTGCTCTTCAACATTTTTATTAATGATTTGGACAAGGAGGTGCACGGAATGCTGATCAAATTTGCAGATGACACAAAATTGGATGGGATAGCTAATACCCTGGAAGACAGAAACAAACTTCAAAGTGTTCTTGATAGGCTGGAGTGCTGGGCAGGGGGTTGGACTCGATGGCCTTGTAGGCCCCTTCCAACTCTGCTATTCTATGATTCTATGATTCTATGAGGGACACCGGGTCTCATACCGCGCTAACTCCTCATCTAGCAATGGCCAAAGTCTGGATTGTTCTCCATATTAACAGGTTAAGATGTTTTGATTATTTTTTTATATTAAGCAAACAATATTTTCTCTCTCTCTCCCTCTTTCCCTCTCAACTAGCTCCACCAATTTCTTCAACACTTTCCATTTAACAACTCCGCTGGAGAAAAAATATCTTTGAATGATAACAGGGAAATGCAAGGGGGATTTGATATTACAAACTTGGTTACATTTCCAAACAGCTCCTTCCTTAAAGTTAAAATTGGATGGGTTGATCCCAATGGTCTTGAAGGAGAAGAATTCACCATTAATAAGGACATGATTGTTTGGCACAGGGGCTATAATCAGGTGTGGATTTTATGATACTAAATGTTCTTGGTGGGGACATCATTATGAGTCAGAAATAAGAAATATCACTTTCACGACTGGATTGCTCAAATGATCTGGAAAATTCTGGTTGACTGTTGCATTCACTATTATCTGCACTCGTCCATTCCAAATGATCACCAGTTTATTTGTATACCAGCTGACACCTATTGTACACTCTCATCATAATTACTGTACATCTTTAAATACAGATCCTGCCAATTTCTGTCTGTAGAGATTCCTGCCAACCTGGATATCGGAAGACAAAGGTGGAAGGGAAGAAGTTTTGCTGTTACGATTGTAATCCATGTCCAAAAGGGAAGATTTCAAATCAAACTAGTAGGTGATATGATGCACCATGTATAACAGTAACTAAGGGCTCATCTACACCCAGCAGGATATCCCACTATGAAAGCGGTATGAAAGCAGTGTATAAAAAGCAGAAGCCATACTAATTCTTCATAGTGGTATTGAAGTGCACTGAGAACTATTGCCATGACACATACCATATACCGCATTCAGACCACTTTCGCAGTGTTATATCCTGCTTGGTGTAGATGTGTCATGGGCCCCAACAGTTGTAAGTGCACTTCAATGACACTATAAAGCAGTAGTGTGGCTCCTGCCTTTCATATACCATGTTCATACTGCTTTCATAGTGGACTATGCTGCTTGGTGTAGTTGAGCCCTAAGATTAATGTCCTTCAATACACTGGAAGAGGGAACTCCCTGTCAGGTTTTCGTGTTAACCTTAACAGTAATTAAGTCAGATTATTGGCAAAGACTTGCAAGCTCAGCACACCTGTTGGTGTTTGAATGAAGGGAGTAAAAAGCTCACTCTTTCACAGCAATATGCAGTCAGCCAGTGGAGGTTTGAGGGTATGGCGTAAGCTGCTGCCGCTGCCAGGGAAAGGAGTATGCTGTTTTGATGCAAAGCCAACTTTTGTCAAGGAGAACCGTAAAGCTGTTATGCTTACTTTGATTTATGGTGAGACAATTGCTTTGTTATAGTTTGCTGCTACAAGCCTGGTTGTTTTGTTTTTAAAGAACTTCTCTAAATAAACTGCATTGAAGATTCAAAACTCACGCTTGCGTTTATTTGCGAGCTGCGGAAGAATTTGTACAACAACACTTGTTTCTCCCAACATCTGGTTATGGGCCCAGGAGAAGAATTTTGAACTTTAATGCAGTCCCAGGAGAAGATTTCTGGAACCTTGGATGCTGTACCAGAGAGGCTTCGGGACGGCAGAGTGAGTTTGTTTAAACAACGTGAGTGCTGGACATTTGGCTGCTCTTCTGGCTACTGTTTAATTGCTTAATGGCTGGCTGTTCACGCAAGGCTCAATGGCGGAACATAAAGACAGCAGCTTTTATTTCCCTCAGCTTGATGACTCCAATTTTTCTATTTGGTGTTACCGGATGGAGGCATTTCTGGTGAATGAAAAAGTTGGAGAGTCATAGCAGAAGATCCTCCCGCTCCTGTTACGCAGACATGGAGTAATGATGACGCCAAAGCAAAGGCTCTAATTATTTTGGCTGTCTCAGACCAACAATTGGTTAATATCCATTGAAAAACAAACTGCGAAACTAATGTGGACAGCATTAGAAACAATTCATCTTCGTCGTGGAACCGGGTCGACCATCGTGTATTTCAAACAAATGTATCGGGCTGAACTTGCTGCAGATGGTGACCTAGCTAAACCTCTGAGGAATTTAAGGTCGCTCCGAGATGAGTTATTACGACGTGAAGTAGAAATTCCTGACTTGCAATTCTGCTACGTTGTATGGAGCAGTTTAAATGAAAGTTATGAAAGTATCGCTGCTCAATTAGCTGCTTTGCCCCCAGCACAGCTGACTCTTGAACTTATTCAAGCGAGGCTCATGGCTGAAGTAGATAGGCGTGTGGCTTCCAGGTGTAATGATGCAGTTGCAACTTCCCAAAAGCACATATCAAACAGCAGGGGTAATTAAACTGCTGAGAGTGAGAAGATAGCGGCACTAAAAGTACGTCGTTGTTTTTCTTGTGGAGAGATGGGGCATCTACGTAGAAATTGTAAAAAAAGGAATAAACAAGGATAAGGAAAACAGCAGGGGTTAAAAACACTTCTGCACGATGCCAACTTAGGAGATGAGTTCTGGGCAGAGGCACTGAACTGTTTTAACTATGTGCGTAATAGAAGCATAAGTTCAGTAATAGAGTGCACTCCTTATCAAAAATTGTACAACAAAAAACCTTCTGTGAGTCATTTTAAGATTTTTGGATCTGACATGTGGGTGCATACACCACAAAGTCAGAAGTTACAAGAAAAAGGTCAACATGGAATATTTCTTGGTTATGAAAAAGGGTCATATAGAGCGCTAATGAAAAATACTCAAAATATAAGATTAACAAGAAGTGTTGAGTATAATGTTAATTGGGAACGAGTTGGAATTTTCCAATCCACTCCTGTTGACGAAAGTGAAACAGAAAGTAATGATAGTGGTGATAGTGATGAAAGTGAGGATAGCAGTAATGAAAGGGACAGTTTAAAACAATCAGAAGAATCAGGGAGTGATGCAGAAGATAAGAAACCATTGCATACTAGGGACACAGTGGAAAAGGATAGTGATGCTGATAGTTCTAAGGATGAGCATGTTGTAGTGCGTAAGTCAGAACGTTCTACCAAAGGTATACCTCCTGTGAGATACTCTGATGAATTTGCTGGTAGAGCCATTTATGAACCACAAAGTTATAAAGATGTACAGAAACTGTCTGAAGAAAATGCTAAACCTTGGCTTCAAGCCATACAAACTGAATTAAATTCACTAGATAAGAATAAAACCTGGAGGTTAGTTAAAAAACAACCTTTCATGGAACTTCTTGACAGCAGGTTTGTACAGAATTTAAAAGAACAATTTGAGTTAAAAGACTTAGGTAATGTAACTAATTCTCTTTCTTTAGAAGTAGAAAAAGACCAAGAGGCCAATATTTATTTGCATCAATCAAAGAAAATAAGGGATGTTATTGACAAACTTAATTTGCAGAATGCTAATTCTGTCGATACTCCAATGGTGCAGAATTTCCAAGCAGATGGTCAAAGTAAACATTTTGAAAATGCTACCTTGTACAGAAGTATACTAGGGCAACTAAGTTTTATTGCCAATGCTACCCGACCAGATATTTCTGTGAGTGTAAATTTATTGAGTAGGCAAACTGCTAAACCCACAGAACATACTTGGAAAGCTATGAAGCGAATAGCACGTTATTTAAAGGGCACTTTGAAGTACAGGTTGAAGTTCACAAAGGAATGCACTGGAGGTTTAGAAATTCATGCTGATGCTAACTTTGGAGATGATATGATAGAAAAAGTACATCTGGAGTTTGTTACATGTTAAATAACAGTTTATTTGATTGGTCCTGTAAAAAACAGTCTACAGCCTCATTAAGTTCTTGTGAAGCAGAACTGAATGCTTTTAACTATGCAATTGTAAACATTAAATGGTTATTACAATTGTTAAAGGATGCTGAGATTGATGTACCAAAACCTGTTATTGTTTATCAAGACAATCAATCAAGTATTTCTATCTTAAAAACTGATAGTTGTAAGCAAAGAACAAAATATTTGCAAATCAAATTGTGTCATGCAAAAGAATGTATAAGAAATGGTTTATTGCAAGTTCAATATTTAGCTGGAAAAGACATTCCTGCGGATTTGTTGTCTAAACCGATAAGTAAGGAACAACATCAGAAGTTGACAAAATACTTGCAATTGTATTAAATGAAGTAATTACTGTATCAGTGTACACAAAAAGCAGGGGGATGTCAGGTTTTCGTGTTAACCTTAACAGTAATTAAGGCAGATTATTGGCAAAGACTTGCAAGCTCAGTACACCTGTTGGTGTTTGAATGAAGGGAGTAAAAAGCTCACTCTTTCACAGTAATATGCAGTCAGCCAGTGGAGGTTTGAGGGTATGGCGTAAGCTGCTGCTGCTGCCAGAGGAAGGAGTATGCTGTTTTGATGCAAAGCCAACTTTTGTCAAGGAGAACCGTAAAGCTGTTATGCTTACTTTGATTTATGGTGAGACAATTGCTTTGTTATAATTTGCTGCTACAAGCCTGGTTGTTTTGTTTTTAAAGAACTTCTCTAAATAAACTGCATTGAAGATTCAAAACTCACGCTTGCATTTATTTGCGAGCTGCGGAGGAATTTGTACCACAATACTTGTTTCTCCCAACACTCCCACCATGTGCATGTACTGTAACAACTTTTGGGATTTGGGAGTATCCCTCTAGTATACCAAAGTAACTACGGACAAGACAAACTCAGAATTTGAAACCATAAGATAGTTCTCTGCAGAAGAAGTGATAAAATCAAATGAAGTTAGTGGTGGAAAGGGTTCACATAACTCAGTTCACATAACTCAGCATTCAGATGAGAACCCATTTCTTTCTTTTTCAGGCCCTGATGACTGCTCTGAATGCCCAGAACATCTATATCCAAACAAAGACCAAGCTGAATGCATCCCAAAAGTCATAAGCTTCCTGTCCTTTGAAGAACCCTTAGGGAAAAGTTTAGCTTCCATTGCTGTTTCTTTTTCCTTGATCACAATCTTGGTGCTGCACACCTTTATTAAGCACAGGGATACCCCCATAGTCAAAGCCAACAATCGGGGCCTCACTTACACTCTCCTCGTCTCTCTCCTGCTTTGCTTCCTCTCTTCTTTGTTGTTCATCGGAAAGCCTGAGAAACTGACTTGCCTTCTTCAACAACCAGTTTTTGGTTTGATCTTCTCAGTGGCTGTTTCATGTGTGTTGGCCAAAACCATCACTGTGGTTGTAGCTTTCATGGCCAACAAGCCAGGGTCTACCATGAGGAAGTGGGTGGGAAAAAGACTGGCCACCTCCATTGTCCTTTCTTGCTCCCTCATTCAAGTTGGCATTTGTGTTGTGTGGCTCACAACCTCTCCCCCATTCCTGGATTTAGACATGCAGTCAGTCCCTGAAGAAATCACTGTGCAATGTCATGTAGGTTCTGCCATCATGTTTTATCTTGTCCTAGGCTACATGGCACTACTCTCCATCATCAGTTTTTCCGTGGCTTTCTTAGCTAGGAATTTGCCAGACACCTTTAATGAATCCAAATTTATCACCTTTAGTATGCTGATGTTCTGCAGTGTTTGGTTGTCATTTTTTCCAGCCTACCTGAGCACCAAGGGCAAATACATGGTCGCAGTGGAGATCTTCTCTATCTTAGCTTCTAGTGCCGGGTTGTTAGGCTGTATCTTCTCTCCAAAATGTTACATTCTTCTCTTCAAGCCTGAGCTGAACAACAGGGAACTGATAATGGGGAGAAAGAATTAGAGCATCAAACTTTACAGTTCAATATATTACTTCCCTGGTGTCCAATGCATTGAGACAGTGGGGGTAATTTTAAAAGATATCAGACAACCGTGTTCAACTCATGTTACAGAATTCACCTATCATCTCTGTCTATCACCAGAGGGCTTAGAAGTAGGACATTGAGACCTTTCATGTTAGCCTCGCTTCAGACAAATGTTCTTTCACTCCTCCTTTCCCAGAATGGATTAACTCAGCAGCTGTTTCCAAGGAGACCCAACTTGGACCAACAGCTGTGTCAGCTGAGTCCAACTATCAATATTACTCTTCCTCTCCCAGAGTATGTCTTCATTCAACTTTCCTGATGGCCACCACAAAATCAATAACCAAACTTGATGTTCCTTCCTCTGCTGTCTCCATATTGTATCAAATCTCATATATATATATTGCTTAGATATGTTTCCGTACAGGCTTCAGCTGATACAGGTTGCTAAGCAACACGTAACATCTTAATGTTTCCGTACAAGCATGATCAGGATGCTCTTACTTTCTGCTGCCCAAAGTACATTTGATATAAAATGAAAATTATATGATACACTAGCTGCACCCGGCGTAACATACGCCGTTGTAGCATATCTTAACAAAGCTGCCCCTTGCCCGACTCCTCCGGGATTTCCAAGGTAAACCTCCCCCCTTTCTGTCTCTTTGCTCCCCAACCCCATGAAGTGGGCAGCACCATGGTCCAGAGCATGAGCGAGGCACGGCCAGGGCCCTTGGTAGCTGGGGTGGCAGGCTGCTTGCCTCCTGATAGCCCCAGGCCCAGCCGTGCCTTGCTCATGCTCCAGACCGTGGTGCTGCCCCTTCATGGGGGGGGGGGGAGCGAAGAGGCAGAAAGGGGGAGGGTTACCTTGGAAAGCCCGGAGGAGTCAGGCGAGGGGCAGCATTGTTAAGATATGCTGCAACGGTGTATGTTACGCTGGGTGCAGCTAGTGTATCATATAATTTTCATTTTATATCAACCGTATTAGCTGGAACAGATGTGTGTGCATGTTTCCAGTTTATTTTTAGATAAGAATTTATCAAAATGAACATTTTTTTCATATTTTGATGAAACAAAAGTTTTGATTAAAAATCAATCAAAA
This sequence comes from Elgaria multicarinata webbii, assembly GCF_023053635.1. Taxonomy (NCBI): domain Eukaryota; kingdom Metazoa; phylum Chordata; class Lepidosauria; order Squamata; family Anguidae; genus Elgaria; species Elgaria multicarinata. The sequence continues at coordinate 41,614,380 of NC_086181.1, forward strand.
CGGAAGAGAAGCCAAAGATAACAAATTAACCCATCCCTATTTCAGGAAACAGTACAATGGCTCTTTAAAATGTGTTGACACTGGAATAGAGCCAGCTGGTATAGAGAGGGTGGAAACAGCTCTGGGGAGAGAGAGAGAGGGGGGCACCACAGTAAATGTTCAGTAAGATATATTCCTTTAAAAGTATTGGAAACATTCCTCCTCCATAGCAAAATCAGCCCTATCATAATTCATAAATGGTTTTCATTCTTCCCTTCTGGTATGTCATAGTAGTGTCCTTCTGAAGTGTAGGAACTCAAAACTTTCCTTTCATTTGCATAATTGTATAGCCTTCATATATTAGGCATGTGCTCCGCTCCGATTAGGAGCGGAGAAGCAGTAACGGATTGGCCTGCTCCGCCTTACCCAGAGGCGGAGTAGAAGCGGGCCGTGGACCCCTAGAAGCAAGGCGAAGAGAAACGGCCATTTTTCGGAGCTCCTAGTTCAGGTGGAGCGCTCCGATCGCCATCTTGAAAACATTTCGCCATAGGATTTTATTGCGGAAAATAATCACGGATAACTAGGTTGTTTTTGAAGCTATCATTCTGGAAATTCTTGTGCACAGAGAGTCGTGGATGGGGGTCATTTTGAGACTACTCTCACCTCTCTGCACCATGCGGGTCGCATGCTATATTTTTTTAAAAATCGGGTCAACAAACAGGGACAGCGCGGCTCAAACGGCGGTTTTCAGCTTTTCGCCCATAGGATTGCATTGCGGGAAAGAATCGGGGATAACTGGGTTGTTTTTTAAGCTATCGTTCTGAAAATTCTTGTGCTTAGACAGTCGTGGATGGGGGTCATTTTGAGACTACTCTCAACTTTCTGCATCCTGTGGTTCACGTGCTAGAATTTTTTAAAAATCGGGTCAACAATCGGTTTGGGTTTTTATTTTTTTATTTTTTTTGAAGCGATGACAGGCACATTCAACTCCCAATCCTGATGAGAATTGATCACCTCATGAAGCATCATCCTCCAATCCCAGCGTTTGAGGCGGGGCTAAGCCAGAGTCACCCTGAGAGCTTTCTGCTTTGTGTCTCTTTGTGGGTTGGCGTTCGTGGAGAGAGGACTTATTTAGTTAGTGCTGCTGCTGTGTTTGGACTTTGGAGATAGATTAGGATAGATTTAGTTTGGCGTGTGTGTGTTTGTTTGCTTCTTTCTGACTTTTAGCTTAGTTTGCCCTGTGTTTTTCCCTTACTTTGATTTAATATAAACGTTACTTTTAAATTTTGGAGTGTGTGTTTGTTTGTTTGGTTGGTTGTCCCCCCCTTCCCTTTTTTAAAGCCTGACTGTGTTCCTTCTGCTTTTGTGAAAGCTTTCTTTTGAAAGCATACACACACTTCTTGTCCCATTTCCCTACATTTATTAGTAATATTCTTAAACATATTATTATATTCTTTTACATATTCTTAGTAGTATATATATTAGTATATTCTCATACATATTAGTAGTATTAATATTTTATTCTTCTTATACATATTAGTAGTAGTGTTTGGTTGGTTCTTTCCCCCCTCCCCTCTCTTAAATCCTGATTGTGTTTCCTTCTATCTATATACAAAAAAATACCAAAAAAATATTATTCTCTTTTTCTTCTCTGTGTAACTTGGACTGTGAGTGTGCTGTGTGTGCACTGCTTTTGTGAAGTGCAACAGGCAGCCACAGATTGAGCATTTTGAGGAAAGCATACACACACTTCTTGTCCCATTTCCCTACATTTAAACATATTATTATATTCTTATACATATTCTTAGTAGTATATAGTATATTCTTATACATATTAGTAGTAGTATTAATATTTTATTCTTCTTATACATATTAGTAGTAGTATTAATATTTTATTAGTCATCATGAGAAGAGGCATGTTGGGATTTCCTTTGAACTGGCCCCATTGAGCTGTCTGCATTGCAACTTTAAATCCCTGACATACTGGAGTGCCCAATTTTCAAAACTTCCCCTAACATCAGGGGATGATGGGATTGCCTTTAAACTTGGTGTCCATGGGGACACATGGGTAAGCTGTCATGGGACCAAAGGATAGGTTTCTAACGTGCAAATTGACATAGTTGTAGAATGGGACTTGATTTGGGGTGAGTTAAAAAGTTTAAGTGATGCCAAAAATCAGGGGATGATGGGATTGCCTTGAGTCTGGGCGTCCATGTGGACACATGGATAAGCTGTCCTGGTGCCGAGTTTGAGGTTTCTAACATGCAAATTGACATTGCATGGACCCACCGATCCGCTTCTCTTCCAGATTTGCAACTTCCGGATTGGGTCTGCTCTGCTCCACTCTAATCCACCTATAGTCCACTCCGGATCACCGCAAAGCTCCGGATCCAGATCAGAGCTCTGCTTTCCCCCACATAGACTTGCATTGAAATCCAAAAAAGCCTTCATTTTTTTTTCTGTTAATGTTAGAAACCTCAAGCTCAGCACCATGATAGCATATCCATGTATACACATGGATATATGTATATATCCATGCATGCCAAGGCTCAAGGTAATCCAAGCATCCCCTGATTTTCAGGGATTTTTTGAAAATCAGACACCCCATTTTCAGATATGGGATTTACTCCAACATTTTGACAGATAAAAACTTGGAAGCAGACACCCTCACAGATACCATCTAGATCCACATTCATGGCAAGTTTCAAGCAAATCACATCATCCCCTGATATTTGGCGGAGCTTTAACCTCTAACTGAAGAAGCCTAATCTGGACCCGGAGGACATTAACAACGACAGGCCGGTGGCTAATATCCCTTTCCTGGGCAAGTTGTTTGAGCAGGTGGTTGCAGGACAACTCCAGGCACTCTTGAATGAAACAGCTTATCTAGATCCATTTCAATCAGGTTTCAGGCCTGGTTTTGGAACAGAAACTGTCTTGGTCGCCCTGTGGGATGACCTCTGCCGGGAGAGAGACAGGGGGAGTGCGACTCTGTTGGTTCTCCTGGACCTCTCAGCGGCCTTCGATACCATCGACCATGGTATCCTTCTCGATAGATTGTCTGAGTTGGGAGTGGGAGGTATTGCATTGCAGTGGTTCCGCTCCTACTTGGATGGCCGATTCCAGAAGGTGGTGCTGGGGGATTATTACTCTGTGCCGTGGCTCCTAAACCCTGGGGTTCCACAGGGCTCTATCTTATCCCTATGCTGTTTAACATATACATGAAGATGCTGGGGGAGGTTATCTGGAGATGCGGACTGAGGTGTCATCAATATGTGGATGATACCCAGCTAAAACATTTCCTTTTCATCAAACCCAGGTGAGGCAGTGACTGTTCTGAACCAGTGCCTGGGCAAGGGAATGGACTGGATGAGGGCTAACAAACTGAGACTCAATCCAGACAAGGCAAAGGTACTGTTAGCGGGTGGTTCATCCGTCTGGCGAGGTGATGTTTGCCCTGTCCTGGATGGGGTTACACTCTCCCTAAAGGATCAGGTCCGTACTTTGGGGGTGCTCTTGGCTCCAGAACTGTCACTTGAGGCAAAGGTGAACTCAGTGGCAAAGAGCACCTTTTATCAGCTTAGGTTGATATACCAACTACTCCTTTATCTGGACAGAGGTAGCCTAGATACAGTTATCCATGCTCTGATAACCTCTCGTTTGGATTATTGCAATGTGTTGTACATGGGGCTTCCTTTGAAAACGGTCCAGAAACTTCAACTGGTACAAAACAGGGCAGCCCGTTTACTAACTGGGGCTGGCTGGTGAGATCACATTACGCCATTCCTTTTACAACTTCATTGGCTGCCAGCCCAGGTCCGGGCCCGATTTAAAGTGCTGGTATTGACATTTAAAGCCCTAAACGGTTTGGGGCCAGGTTATTTGAAGGAACACCTCCTCCCATATGTACCTGCCCAGACCTTAAGATAATCTACAGGGGCCCTTCTCCATGAGCCCCTGCCAAAGGAAGTGAGGCAGGTGGCTACTAGAAGGAGGGCTTTCTATGCTGTGGCACCCCAGTTGTGGAATGAGGTCCCCAGAGAGGTCTGCCTGGCACCTACGCTGTACTGCTTTCATCGCCAGCTGAAGACCTTTTTATTCTCTCGATATTTTAACACTTAATTTTAACTTAAATTTAAATTCTACTGTTCTAACTCTGTATTTTAATCTTATATCAATTTTGTTGCGTGGTTTTATCCTGGTTGTGCTTTTTATACTGTATTTTGTAATTGTGCTTTTAACATGTTGTTTGTTTTATGATGGTTTTAACTTTTGTGAACCGCCCAGAGAGCTTCAGCTATTGGTCGGTATAAAAATGTAATAAATAAATAAATAAATAAATAAATAAATAAAAATAACGCATCACCCCTAACCCCAATTCACACCCCTTTCGATATATCTGTCAATTTTCAAGTAAGAAATGTCAAATTAGACACCATGACACCTGATGCATGTATACACATGCATGTCAAGCCTCAAGCAAATCCAAGCATCCCCTGGTTTTCGGGGAATTTTTGAATATAGGACACCCCAGTATCTCAGTGATGTAAAGCTGCAGGCAGCTCAATGGGGCCATTTCAAAGGAAATCCCAACATGCCATGAATTGAGGAGTAGATAATCCTAAATATGAATTGGGGAGTAGATTACCCTAAACCCTTCTTCCACACTTGAAAAATTTATTTGGAACGTCAAAGAGTCTAAGTGAGTGCAGGAAGGACTTATCCCCTGAGTCAAAGCAAGACACACACAAACCATCCCTGCGAGGTGGGCACAGAGGAGGGGGACTGGCAGCAAGCATGCTGGAGGCTGGTGGGCATGAACCACAAAGCCCATCATGTAGTGCAGCTCCCAGGAGGAGGAGGGAGGGAAGGCAGGCAGGGAGCAGAAATTTCTGGGGGCACAAGATAGTGAGGCAAGGATTGTTTGTTTCTTTCTAAGCCAGCAGTAACGCATTGCAAACCAACCCTGCGGGGTGGGCACAGAGGAGGAGGACTGAGAGCAAGCATGCCGGAGGCTGGTGGGCACAAACCACAAACCACAAAGCCCATCATGTAGTGCAGCTCCCAGGCACCAGGTGGGCAGAGAGGCAGGCAGAGGTATGCCATAGATCTATGGGGGAGTCAGTCCCGGCAGATGCCCCACCACAGCAGCACCCCGGGGGGAAGGCAGGCAGGCAGGCAGGCAAGCAGGCAGCAGACATTTCTGGGGGCACAAGGAAGTAGGGATGTGCTCCGCTCCGATTAGGAGCGTAGAAGCAGTAGCGGATTGGCCTGCTCCGCCTTACCCAGAGGCGGAGTAGGAGCGGACCGCGGACCCCCTAGAAGCAAGGCGAAGAGAAGCGCCCATTTTTTGGAGCTCCGAGTTCAGGCGGAGCGCTCCGGTCGCCATCTTGAAAACATTTCGCCATAGGATTGCATTGCGGCAAATAATCGCGCATAACTACGTTGTTTTTGAAGCTATCGTTCTGGAAATTCTTGTGCACAGAGAGTCGTGGATGGGGGTCATTTTGAGACCACTCTCAACTTTCTGCATCGTACGGGTCGCGGGCTATATGTTTGTGAAAATCGGGTCAACCGCGCGGCTCAAACTGCGTTTTCGGCTTTTCGCCCATAGGATTGCATTGAGGGAAAGAATCGGGGATAACTGGGGGGGGTTAAGCTATCGTTCTGAAAATTCTTGTGCACAGAGAGTCGTGGATGGGGGTCATTTTGAGACCACTCTCAACTTTCTGCATCGTACGGGTCGCGGGCTAGACGTTTTTAAAAAATCGGCAGGAAAAATACCTTTTTCAAAGGGCTGAGGGGCAGAGTCAGCTCCCGGTCATGATGATCCCAAAGTTGGAGGAGGGCATAGGCAAAACAGGTAACTTGGGATTCTGGGAAACTTCTCTTTCTTCATCTGAACGGGCTTTTCCCCGTGTTTTTTAACACAGTAGCCCCACCAAATGCACAAACACAACCTGAAATCATATACTAAGCCAAGAATAAGAGATAGAAACACAGCACTGCTCCCCACCCTAACCTTGGGGAACAACTGAATCGATGTGGTGCAAGGGGATGAGCTCCCCTAGGGCATCTCATCGTGGACGTGCCCCCACTCTCTCCTGCACTGGAAGGCCATTAGAGCCTTCCAAAGAGAGTAAAACGGTGGAGCAATGCCTATCATGAGTTGAAGTGAATGGTCACTTTTCAGTGGTGGAGCAATGCCTGTTCTGAGTCGAAGTGAGCGTTTTACTTCTTCTCAGAGCTGTGGCTGTCAGTGTCTTGAACTGGCAGCTACTTCCCCCTCCCCCGGGCACATCCCCCTATTGCTGGTAAAAGACAGATATAGCCTTTTAAAAAAAGTTCTTCTTGTTGTTTATTGAGCAACACTGCTGCTTTTAATTCCACCCCTCCTTTGTTTATTGATTGATTTATTCCATTTTATATGCATTACTGGCTTATCCTTGGCTCACTTCCTTATGCCCCCAGAAATGCCAGCTGCATGCCTGCCTGCCTTCCCTCCCTCCTCCCCTGCCCACCTCGCAGGGATGTTGTGTGTGGGGTGCCCGATTTTCAAAAATTCGCCAAAAATCAGGGGATGATGGGATTGCTTTGAAACTTGGCATGCGTGTGTATATCCCCATGAGGTGTCATGGTGCCAAACATGAGGTTTCTAACTTGAACAGAAAAAAAGTTGTATAATTTTTTAGCTTTCAATGCAAGCCTATGGGGGGGGGAAACGGAGCTCCGGATCCGGATCCGGAGCTCCGGGCGGAGCGGAGCGGAAGTGGGCGGAGCGGGGGCGGGGCGGAGCGGCCCGATCCGAAAAATGGCAGATCTGCAAGTGAAGCGGAGCGGGGGGTCTGTGCACACCCCTACAAGGAAGTGAGCTAAGGATTGTTTCAAAGCCAGTAATGCAAACCATCCCTGTGAGGCGGGAGCAGCACAGAGAGATGCCTTTCCTTTTGCATCCCATAACTACTAGGAGGCTAGGAGGATAAGAGTAAAGCTTTTTGATCCTTGCTTCAGAGTTGATTGACTGCACTGTGATTACAGCCATTATTAAACAACAACAAAATAATAATGTTAATAATAGCAGTACTAATTAATATTAATAGCAATAATAATAATAACAACAACAACAACAATAAGGAGTTGAACCACAATGAAAGCCTGCCTGACTTCACTGAAGAGGAAAAGCCAGGAGAGCTTGGGCTATGGGGTGTATAAATATAAAATGGAATAAATAAATAAATAAACAAAGGAGGGGTGGAATTAAAAGCAGCAGTGTTGCTGAATAAACAACAAGAAGAATTTTTTTAAAAAGGCTATGTCTGTCTTTTACCAGTAAGAGGAAAGTGGACGTGCCCAGGGGGAGGGGGATATGCCAATTTGACTGGCCCTAAGTAAGTACCAGTCTTTAAGAAGCTACCTACCTGTCACTTCAACTAATGACAGGCATTAGCTTCTTGAAATTCTAGATTGTAAACTTTTGAGGGCTCTGATGACCCTCCAAAAGCAGGAGTGTGTGCACTGGGCACGTCCACATGCCCTAGGGGACCTCATCCCCTTGCACCACATCTATTCAGTTGTTCACCAAGGTTAGAGTGGGTAGCAGTGCTGTGTTTCCTATCTGTTATTTATTTGCTTAGTGTATGATTTCAGGTTGTGTTTGTGCATTTGGTGGGGCTACTGTTTAAGAAACACACTGGGAAAAGTCCGTTCAGAGACAAAGAAAGAGAAGTTTCCCAGTATCCCAAGTTTCGAAGTATCCCGTTTTGCCTACCCCCCCCCTCCAACTTTGGGATTGGAGGATGCTTCATCAGGTGATCATGACCGGGAGTTGAATCTGCCTCTCAGCACTTCAAAAAGGTACCTCTTCCGCTTTTTTTACCCTGTTATTATTTAAAAAATAGCAAGCAAACCGCACCATGCAGGGTGCTGAAAATAGGCTCAAAATGACCCCCACCAACGACTCTCTAAGCACACCAAGTTTCAAATAGATAGCTTGAAAAACAAAAAAGTTATCCACTAATCTTTTCCGCAATGCAATCCTATGGGCGAAATAATCCAAAATGGTGGGCGGATCGCTCCGCGAAAAGAGGAGCACTCCGCTTCTGGTCACCTCTCTTCACCATACTTCTCCAGCCCCTCGATTTGCTTCTCCTCCACCTCAGGCGGAGGAGGATCACCCCAATTCGCTGTTGCTTCTCCGATCCTAAGCTAAGTGGATCACACCCCTACTACCAACCATAACCTTGGGGAACAACTGAATAGATGTGGTGCAAGGGGATGATTCCATACTCCATGTGGATGTGCCCAGTGCACACTGCCCTGCCTTGTGGGGGTCATCAGAACCCTCCAAAGGTTAGCAATTGAGGAAGCCAATGACACGCACGAGTAAAAGAGTGATGTCGCTTTTCAAAGGCATGTACCTAGACAAGAGTAGTCAAATGACGGGAATCCCCTGTCCCTCTGGGCACGTCCACTTTTCCTTTACTGGTAATAAAGTCAGACAAAGCCTTTTAAAAAAATTCTTGTTGTTATGATTATTCCTGGATTATTCCTGGAAATATTTCTTCTTTGAATTACTTTTTGAAAGCAATTTTATATCAAATTTATTTATTTATTTATTTTATTGCACCTCTATATCGCCTAATTGAATGAGAATGGTCAAAAATATGTGGGAGAATTTTTGGCAAAGCACTAATCAGTAGTATTGGGATATGGACTCCAGGTGGAACCAGGTCCCCTCTCCAGAGGGGTATGTGACCTCTTTACACACCACAAAGGAAAGGGCTTTTTTTAGCTAGAAATTTGCCAGTTGCTTTTAATGGATCCAAGTTTGTCTCCTTCAGCATGCTGTTTTTTGGAGTATTTGGTTGACTTTTGTTCCAACCTCCTTGAGTACCAGTGGTACATACATAGTAGCTGAGGAGATCTTCTCTATCTTAGCTTCTAGTGCTGAGTTGTTGGGCTGTATCTTTCCCCCCAAATGTTATATTAATCTCTTCAATCCTGAGTTGAACAACAGGGAGCAGCTCATAAGGAGAAAATAATAACCATCACTCTTCCCAATCAATGCATTACTTCTGTGGTGTCTAAGGAACTGAGGCAATGGAACTACTACTAAGAGATAGTAGTATCTATCTACTATCCCAGATAAACCATCTTATTCATGTGTAGCCTCTTTGAAACTAGTTAGACACACTATCAAGCTGTTATACAAATGGGGGGAAAAAGCTCTAAAAGAATTCCATGTACCTCAATAAAAATCACCATTAGAATTTTATAAAAGCTGTTTATTTAAAAGCATCAGAAACACTCCTTCTTCATGTAGAAAACAACAGCATGGTGATTTGAAATACATAAAAAAAGTAATTTTAAAATACTTTTCATTTGTTCATTCTTTCCTGTTATAAGCTTGTCCCTGCCAGTTACATAATAGTACAAACATTATGTACCAAATAAAAACCATTTTATCACTTCTTATCTTCATATTCTTCTTAGATTCTGCAAGTGACAACGCATTTGGATTATAAATTGAAGTCATTTGTATAATTGCACAGCCATGCTGGACTTACTATGCAAAATTGCAGTGATCCTACTATACACTATCCAATAGTCTAAAGTAAGACCACTGTTAGTAGCTTAGCAAGGTCAGAAACCTTGGAATGTAATCTGGGTGGGCTTCTGGCAGATATACAGCTCTCCGTGGGAACTATATGACTAGGGCCATAGCTAGACTGGGTGAAATCCCAGGCCCATCCCCAGGATCATCCCTGTGCATCCACATGACACACAGGGGATCCCAGGATCAGGGAGGGATCATCCCTCCCTTGCTCCGGGATTTCACCCTCCCCTTTAGGCCCGGTTTTTCTTCAGCCTTGGGCTAAGCCTGAGGCAACAGAACAGGTGGTTCGGTGCCACGGTTTGTCACAGCTCCTTGTAGTTACTCGCGAGGAGCTGTGACCCGCGCATGAGGCACAGAGATCCTCAGGAGCACTTTGCCCATTCGGGTGGGGGAAGCGGGGATTTAAAAAAAAAAACCCACAAACTTTTGCGCATGAGTGTTTGTGTGCTGCTGTCTCTTTAAGAAAAGAAAAGAAAATGGTGGGCAATATGCCTGTCCGTCTGAGGGTGACGCGTGCCACGTGTAAACAGAGGGGAGATCTTGTGATAAAACCATCACGAGATCTTCACCCCTCCATCACGGACTATCAGGTAGGTCTAGCTAAGGCCTAGATCTATGACTAGAAGCACAAATGGGAAGGAAAGCAACATGCACTGGGCCTGTTCAGAAGACACCTTAAACCACAGCTTTAACCAAAGTGAACGAGGCTTTTTTGCTTTATTCACCATAGTTAAAACCATGGTTTAAGGTGTCTTCTGAACATGGCCTGGCTTTCTGGCTTAATCACCATGGCTTTAATCCACTCTTTTCTGGGTTTCATGGGCAAGTGTGGCCAAAATGAAGTTCTGGAATTGTTATCGCTTTCTATGCCTCATGGATAATTTGAAGACACTCCCTAGCTATAGCAGGGGAAATTTTGATCTTATCATAACATCAAGACCTTGATCTTATCATAACTACATGGAAACACCTGGCAGAGATGAGACAGCCTTGTGCAGAGAGTTTCAAATTCCCAAGTCTCAACATATTAAAAAAGGCAACAGTGGCAAGAAAAACTGGAAATTGGTCGATAGCTAATAACTTGGAAGACAGAAACAAACTTCAAAGTGGCCTTGATAGGTTGGAACACAGGGCTGAAAGATATGATGTCTAGCTGGACATCAGAAAAAACTTCCTGACTGTTAGAGCAGTACAATAATGGAACCAATTAGCTAGGGAGGTCGTGGGCTCTCCCACATTAAAGGCATTCAAGTTGTAGCTGGACAGCCATCTGTCAAGTATGCTTTAATGTAAATTCCTGTATTGAGCAGGGGGTTGGACTTGATGACCTTATAGGCCCCTTCCAACTCTACTATTCTATGATTTTATGGTGGAATGAGCTATGTGGTTATTTATTTATTTATTTATTACATTTTTATACCGCCCAATAGCTGAAGCTCTCCGGGCAGTTCACAAAAATTAAAACCACAATAAAACAACCAACAGGTTAAAAGCACAATTACAAAATACAGTATAAAAAACACAACCAGTATAAAAAGCCCAACCACATTATCCCATGGTAGGATAGCAGATTCACTCTTGGATTTTCTTTCCTCTTGTGTTCTATGACTAAAATAAATGTGCATTCCAAGACATTCAAAACTGCTGCATACATTGGGGAAAATATTTACAAAATGTTCATACAAATGAAAAAAAAATCATAGAATCATAGAATAGCAGAGTTGGAAGGGGCCAACAAGGCCATTGAGTCCAACCCCCTGCTCAATGCAGGAATCCACCCTAAGGCATCCCTGACAGATGCTTGTCCAGCTGCCTCTTGAATGCCTTTAGTGTGGGAGATCCCACAACTTCCCTAGGTAACTGATTCCATTGTCGTACTGCTCTAACAGTCAGGAAGTTTTTCCTTATGTCCAGCTGGAATCTGGCTTCTTTAACTTGACCCTGTTATTCCATGTCCTGCACTCTGGGAGGATCGAGAAGAGATCCTGGCTGTCCTCTGTGTGACAACCTTTTAAGTAGGGGTGTGCACGGACCCCCCGCTCCGCTTCACTTGCAGATCCGCCATTTTTCGGAGCGGGTCGCTCCGCCCCGCCCCCGCTCCGCCCACTTCCGCTCCGCTCCGCCCGGAGCTCCGGATCGGATCCGGAGCTCCGTTTTTGCCCCCCCATAGGCTTGCATTGAAAGCTAAAAAAGTAAACAACTTTTTTTCCGTTGAAGTTAGAAACCTCACGTTTGGCACCATGACACCTCATGGGCGTATACACACACACGCCAAGTTTCAAGGCAATCCCATCATCCCCTGATTTTTGGCGAATTTTTGAAAATCGGGCACCCCATTCACACCCCTTGGGATAGCTCCGTCAATTTGCATGTTACAAACCTCAAACTCGGCACCAGGGCAGCTTATCCATGTGTCCACATGCACGCCAAGTTGCAAGCAAATCCCATCATCCCCTGATTTTTGGCGCGGCTCTACCCTCTAACGCACCTCCCATAACCCTAATTCACACCCCTTTAGATAGCTCCGTCAATTTGCACGTTAGAAACCTCAAACTCAGCACCATGATAGCTTATCCACGTGTCCACATGCACGCCAAGTTTCAAGGCAATCCCATCATCCCCTGATTTTTGGGGAATTTATGAAAATCGGGCACCCCATTCACACCCCTTGGGATAGCTCCGTCAATTTGCATGTTAGAAACCTCAAACTCGGCACCAGGAGAGCTTATCCATGTGTCCACATGCACGCCAAGTTGCAAGCAAATCCCATCATCCCCTGATTTTTGGCATGGCTTAACTCACCCCAAATTGTCCCATTCTACAACTACGTCAATTTGCACGTTAGAAACCTCAAACTCAGCACCATGATAGCTTATCCACGTGTCCACATGCACGCCAAGTTTCAAGGCAATCCCATCATCCCCTGATTTTTGGGGAATTTATGAAAATCGGGCACCCCATTCACACCCCTTGGGATAGCTCCGTCAATTTGCATGTTAGAAACCTCAAACTCGGCACCAGGAGAGCTTATCCATGTGTCCACATGCACGCCAAGTTGCAAGCAAATCCCATCATCCCCTGATTTTTGGCATGGCTTAACTCACCCCAAATTGTCCCATTCTACAACTACGTCAATTTGCACGTTAGAAACCTCAAACTCAGCACCATGATAGCTTATCCACGTGTCCACATGCACGCCAAGTTTCAAGGCAATCCCATCATCCCCTGATTTTTGGGGAATTTATGAAAATCGGGCACCCCATTCACACCCCTTGGGATAGCTCCGTCAATTTGCATGTTAGAAACCTCAAACTCGGCACCAGGAGAGCTTATCCATGTGTCCACATGCACGCCAAGTTGCAAGCAAATCCCATCATCCCCTGATTTTTGGCGCGGCTTAAACTTTTTAACTCACCCCAAATCAAGTCCCATTCTACAACTACGTCAATTTGCACGTTAGAAACCTATCCTTTGGTCCCATGACAGCTTACCCATGTGTCCCCATGGACACCAAGTTTCAAGGCAATCCCATCATCCCCTGATGTTAGGGGAACTTTTGAAATTTGAACACTCCAGTATGTCAGGGATTTAAAGTTGCAATTGCAGACAGCTCAATGGGGCCAGTTCCAAGGCAATCCCAACATGCCACGAGATAACCCTAAATCTTCTGGCACATTTGAAAAAGGGATTATTGAATTTGATAAAGTCTAAGTGAGCGCAGGAAGGACTTCTCCCCTTAGTCAAAGCAAGACACATACACCATCGCTGCAAGGCGGGAAGGGGAGAATTATTATTATTATTATTATTTATTTATATAGCACCATCAATGGAAAGCAGGCAGGCAGCATGCATTGTAGTGCCGCAAGGATGGCTTGAGCACTAACGCATAGCAAACCAACCCATAAGTGGGCGCAAAGTGAGGCAAAGATGGCTGGTTGTTTCTTTCTAAGCCAGCAGTTACGCCTTGAGGGGCACAGAGGAGGACGATTGGGAGCAAACCAGGCACCAGGCGGGCAGAGAGGCAGGCAGAGTAGGCGAGGAGTCAGTCCTGGCAGATGCCCCACCACAGCAGCACCCCGGGGGAGGCGGGCAGGCAGGCAGGCAGGCTGCGGGCATTTCTGGGGGCACAAGGAAGTGATGGCTGGTTTCTAAGCCAGCATTGCAGTTAGTCACGCATTGCAAACGCAAACCATCCCAGCGAGTCGGTCACCGAGGAGGACAGGCTAGCAGAGGGGCAGGCAGAGTGACATGTCATAGATCTAGTATTGGGGAGGAGTCAGTCCCGGCAGATGCCCCAACACAGTAGCACCCTGGGTGGGCATTGGAAAACGCCATCTTGTGGGTCAATACTTCCCCCACCCCATGTCCTGCAGGGTTGCCTGCCTAACCCTTGTGGGGATGGGAGATGGAGAGCTTAGAGTGGCAGTGCCAGCAGCAGCCTTCGGCTTTCCCCTGGAACCAGTCGCCTTGCCCGCCTCTTTCCCCAGCAAGATCGCCTGGTGCTGCCTATGAAGATGCATCTTCATGCTGCTGGTTCCATAATGCCCTGTCGATGAACCCCTGCTTAGGCTGAGTTTGCAGTGGCGACAGACAGCAAAGCGGGGATCCGCTCCCAACTCAAAGTGGTCCCACACGATGCTTGTCTTTCGTTTCTGTGGTGACACCACCAATTGCCCGCCTGAGCTCTCTGGTGTTGCCACAGAAACAGGGGTGTGGGATGAGACTGGGGAGAGAGCCTCGGCCTGCTGCTGCTCCTCCTCAGCCCCCACATCCTGGAGGCCCACCGCCTCCTCCTCCTCCCCCCCCTCCACTGTGCTGAGGACCTCGTCTAGGTCCATCAGCGGGCTCGTGGGCTGAAAGGAGAATGAAGGAGTTGGGGATACTCCTCCTCCTCTAATGGCACTGCTGCCACGTGCCTCTTGCAAACGGGCACTTTTCCCATTCCCACCCTCAAAAAGAGAACGCCGGGCACAAGTTGCAGAAGAGAGTGGCTCTGCCTGCTGCTTGTCCTGCTTCTGTTTTGGAGCAGTCAGCCAAGGAGTTGCCCGTTTGAGTTTCACAGGAGGAGAGGAAGCCCTGCTGGCAGACTGAGCCTTGCTGCTTTCAGCACGCCTGCTTTCTCTTTTCATGATGACTAACAAAATATTAATACTACTAATACTATGTATAAGGTACTACTAAGAATATGTATAAGAAGAATATAATATGTTTAAATGTAGGGAAATGGGACAAGAACAATAAAATATACTACTACTAATATGTATGAGAATATACTACTAAGAATATCTACAAGAATATAATAATATGTTTTAGAATATTACTAATAAATGTAGGGAAATGGGACAAGAAATGGGACAACCACTACTATAAGAAGAACAAAATATGAATACTACTACTAATATGTATGAGAATGTATACTAATAGACTACTAAGACTATGTCAAAGAATATAATAATAATATGTTTAAGAATAGGGAAATGGTGTGCGTATGCTTTCCCCAAAATGCTCAATCTGTGGCTGCCTGTTGAACTTGACAAAAGCAGCCCACTCCGTCGAAGTTACACAGAGAAGAAAAAGAGAATCCAATTTTTTTGGTATATTTGGTATATAGAAGATAGAAGGAAACACAATCAGGATTTAAGAGAGGGGAGGGGGAAAAAGAACCAACCACTACTATAAGAAGAACAAAATATGAATACTAATATAATATGTATGAGAATATATACTAATGGACTATGTGAAAGAATATAATAAAATATGTTTAAGAATATAAATGTAGGGAAATGGGACAAAAAGTGTGTGTATGCTTTCAAAAGAAAGCTTTCACAAAAGCAGAACAGTCAGGCTTTAATACAGGGAAGGGGGGGGGCAACCAACCCAACCACACACTCCAAAATTCAAAAATAAAGTTTATATTAAATCAAAGTAAGGGGAAAACACAGGGCAAACTAAGCTACAAGTCAGAAAGAAGCAAACAAACACACACACGCGCCAAACTAAACCTATATTAAATTAATCTATCTCCAAAGCAGGAGCACTAGCTAAGTAAGTGTTCCCTCCACGAACGCCAACCCACAAAGAGACACAAAACAGAAAGTTCTCAGGGTGGGTCTGCCTTAGTCCCCCCTCCAACGCTGGGATTGGAGGAGGATGCTTTCTGAGGAGATGAATTCTCATCAGGATTGGGAGTTGAATGTGCCTGTCATCGCTTCCAAAATAATAATAATAATAATAAAAAAAAACCCAAACCCCGATTTTTAAAAAAATATTGCACGTGAACCACAGCACGCAGAAAGTTGAGAGTGGTCTCAAAATGACCCCCATCCACGACTCTCTGTGCACAAGAATTTTCAGAACGATAGCTTAAACCCCCCCCCCCCAGTTATCCCCGATTCTTTCCCTCAATGCAATCCTATGGGCGAAAAGCCGAAACGGAGCCCCGCGGTTGACCCTATTTTTAAAAAACTTCTAGCCCGCGACCCGTACGATGCAGAAAGTTGAGAGTGGTCTCAAAATGACCCCCATCCACGACTCTCTGTGCACAAGAATTTTCAGAACGATAGCTTAAACCCCCCCCCAGTTATCCCCGATTCTTTCCCTCAATGCAATCCTATGGGCGAAAAGCCGAAACGCAGTTTGAGCCCCGCGGTTGACCCGATTTTTAAAAAAATATTGCACGTGAACCACAGCACGCAGAGAGGTGAGAGTGGTCTCAAAATGACCCCCATCCACGACTCTCTGTGCACAAGAATTTCCAGAACGATAGCTTCAAAAACAACGTAGTTATGCGCGATTATTTGCCGCAATGCAATCCTATGGCGAAATGTTTTCAAGATGGCGACCGGAGCGCTCCGACTGAACTCGGAGCTCCGAAAAATGGTCGCTTCTCTTCGCCTTGCTTCTAGGGGGTCCGCGGTCCGCTCCTACTCCGCCTCTGGGTAAGGCGGAGCAGGCCAATCCGCTACTGCTTCTACGCTCCTAATCGGAGCGGAGCACATCCCTACTTTTAAGTATTTGAAGAGTGCCATCATGTCTCCCCTCAATCTTCTCTTCTCCAGGCTAAACATGCTCAGTTGTTTCAGTCTGTCTTCATAGGGCTTTGTTTCCAGACCCCTGATCATGGTTGCCCTCCTTTGAACACGCTCCAGCTTGTCTGCGTCCTTCTTGAATTGTGGAGCACAGAACTGGACACAATACTCTAGATGAGGCCTAACCAGGGCCGAATAGAGAGGAACCAGTACCTCACGTGATTTGGAAGCTATACTTCTATTAATGCAGCACAAAATTGCATTGGCCTTTCTTGCAGCCATATCGCACTGTTGGCTCATATTCAGCTTGCAATCTACAACAATTCCAAGATTCTTCTCGTTTGTAGTATTGCTGAGCCAAGTATCCCCCATCTTGTAACTGTGCCTTTGGTTTCTATTTCCTAAATGTAGAACTTGGCATTTATCCCTATTAAATTTCATCCTGTTGTTTTCAGCCCAGCACTATCAAGACTATCAAGATCACTTTGAAGTTTGTTTCTGTCTTCCAGGGTATTAGCTATCCCACCCAATTTTGTGTTATCTGCAAATTTGAAAAGCGTTCCCTGCACCTCATTAATAACAATGTTGAAGAGCACTGGGCCCAGGACTGAGCCCTGTGGTACCCCACTCGTTGCCTCTCCCAAGTTTGAGAAGGTTCCATTGATAAGTACTCTTTGAAAATTGACAGAGTTCTAGCATGGGACTTGAATTGGGTTGAGTTAAAAGGTTAAACCCCTCCAAAAATCAGGGGTGATGGGATTTGCTTGAAACGTGCCATGAATGTGGATCTAGATGGCATCTGTGAGGGTGCCCACTTCAAATTTTGTATCTGTCAAAATGTCAGAGTAAATCCCATGTCTGAAAATGGGGTGTCCAATTTTCAAAAATCCCCCCAAAATCAGGGGAGCCTTGGATTTGCTTGAGGCTTGGCATTCATGTGTAAACATGCATTAGGTGTCACGGTGCCTAAAAGGGGTGTGAATTGGGGTTAGGGGTGATGCTTTAGAGGTTAAACCCCTGCCAAAAGTCAGGGGATGATGGGATTTACTTGAAACATGCCATGAACGTGGATCTAGATGGCAACTGTGAGGGTGCCTGCTTTGAAGTTTTTATCTGTCAAAATGTAGGAGTAAATCCCATGTCTGCAAATGGGGTGAAAGATATTCAACAATTCCCCGAAAACCAGGGGATGCTTGGATTTGCTTGAGGCTTGGCATGCATGTGTATACATGGATAAGCTATCATGGTGCCTAGTTTGAGGTTTCTAACATTAACAGAAAAAAAGTTGTAGGCTTTTTTGGATTTCAATGCAAGGCTATGGAGGGGGACAGCGGAGCTCCGATCCGGATCCGGAGCTTCGCAGCAAAGCGGAGCGGATCATAGGCGGAGCGGAGTGGAGCAGAGCGGACCCAATCCGGAAGTTGTGAATCTGGAAGAGAAGCGGATTGGGGGGTCCGTGCACACCCCTATTTGATTACAACTATTTTTTTTTTAAAAAAAATGGAGCTGCAGTGTGGGCTTCATTTCACCAGGAAACATTACACCAAGCTGATGACTTCATCTGATGGCCAGAAATAACTTCTGCTCTTTCCTCATGACTGATACGTTAAACCCATCTGTTTTTTGTCCCACTAATGAGCAAATCAAACTTTTCTCAGAATTGAAAAAAACGTTTGTGAACCATGTTGCCACTCAGAGAAAAGAAATGATTATCTTCCCTGTCATTACTGAAACCACTGTAATTTGTTTTCCCCAGGTCCAATGGGTTTTTAGAAAGCTGAAAACTGTCATGAAACATGTTACAAATAGCCCTCCACGTGTGCCATGGAGGGCAAGAGGCAGGCAGGGCTCTGTCACTTTGATCTCCAGTGGTTGCTTTTCCTCCCCTTTTCTAGGCCAGGCTTCTAATCTCTGTTGGCATTTGTAACCATGTTGCTACTATAGAGAAGGCAGAGAAGTCTCCAACTACATAGTACATTGGCAAAATCTGGTGCCAGCCAAGGTAGCCTCCTGAATCCAAGCATAAACTGAAGATGGATGCAGGACGGTTTGCATCCAGAGGGAAGGCTTGGCATCAAAATAGTGGATTTCCAGTGTTACTGTTGCTGCTGTTGCTTCTCCATTGGGTGTGTGAAGTCGATACAATGAATTGTCTCACTATTGATCCTGCCCCTCTTGCATTTGAGTCTTATCAGTCAGGGGACTTCATTATCGGTGGGATGGTTTCTCAGATTTGTACCTTTTCCCCAGCATTTAATTTCAAGGAATGTCCTTGGCAGGAGTTCTCTGAATTCAGAATGTAAGAATTTCTCCTCCTCCACATGGCCAGATCATAAACCTCAAACACTAAATACCAATTTCATTTAAAAGATTGACACTTGACATATATGCTTATACATTCTCCGTCTAAATGAAATAATTCCTCAGGGTGTGTGTCACCACTTGCAGACATTACAAACTATATTGAAATTTGAAGAATTAGAAGAAGAAAAAGTTTTTACTTTTTAAAAATAATAATAATAATCAGGTTAAGTCTAACAAGCAAGAAAACATAAAAATCTAAAAATAAATAAAGCAGCAGCCAAAAATTGTATAAAAATACTCATCAGTGTAGATGTCAGAACTACACAGTGCTTAATCACTATGGCTTCGTGTTTCATCTGAACAGGGACAATGATGAGGATCACCTGCTGGGGAGGGGGAGGAGGGAGGGAACAATTGGGTGGGAATAGATCAGAATGTTCTGCTTGAGATTCTTAAAGCTTACAATATCCTGGATTAGGGGGTCTGGCTGCCTGGATCTCTGATCTGGAGCTGTCCAACTGCGAGGTGAGGATATGTTTAACTGGAGGTCCAACGTCTTTCTCTAAATGATGAATCTTACAGCCAAAGAATGTGATGTTCCATTTGGGAGCAATAGACCACATATACTCATCTGTCAGTGATGTGATAACATGTAGAAAACGTGAGCCACTCAATACTCCACATGTAGTTATCTGTATTAGAAATGGAACACCTTCTAGGCATTTAAATGGTAGAAGTTAATGCCTCTAGACATTACATTGCTTACTATGCCTTTTCCTTGATTCCCCAATATTCTCTTTTCGGTTATGTACACAAATCCGGAACTTTTTCTCACCTGGTTAACTTCTGCACCTTTCCCCCTCTTGTATAGCTCTGTACTTCCTTTTTCCAATTGTTCACTGTTTTTAACTTTTGTAAACTGTCCAGAGAGCTTCGGCTATGGGGTGGTATATAAATGTAATTGATAATAATAATAATAATAATAATAATAATAATAATAATAATAATAATAATAATAAATACCATTTCATCAAATTAAATTTTCTGCACTCCTTTCCCACAATCTCACATTTTTTTCTCATAATCCTTTCTTAACTGAAAATTACTTCTTAACTTGCTCTCGTAATGTGCTCTTAAAATTAGCAATGATTTTGTTTGTTTTTTAAAAAATGTATGGTGGCCTGATTTCATAGTTAAAGGCAAACTGGAACGTGAACACCAGCATTATTGTCATGTGCAGCATGGATTTAATGCACAGATGCTGAAGCAGGGGTGGAGGAGCTGTGTCATTCCAAATGTTGCTGGATTCCAACACCCATCAGGCCCAAGCAGAAATACAATTAGAATTTTTGTGTAGTAGAATTCTCCAATGAAAGGCTGTTTGTCTTGATTTGCAGGGTGGTGACAAAGTTCTACCAGCACATCTTGGCCTTGGATTTTGCTGTCAATGAGATCAATAAGAATCCCAAGATCTTACCGAATGTCACACTTGGATTCCACATCTATGACAGCTACAACGATGCTCAGATGACCTATCGTACCACCCTGGACCTTCTCTTCAAATCCCACAGATTTGTCCCCAACTATGAATGTGATGCCAACAAAAAATTAATAGCCATCATTGGGGCACTTGCCTTTGATGCCTCACTACACATGGCAAAACTATTAAATATCTACAAGATTCCACAGGTAAGACCTTTTCTTGGGGGTCAATCAACATCTCTACAGGCTAGCAATGGGAGCAGTTGGGGCAGCAAATGGGAGAGAGGTAGAACTGGGAAGGACAACTGCCCTTCACCACTGACACTTTGCTCCCACCACTTTTTTAAGGATAAGAGTCAGGAATCTACGATCTCATTCTTAGTATGCCCTAGAGATGCATATATATTTCATTAAAAAAATAACTAAGAGTTGTTGTTTTTAAATGGGACCTAATATTCTGGATGAATTCATGATTCTCACTTATCCCCAGTCTGATTGTGGCTTCAATAATATTTGATGAATTTATTATTTTGCTCATATTATAGCATACTAGTAGCACAGATGGTGATGGTGGTTGTGAAGCTGTTGCTGCTGCTGCTGCTGATGATGATGATGACAATTCTTTCAGCTCACCTATGGCTCATATGCCCAAGCAGAGAGTGAAATGATGCAGTTCCCCTCTTTTTACTGCATGGTTCCAAGTGAATTCCACCAGTATAAGGGAATTATCAGCTTGTTTAAGTATTTCGGATGGACGTGGGTTGGGCTCTTTGTGGTGGATGATGATCAAGGAGAACGTTTCCTGCAGGCCTTTGAGCCATTGCTTTCCGAGAATGGAATCTGTTCAGACTTCACAATACCAATCCCTGCCCGAAGAAGTATTAACACTAAACCAAGTATAGGAAATTTTATAGCCAATAATTATTATAGGCTTATCAATTTTGGGAAATCTAAAATATTTGTCATCTATGGTGAAATATTTACCTTAATGTATATGTATTATCATTTATATGGAATAGAAATTCCTGAACATAAGGAAAATATATTTGTTGGAAAGGTATGGATTATAACAGCCCAGATTGATTTTATACTAGCAGATGTAAGCCGGGATTCCAATTTGCAAGTGTTCCAAGGCGCCATATACTTCAAGATTCACTCAAATGAACTTTTTGGGTTTGAGAAATTTCTTCAGATGCTAAAGCCTGATTGGTCAAAAGCAGATGACTTTCTGGAGCTGTTCTGGGAACAAGCATTTGACTGTTCTTTCCCAGATCCCCTGGTACCTTACAAGGTCTCTGGAAGATGCACTGGGGAGGAGAGGCTGGAGAACCTCCCTGCGCATGCTTTTGAAATGCCCATGACCGGCCACAGCTACAGTATTTATAATGCAGCTTATGCTGTAGCACACGCTTTACATGCCCTTTGCTCATCTCGGGCCAACCACAGAGGAATGGTGGGTGCCAAAAGTGCTGAACTAAAGAATCTGCAACCTTGGCAGGTAACACTTGTTTCCCAAATAATTGGTGAATGGGGTCACATACATTCTCCATGCTGTGTTCAGGGTATTCTGTGATTGCAACCTACAAAATAAGAAAATTACAAAAACATTTTTTCAGAGTGGATATTTGTGCATAAAAGAATGGGTGGAATTCAGCCCTAGTTATCCTTAGAGTAGACTTAGGCCATAGCTAGATCTAAGGTTTATCCCAGTATCATCCCAGGTTCCTCCCTGCCTGAGCGCTGGATACCCTGTGTGGCACTTAGTTGAACAGGTTCGACCCCAGGACAATCCTAGGATAAACCTTGGGTCAAGCTACGGCCTTGGTGAAAACATTAAAAGTTTTTGTCATGTCTGACTTGTCCTATTGATTTTAGTAGATTTACTCTACATGTGACTAAGGGCCTTGCTAGACCTACCAGATAATCCGGTGGGAAGTAGGAGCGACGCTGCGCTACAGCTAGCGTGCGCTGTCGCCCTTTTCTAGACGTAACATGCGACAGGGTAAGGGAAAGCCCCGTCACGTTGTCCAGTGTTTTTAGGACTTTAAGGGCTATGTGCGCAGGTGCACACCAATGGAAAGGTAAGAAGTTTTTTAAAAAATAAATAAATAAAAGGTTACCCAACTCCCCCTGCCCCTGATTTCCTCCCCCCACAATGCCTGATGCCCCCCAGCCCACTGGCTCACCTGTCCTCTCCCCGCTCGCCATGCCCTGTCCCCACCCGCCATGCCCGTTGCCATTCTTCTCCCCCCCGCTTGCCATGCCCTGTCCACATTCTTCTTCCCCCATCCACCATGTTCTGTCCCGTCCACCATGCCCTGTCCCTGTTTTTCTTCCTCCCATCCATCATGCCCTGTCCCCGTTCTTCTCCCCCCGTCTGCCATGTCCGTCCCCACTCACCATGCCCTGTCCCCGTTCTTCTCACCCCTTTGCCATGCCCTCTCCTTGTTCTTCTTCCCCCATCCGCCATGACCTGTCCCTGTTCTTCTCCCCCTATCTGCCATGTCTTGTCCCCGTCCGCCATGCCCATCCCCACTCGCCATGCCCTGTCCCTGTTCTTCTCCCCCCGCTAGCCATGCCCTGTCCCTGTTCTTCTTCCCCCCGCTTACCATGCCCTGTCCCCATTCTTCTTCCCCCCTCCGCCATGCCCTGTCACCGTTCTTCTTCCCCCTGCTCACCATGCCCTGTCCCAATTCTTCTCCCCCCATCCACCATGCCCATCCCCGCTCACAATGCCCATCCCCGCTTGCCATGCCCTGTCCCCGTTCCTCTCCCCCCTCTCTCCTGCCGTGTCCGCTCTTTCCCCCGGCACCCATCTCCCCCCCCCCCCGTGATCTCCCCAGCCCGATGGGCACAGCGCTCCTATGGAATGGTGTGCAAAGTCCGCGGCTTCTCCCGGCTACTCACGAGTAAGCGAGCAGCCAGGAAAAGCCACGGACCCTGCTAGACCTTCTGCAGCCTTGGCCTGAGCCCGGGGCTGCAGAAAAGCCGGGACATAACCACATTCGGTTATCCTGGGTCAAGGGAGGACTTAGCCCGTCCTTACCCTGGGATCCCCTGTGCATCATCTGGATGCAGAGAATCGGACTCAAAGAGTACTTATCAATGGAACCTTCTCAAACTGGGGAGAGGCAACGAGTGGGGTGCCACAGGGCTCAGTCCTGGGCCCAGTGCTCTTCAACATTTTTATTAATGATTTGGATGAGGAGGTGCAGGGAACGCTGAAGACAGAAACAAACTTCAAAGTGATCTTGATAGGCTGGAGTGCTGGGCAGGGGGTTGGACTCGATGGCCTTGTAGGCCCCTTCCAACTCTGCTATTCTATGATTCTATGATTCTATGAGGGACACCGGGCCTCATACCGCGCTAACTCCTCATCTAGCAATGGGCAAAGTCTGGATTGTTCTCCATATTAACAGGTTAAGATGTTTTGATTATTTTTTTATATTAAGCAAACAATATTTTCTCTCTCTCTCCCTCTTTCCCTCTCAACTAGCTCCACCAATTTCTTCAACACTTTTCATTTAACAACTCAGCTGGAGAAAAAATATCTTTGAATGATAACAGGGAAATGCAAGGGGGATTTGATATTACAAACTTGGTTACATTTCCAAACAGCTCCTTCCTTAAAGTTAAAATTGGATGGGTTGATCCCAATGGTCTTGAAGGAGAAGAATTCACCATTAATAAGGACATGATTGTTTGGCACAGGGGCTATAATCAGGTGTGGATTTTATGATACTAAATGTTCTTGGTGGGGACATCATTATGAGTCAAAAAAAAGAAATATCACTTTCACGACTGGATTGCTCAAATGATCTGGAAAGTTCTGGTTGACTGTTGCATTCACTGTTATCTGCACTCGTCCATTCCAAATGATCACCAGTTTATTTGTATACCTGCTGACACCTATTGTACACTCTCATCATAATTACTGTACATCTTTAAATACAGATCCTGCCAATTTCTGTCTGTAGTGATTCCTGCCAACCTGGATATCGGAAGACAAAGGTGGAAGGGAAGAAGTTTTGCTGTTACGATTGTAATCCATGTCCAAAAGGGAAGATTTCAAATCAAACTAGTAGGTGATATGATGCACCATGTATAACAGTAACTAAGGGCTCATCTACACCCAGCAGGATATCCCACTATGAAAGCGGTATGAAAGCAGTGTATAAAAAGCAGAAGCCATACTAATTCTTCATAGTGGCATTGAAGTGCACTGAGAACTATTGCCATGACACATACCATATACTGCTTTCAGACCACTTTTGTTGTGTTATATCCTGCTTGGTGTAGAGGTGTCATGGGCCCCAACAGTTGTCAGTGCACTTTAATGACACTATAAAGCAGTAGTGTGGCTCCTGCCTTTCATATACCATGTTCATACTGCTTTCATAGTGGACTATGCTGCTTGGTGTAGTTGAGCCCTAAGATTAATGTCCTTCAACACACTGGAAGAGGGAACTCCCACCATGTGCATGTACTGTAACGACTTTTGGGATTTGGGAGTATCCCTCTAGTATACCAAAGTAATTGCGGACAAGACAAACTCAGAATTTGAAACCATAAGATAGTTCTCTGCAGAAGAACTGATGAAATCAAATGAAGTTAGTGGTGGAAAGGGTTCACATAACTAAGGGCTTTGCTAGACCTGCCGGCTTATCGGGCAGGGAGGCGGGGCCAAGGCACACTAACGTTAGCGTGCGCCGCCTCAGCTTCCAGACGCCGGACGCGCAGGGACGACGCAAGCCCTGCAGCGTCTGCCATTTTTTTTTTTAGTTTAAAGGGGCCAGGTGCGGCCCGAAGACTCCGGAGAAGGTAAGTTTTTTTTTATGTAAACCCACCCCATCCGCCCACCCTCGCGATCTCCTGTTCGTCGCCCCCCACTCTCCCTCGCGATCTCCTGTTCATTGGCCCCCGCCCTCCCTCGCGATCTCCTGTTCGTCGCCCTCTGTCCCCCTTCGCGATCTCCTGTTTGTCGCCCCCCGCCCTCCCCTCTCCTGCCGGTCCAGCCTTTCCTCCCCCATCTCCCCCCTGGATCACACACACGCCGGTACGATGGGCACAGCGCTCGTATGAGCGCTGTGCCAGGTCTGCGGCTTTCTGGCGCTACTTGAGAGTAAACGAGTAGCCGCAAAAGGCCATGGAAGTAGCTAGACATTTTGCAGCTCCAGCCTGAGGCTGGGGCTGCGAAAAAGGCGCGCCATAAGCGACTTTGCTTATGGCGCGTTAGAGGAGGCCTCAGTGCGGCCTGGGCCCGGATTCCCCTGTGCGTCATCAGGGAAACCGGGTCTCAAGGTGCGCAAAGGCCTCGTCTAGCAAAGCCCTAAGTTCACATAACTCAGCATTCAGATGAGAACCCATTTCTTTCTTTTTCAGCCCCTGATGACTGCTCTGAATGCCCAGGAGATCTATATCCAAACAAAGACCAAGATGAATGCATCCCAAAAGTCATAAGCTTCCTGTCCTTTGAAGAACCCTTAGGGAAAAGTTTAGCTTCCATTGCTGTTTCTTTTTCCTTGATCACAATCTTGGTGTTGCACACCTTTATTAAGCACAGGGATACCCCCATAGTCAAAGCCAACAATCGGGGCCTCACTTACACTCTCCTCATTTCTCTCCTGCTTTGCTTCCTCTCTTCTTTGTTGTTCATCGGAAAGCCTGAGAAACTGACTTGCCTTCTTCAACAACCAGTTTTTGGTTTGATCTTCTCAGTGGCTGTTTCATGTGTGTTGGCCAAAACCATCACTGTGGTTGTAGCTTTCATGGCCAACAAGCCAGGGTCTACCATGAGGAAGTGGGTGGGAAAAAGACTGGCCACCTCCATTGTCCTTTCTTGCTCCCTCATTCAAGTTGGCATTTGTGTTGTGTGGCTCACAACCTCTCCCCCATTCCTGGATTTAGACATGCAGTCAGTCCCTGAAGAAATCACTATGCAATGTCATGTAGGTTCTGCCATCATGTTTTATCTTGTCCTAGGCTACATGGCACTATTGTCCATCATCAGCTTTTCCGTGGCTTTCTTAGCTAGGAATTTGCCAGACACCTTTAATGAATCCAAATTTATCACCTTTAGTATGCTGATGTTCTGCAGTGTTTGGTTGTCATTTTTTCCAGCCTACCTGAGCACCAAGGGCAAATACATGGTCGCAGTGGAGATCTTCTCTATCTTAGCTTCTAGTGCTGGGTTGTTAGGCTGTATCTTCTCTCCAAAATGTTACATTCTTCTCTTCAAGCCTGAGCTGAACAACAGGGAACTGATAATGGGGAGAAAGAATTAGAGCATCAAACTTTACAGTTCAATATATTACTTCCCTGGTGTCCAATGCATTGAGGCAGTGGGGGTAATTTTAAAAGATATCAGACAACCGTGTTCAACTCATGTTACAGAATTCACATATCATCTCTGTCTATCACCAGAGGGCTTAGAAGTAGGACATTGAGACCTTTCATGTTAGCCTCACTTCAGACAAATGTTCTTTCACTCCTCCTTTCCCAGAATGGATTAACTCAGCAGCTGTTTCCAAGGAGACCCAACTTGGACCAACAGCTGTGTCAGCTGAGTCCAACTATCAATATTACTCGTCCTCTCCCAGAACTATGTCTTCATTCACCATTCCTGATGGCCACCACAAAATCAATAACCAAACTTGATGTTCCTTCCTCTGCTGTCTCCATTTTGTCGCTTAGGTATGTTTCCGTACAGGCTTCAGCTGATACAGGTTGCTAAGCAACAGTAACAACACGTAATATCTTAATGCTTCTTTACAAGCATGATCAGGATGCTCTTACTTTCTGCTGCTCAAAATACATTTGATATAAAATGAAAATTATATGATACACTAGCTGCACCCGGCGTAACATACGCCGTTGTAGCATATCTTAACAAAGCTGCCCCTCACCCGACTTCTCCGGGATTTCCAAGATAAACCTCCCCCTTTTCTGCCTCTTCGCTCCCCAACCCCATGAAGTGGGCAGCACCATTCATTTTATATCAACCGTATGAGCTGGAACAGATGTGTATGCATGTTTCCAGTTTATTTTTAGATAAGAATTTATCAAAATGAACATTTTTTTTCATAATTTGATGAAACAATAGTTTTGATTAAAAATCAATCAAAACGGAAGAGAAGCCAAAGATAACAAATTCACCCATCCCTATTTCAGGAAACAGTACAATTTCTCATTAAAATGTGTTGACACTGGAATTGAGCCAGCTGGTATAGATAGGGTGGAAACAGCTCTGGGGGGAGAGAGGGGGGGCACCACAGTAAATGTTCAGTAAGATATATTCCTTTAAAAGTATTGGAAACATTCCTCCTCCATAGCAAAATCAGCTCTATCATAATTCATAAATGGTTTTCATTCTTCCCTTCTGGTATGTCATAATAGTGTCCTTCTGAAGTGAAGGAATTCAAAAGTTTCCTTTCATTAGCATAATTGTATAGCCTTCACATATCAAATATCAAGCATCGGTTCTGAATCTGACAATTTATTTCTGTAATAATTATAAATGCAAGCCTTTTGTATAATTCTACAGCTGTGTTGGATTTTCTATATAAATTGCAGTGACCCTGTCTTTTGATTGGACTTTTTTCAGTGTTTTGAAGCAGTAGCCCCTGTAAATTCACATGCACAACCTTAAATCATATACTAAGTAAAATAACTAATAGGCAATGCACCACTGCAAGGTACCCACTAGTGGTGTGCATGAACCCACCAATCCGCTTCTCTTCCAGATTCCCCCCCCCCCCAGACTTGCATTGAAATCCAAAAAAGCCTACAACTTTTTTCCTGTTAACGTAAGAAACCTCAAGCTCAGCAGCATGATAGCATATCCATTTATACACATGCATGCCAAGCCTCAAGGAAATTCAAACATCCCCTGATTTCCGGGGAATTTTTGAAAATCAGACACCCCATTTTAAGACATGGGATTTACTCCAACATTTGGACACATAAAAACTTGGAAGCAGGCGCCCTCACAGATGCCATCTAGATCCACATTCATGGCAAGTTTCAAGCAAATCACATCATCCCCTGATTTTTGGCGGGGCTTTAACCTCTAACTGAAGAAGCCTAATCTGGACCCGGAGGACGTTAACAACGACAGGCCGGTGGCTAATATCCCTTTCCTGGCCAAGGTGTTTGAGCAGGTGGTTGCAGGACAACTCCAGTCACTCTTGAATGAAACAGATTATCTAGATCTATTTCAATCAGGTTTCAGGCCTGGTTTTGGAATGGAAACTGCCTTGGTCGCCCTGTGGGATGACCTCTGCCGGGAGAGAGACAGGGGGAGTGCGACCCTGTTGGTTCTCCTGGACCTCTCAGCAGCCTTCGATACCATCGACCATGGTATCCTTCTCGATAGATTGTCTGAGTTGGGAGTGGGAGGTATTGCATTGCAGTGGTTCCGCTCCTACTTGGATGGCCGATTCCAGAAGGTGGTGCTGGGGGATTATTACTCTGTGCCGTAGCTCCTAAACCCTGGGGTTCCACAGGGCTCTATCTTATCCCCTATGCTGTTTAACATATACATGAAGACGCTGGGGGAGGTTATCCGGAGATGCGGACTGAGGTGTCATCAATATGTGGATGATACCCAGCTAAAACATTTCCTTTTCATCAAACCCAGGTGAGGCAGTGACTGTTCTGAACAAGTGCCTGGGCAAGGGAATGGACTGGATGAGGGCTAACAAACTGAGACTCAATCCAGACAAGACGGAGGTACTGTTAGTGTGTGGTTCATCTGTCCGGCGAGGTGATGTTTGCCCTGTCCTGGACGGGGTTGCACTCTCCCTAAAGGATCGGGTCCATACTTTGGGGGTGCTCTTGGCTCCAGAACTGTCACTTGAGGCACAGGTGAACTCAGTGGCAAAGAGCACCTTTTATCAGCTTAGGTTGATGTACATTGATGGTGCTATATAAAATAATAATAATAATAATAATAATAATAATAATAATAATAATAATAATAATAATAATAATAATAATCCAACTACTCCCTTATCTGGACAGAGGTAGCCTAGCTACAGTTATCCATGCTCTGATAACCTCTCGTTTGGATTACTGCAATGTGTTGTACATGGGGCTGCCTTTGAAAATGGTCCAGAAACTTCAACATAGCAGGGCAGCACGTTTACTAACAGGGACTGGCCGACGAGGCCACATTACGCCAGTCCTTTTCCAGCTTCATTGACTGCCAGTCCAGGTCCAGGCTCGATTCATAGTGCTGGTATTAACATTTAAAGCCCTAAACGGCTTGGGGCCAGGTTATCTGAAGGAATGCCTCCTCCCATATGTACCTGCCCGGACCTTAAGATGATCTACAGGGGCCCTTCTCTGTGAGCCCCTGCCAAAGAAAGTGTGGCAGGTGGGAACTAGAAGGAGGGCTTTCTATGCTGTGGCACCCCAGTTGTGGAATGAGCTCCCCAGAGAGGTCTGCCTGGCGCCTACACTGTACTGCTTTCATCGCCAGCTGAAGACCTTTTTATTCTCTCGATATTGTAACACTTAATTTTAACTTAAATTTAAATTCTACTGTTCTAACTCTGTATTTTAATCTTATATCAATTTTGCTATGTAGTTTTATCCTGGTTGTGCTTTTTATACTGTATTTTGTAATTGTGCTTTTAACATGTTGTTTGTTTTATGATGGGTTTAACTTTTGTGAACCGCCCAGAGAGCTTCGGCTATTGGTCGGTATAAAAATGTAATAAATAAATAAATAAAAAAATAAAAATAACGCATCACCCCTAACCCCAATTCACACCCCTTTCGGTATCTCTGTCAATTTTCATGTTAGAAATGTCAAATTAGACACCATGACACCTGATGCATGTATACACATGCATGCCAAGCCTCAAGCAAATCCAAGCATCCCCTGATTTTTGGGGAATTTTTGAATATCGGACACCCCAATATCTCAGTGATGTAAAGCTGCAGGCAGCTCAATGGAGCCATTTCAAAGGAAATCCCAACATGCCATGAATTGGGGAGCAGATAGCCCTAAATATGAATTGGGGAGAAGATTACCTTAAACCCTTCTTCCACACTTGAAAAATTTATTTGGAACGTCAAAAAGTCTAAGTGAGCGCAGGAAGGACTTATCCCATGATTCAAAGCAACACACACACAAACCATCCCTGCGAGGCGGGCACAGAGGAGGGGGACTGGCAGCAAGCATGCTGAAGGCTGGTGGGCACGAACTACAAAGCCCATCATGTAGTGCAGCTCCCAGGAGAAGGAGAGAGGGAAGGCAGCCAGGCAGCCAGGCAGCAGACATTTCTGGGGGCACAAGGAAGTGAGGCAAGGATTGTTTGTTTCTTTCTAAGCCAGCAGTAACGCATTGCAAACCAACCCTGCGAGGTGGGCACAGAGGAGTAGGACTGGGAGCAAGCATGCCGGAGGCTGGTGGGTACAAACCACAAAGCCCATCATGTAGTGCAGCTCCCAGGCACCAGGCGGGCAGAGAGGCAGGCAGAGATATGCCATAGATCTATGGGGGAGTCAGCCCCACCACAGCAGCACCTCGGGGGGAAGGCAGGCAGGCAGGCAGGCAGGCAGGCAGACAGACAGCCATTGTTTAATAATGGCTATGATCACAGTGCAGTCAATCAACTCTGAAGCAAGGATCACAAAGCTTTACTCTTATCCTCCTAGCCTCCTAGTTATGGGATGCAAAAGGAAAGGCATCTCTCTGTGCTGCTCCCGCCTCACAGGGATGGTTTGCATTACTGGCTTTGAAACAATCCTTGGCTCACTTCCTTGTGCCACCAGAAATGTCTGCTATTAGTTATGGGATGCAAAAGGGATCTCTCTGTGCTATTCTCACCTCACAGGGCTGGTTTGCTTAACTGGCTTTGATGGCTTGGAAAGTGGAAACAATCCTTGGCTCACTTCCTTGTGCCCCCAGAATTGTCTGCTGCATGCCTGCTTTCCTGCCTCTGCCTGGGTGCTGTCGTTGTGGAGTATTGGGATCTGCTGCCTGGGACTTACTTCCCCATGGATCTATGGCATATCGTGTGTGTGTGCGTGTCACTTCTCTGCCTGCCACTCTGCCCTCCTGGTGCCTGGGAGATGTAGATGGGCTGTGTGGGTCACCCCACAAGCCTCTTGTATGCTTGCTCCCAGTGTTTCAGGCCAGGGCATAGCTGCCACCTGCTGCTGCCTCTCCTCTTCTGTGCCAACCTCACAGGGCTGGTTTGTGGGTGTCTTGCTTTGACTCAGGGCATTAGTCCTTCCTGGGGATGAAAAGGCAGCTGCATTGCTGCTGCGCTCACCCTGTTGAAGTTCCTTGTTAATTTTTGAAGTGTTGAAGATTCTTATTTAGGTTTATCTTTAAATATTCCCTACAATTCATGGCATGTCGGGATTTCCTTTCAAATGGCCATGAAGAGGCATCTATTTATTTAGAAGCCCATTTAGCTGTCTGCAGCTTACAAAATCCCTGAGATAAAGGGATGTACTAAAACAAAGGACAGTACTTGCCCATAGGGATCCATTGCAAAGCGCTTGCCCATAGCACTCTATAGGTGGGAATTGTCCTGTTTCCCTATGGGCAGGCACTTTGCAATGAATTCCTATGGGCAAGTATGGTTTCCCCATGGGCAAGTACTGTCCTATGTTTTAGAATGTCCCTGAGATAGATACATTTCTGAAAATGGGGTGGGGGATTTTTACATATTCTCCAAAAAATCACTGGATGCTTGGATTTGCTTCAAACTGGCCATGAATGTGGATACATGGATAAGCTCTCACGGTGCCAGTTTTGAGGTTTCTATAATGTTAAAAGTGATGGAGATGTAGAAAGGTTTGTTAATTGGGGTTAGGGTGGAGGGTTAAAAAGTTTTTTTTTAATCGCTAAAAATCAGGACATGGTTGGATTTCCTTGAAACTTGGCAAGAACGTGTATCTAGGTGGAACCTGAGATAGTTTCCTTCTTCCCTCCCCATCCCTTTTTCCTTGTGCTTTGTGTCTTTTTTAGAATGTAAGCCTGATGGCAGGGACTGTCTTCTTTATTGATAAATTGTCAGCCGCTCCAAGAGCCTTTTGGCTGAGGGGCGGGATAAAAATACTCTAAAATAAATAAATAAATAAATAAATAAATAAATAAATAAATAAATAATAGTGCCCATTTTCAAATTTGTATCTTGAAAAATGAAAGAGATACTTGCATTTCTGAAAATGGGGTGGGGGGTATTTACATATTTGCCACAAATCACTGGATGCTCAGATTTGCTTCAAACTGGCCATGAATGTGGATGCATGTATAAGCTCTTGTGGTGCTGATTTTGAGGTTTCTAACATTAAAAGTAAAAAACTTACAAGCATTTGATTTTCAGTGCAAGTCTATGGGGGGGGGGAAACGCAGAGCTCCGATCCAGATCCAGAGCCCCACCGCGGAGCGGAGCAGACCATAGGCGGATTGGTGCATGGTAGAGCAGACTCGATCTGGAAGTTGCGGTTCGGGATCCAGAGCAGATCGGGGGGTCCGTGCACAGCCCTACCTTTAATGAATCCAAATGTATCACCCATAGTATGCCGATGTTCTGCAGTGTTTGGCTGTCTTTTGTTCCAACCTACCTGAGCACCAAGGGCAAATACATCGTAGCTGTGGAGATCTTCACTATCTTAGCTTCTAGTGCTGGGTTGTTAGGCTGTATCTTTCCTCCAAAATGTTACATTATTCGCTTGAAGCCTGAGATGAACACCAGGGAGCAGCTTATAAGGACAAAAACATGAAGATCAACTTCTCTTATCAAATGTACAGGAGTACTGCCTGTGAACAAAAGCCGGAAGTTTGGTCCTTCTCAGAGTCATCCCAATTAAAATAGAGAAACATGAAATGTGAAAGGCATTTTCTATTCTCCTAACTTGGTTTTTAAACTGCTTGACTGAAATTCTGTTGAGCTCTTTTTGTCATTCTTCAGGGTGTAGCACCTTCCCCAGGGTTGTCCTAATGTTACATTTCCAAAAGGAAACTCTGGCTACATCTTGTCTCCAATGCAGGGGCTGCCAAGCCCAACCTACCAGCATGTGCCGGTGGGAAAGGAAGGGGAATATATGTTGCACGCATGCTCAGCATGTGTGCAGCATGAGGTATGGGTGGGGCAATGCTTATAAAGGCAAAGTACACCAGCAACCCAGGCCAAAGTTAGACCTAAGGTTTATCCTGGGATCACCCAGGGTTCACTTCTGCCTGAGCACTGGATCCCCTGTGTATCACCTAGATGAACAGGTTTGACCCCATGGCAACCCAGGGATAAACCACTTTTGCTTTCTGGCTCCCACCCTCCCTCCATCCCTCCCTGTAGCCAGAATTTATTTATTTATTTTTATATAATTTACTTTGAATGTGTGTTGGTGGCATATATATTTTTTTACCTTACCTAATCAACATGAGCTGGCTGAGGGTACTGTCTGTATTTTTTCTTTCTATACATTGCTCTGCAGTCTCCAAGACTACCTGCACTTCTTGATCATAAAAGTCCCTAGGGAGGGATAAATTCATGACCTCCTCCCCTGTGTGGGAAATGTGGGAATCCAAGGAGGCTACAGGCTATCAAAGAGATAATTGTACAAAGAAAGACAAAACAATTATTCACACTCCTCAGCCATTTCATAAGTCAAGAAAGTACTAGAACCCCAAACCAAACTCAAGAGAATTTCTCCAAAATATTTCTTCTTTCAATTACTTTTTGAAAGCAATTTTACATCAAATTTATTTATTTATTTATTTATTTATTTATTTATTTATTTATTTTATTGCACCTCTATATCGCCCAATTGAATGAGAATGGTCAAAAATATGTGGGAGAATTTTTGGCGAAGCACTAATCAGTAGTATTGGGATATGGACTCCAGGTGGAACCAGGATCCCCTCTCCAGAGGGGTATGTGACCTCTTTACACACCACAAAGGAAAGGGCTTTTTTTAGCTAGAAATTTGCCAGTTGCTTTTAATGAATCCAAGTTTGTCTCCTTCAGCATGCTGGTTTTTGGAGTGTTTGGTTGACTTTTGTTCCAACCTCCTTGAGTACCAGTGGTACATACATAGTAGCTGTGGAGATCTTCTCTATCTTAGCTTCTAGTGCTGGGTTGTTGGGCTGTATCTTTACCCCCAAATGTTATATTAATCTCTTCAATCCTGAGTTGAACAACAGGGAGCAGCTCATAAGGAGAAAATAATAACCGTCACTCTTCCCAATCAATGCATTACTTCTGTGGTGTCTAAGGAACTGAGGCAATGGAACTACTACTAAGAGATAGTAGTATCTATCTACTATCCCAGATAAACCATCTTATTCATGTGTAGCCTCTTTGAAACTAGTTAGACACACTATCAAGCTGTTATACAAATGGGGGGGGGGAAGCTCTAAAAGAATTCCATGTACTTCAATAAAAATCACCATTAGAATTTTATAAAAGCTGTTTATTTAAAAGCATCAGAAACACTCCTTCTTCATGTAGAAAACAACAGCATGGTGATTTGTAATACATAAAAAAAGTAATTGTAAAATACTTTTCATTTGTTCATTCTTTCCTGTTATAAGCTTGTCCCTGCCAGTTACATAATAGTACAAACATTATGTACCAAATAAAAACCATTTGATCACTTCTTATCTTCATATTCATCTTAGATTCTGCAAGTGACAATGCATTTGGATTATAAATTGAAGTCATTTGTATAATTGCACAGCCATGCAGGACTTACTATGCAAAATTGCAGTGATCCTACTATACACTATCCAATAGTCTAAAGTAAGACCACTGTTAGTAGCTTAGCAAGGTCAGAAACCTTGGAATGTAATCTGGGTGGGCTTCTGGCAGACATTCAGCTCTCCATGGGAACTATATGACTAGGGCCATAGCTAGACTGGGTGAAATCCCAGGCCCATCCCCAGGATCATCCCTGTGCATCCACATGACACACAGGGGATCCCAGAATCAGGGAGGGATCATCCCTCCCTTGCTCCGGGATTTCACCCTCCCCTTTAGGCCATGTTTTTCTTCAGCCTTGGGCTAAGTCTGAGGCAATAGAACAAGTGGTTCGGTGCCACGGTTTGTCACAGCTCCTTATAGTTACTCGCGAGGAGCTGTGACCCGCGCATGAGGCACAGAGATCCTCAGGAGCACTGTGCCCATTCGAGTGGGGGAAGCGGGGATTTAAAAAAAAAAACCCACAAACTTTTGCGCATGAGTGTTTGTGTGCTGCTGTCTCTTTAAGAAAAGAAAAGAAAAGAAAATGGTGGGCAACATGCCTGTCCGTCTGAGGGTGACGCGTGCCACGTGTAAACAGAAGGGGGATCTTGTGATAAAACCATCACGAGATCTTCACCCCTCCATCACGGACTGTCAGGTAGGTCTAGCTAAGGCCTAGATCTATGACTAGAAGCACAAATGGGAAGGAAAGCAACGTGCACTGGGCCTGTTCAGAAGACACCTTAAACCATGTCTTTAAACAGGGCGATTAAGCTAGAAAGCCAGGCTGTGTTCAGAAGACACCTTAAACCACAGCTTCAACCAAAGTGAATGAGGCTTTTTTGCTTTATTTACCATAGTTAAAACCATGGTTTAAGGTGTCTTCTGAACATGGCCTGGCTTTCTGGCTTAATCACCATGGCTTTAATCCACTCTTTTCTGGGTTTCATGGGCAAGTGTGGCCAAAATGAAGTTCTGTAATTGTTATCGCTTTCTATGCCTCATGGATAATTTGAAGACACTCCCTAGCTATAGCAGGGGAAATTTTGATCTTATCATAACATCAAGACCTTGATCTTATCATAAGATCAAGACTATGAGACCTTGATCTTATCATAACTACATGGAAACACCTGGCAGAGATGAGACAGCCTTGTGCAGGGAGTTTTATATTCCCAAGTCTCAATATATTTAAAAAAGGCAACAGTGGCAAGAAAAACTGGTAATTGGGTGGATAGCTAATAACCTGGAAGACACAAACAAACTTCAAAGTAATCTTGATAGGTTGGAACACAGGGCTGAAAGATATGATGTCTAGCTGGACATCAGAAAAAACTTCCTGACTGTTAGAGCAGTACGATGATGGAACCAATTAGCTAGGGAGGTCATGGGCTCTCCCACACTAGAGGCATTCAAGTGGTAGCTGGACAGCCATCTGTCAAGTATGCTTTAATGTAAATTCCTGTATTGAGCAGGAGGATGGACTTGATGGCCTTATAGGCCCCTTCCAACTCTACTATTCTATGATTTTATGGTGGAATGAGCTATGTGGTTATCCCGTGGTAGGATAGCAGATTCACTCTTGGGTTTTCTTTCCTCTAGTGTTCTATGACTAAAAAAATGTGCATTTAAAGACATTCAAAACTGCTGCATACATTGGGGAAAATATTTATAAAATGTTCATAAAAATGGAAAAGGAAAGATCACAATGAATCATAATGGAATGGGTGGAATTTAGAAAACTTTGACAACTTTGAGTTTTGTTTAAATGCTCATCCTTAAATATAGCCTTCCTTCGGTCAAGCTCAGAACTTCATCTTAGGTCCATAAATTGCTGCTGGTCTTTCCTCATGAAGTGAAACCCATCTCCATGTTGTTATACTCAGGCCACAGCTAGACCTAGGGCTTTGCTAGACCTGCCGGGATAAGCTGGCTTGGAGGCGGGGCGACAGCGCGCTGACGTTAACGAGCGCCGCCTCAGCTTCCAGACGCCGGACGCGCAGGGACGTCGGGATCCCTGCAGCGTCCGCCATTTTTTTTTTTTTTAGTTTAAAGGGGCCACATGCGGCCCGGAGACTTCGGACCAGGTAAGTCTGTTTTTTTAAACGGGGGAAGGATGGCAAGGGGGGAGGGCAGGTGAGAGAGAAAGCGCTGCGAGCTGCCGCCCGAGCAAGCAAGTGAGCGGCGCTGCGAGGGCAAGGCCTGGCATGGGATGGCATTGCCCGGGCAAGCGCCACTCGCCTGCTTGCTTGGGCAGCGCCGCTTGCCCGGGCAATGCCGCCCCATGCCAGGCCTTGCCCTGGCAGTGCCGCTCGCCTGCTTGCTCGGGCGGTGGCGTGCGGCGCTGTCTCTCTCACCCGCCCTCCCCCTTTGCCATCCCCCCTTGCCATCCTTCCCCCTGCCCCTCTCTTCCCCCCCCCGGCTGATGGGCACAGCGCTCGTATGAGCGCTGTGCCAGGTCCGTGGCTTTTTGCGGCTACTCGCGAGCGAGTAGGTGCAAAAAGCCACGGACCTTCCTAGACGTTTTGCAGCTCCGGCCTGAGGCTGGGGCTGCGAAAAAGGTGCGCCATAAGCGACTTTGCTTATGGTGCATTAGAGGAGGCCTCAGTACGGACAGGGCCCGGATTCCCCTGTGTGTCATCTGGATGCACAGCAGGGAAACCGGGTCTCAAAGCACGCTAAGCCCTCGTCTAGGAAGGCCCCTAAGGTTTATCCTGGGATCATCCAGGGTTTGCCCCTGCCTGAGCACTGGATCCCCTGTGTGTCACCTAGATGAACAGGTTTGACCCCTGGACGATCCAGGGATAAACCTTAGGTCTAGCTATGGCCTCAGAAGCAAAGAAAACTTCTCTTCAGATCTGAGAATCATGTTTGTCATCTATGCTGCCTCTTGTGGCTAAAAAATCATTCTCTCCCCTGTTATTATCCAATTCACTTTAATTTATTTTTCCCCTGAGAAAGGCCCAGTGGATTTTCAGAATGTGAGAAAACAACCATGAAGGAAGTCTTGAAGTGGTTACATAAACCCTTCCACTTGTGATATTCACTGCAAGAGGCCGGCAGGGATCTGTCAGTTTGATCTCTGACACTTGCTTGTTCTGGCCTCATTGGCCAGGATTCATCAGTGTCCTAGCAGTCTTAGTTGCCTGACTAAGCCATGGTTGTGTAACTCTGCTGCTGCTATGGAAAAGGCAAATAAGCCTCTGTCGTTGAAGTATTATTGTCAAAAACATGTGATGTGCCAACTCCGGGAGTTTCGGTAACCAAGCAGATGTTGTAGATGGATGTGGGAGCATTTCCATCTAAAGATAAGCTTTGCTGCCAGAATACTGGGCTGATAGTGATGCTGTTGTTGCTTCTGCTTCTGCATTGGGTGTGTGAAGTAGATACACTGAAATGCCCTGCCTCTGATCCTACCCCTGTTCTGCATGAGTCATTTCTGTCAGGGGACCTCCTTATTGGTGGGATGGTTTCTGTGATCAATTTCTGTTTAACAAAATTTTCATTCATCGAACAACCTTGGCAAGAGTTCTCTTATTTTAAAGAGTAAGGAATTGTCTTTTCTTCCCCGCATCATTTGAACTTGGCCAGATTGATTACAGCTTTTCTTTTCAGGCACCAGCATTTTCAATTGTTAGCACTTTTAATATTTTACCACTCTTTTAATGTTGCTTGAAGTGGTTAAAACTGTGTTTTTATGGAATATTTTAATACTGTGTTTTAATATTGTCCTTTAATGTTGTGATCCACTGAGAGATTATAATTCATGGTATATAAATGTTACAAATAAACAAATAAGCAATAAACAATATATATCCCGACCTGCTTATCCATGATTTCCTTCTTTCATAATGAGTGATCTTACCGTGATGTGTGTCTGTTGGGATGAGGATTTGGTTTGTTTTCTTTATTTCCATTGCACCATATTTGGAAAATGGCAACTTGTGTTTGGAAAAATAATTTTCAGGCTGTAAAATATGCAGTGAAGAAAATATATAAAGCAGATTAGGGCTGTGCACAGACCCCCTGAATCCACTTCATGGCCTTGTCCAGAACTTCCGGATCAGGCACAATCTGCTTGGGGCCAATCTGCAGAGCGAGATCCGGCTCCACCGCCATCGCTGCATGGATGTGATGGTGGCACCAGGGAAGCCAACCACCCACCCCCTACCTGTGTCCATCATCACAGTCTTCAATTGAGGCCCCGGCTTGAAGCCAGAAGAGGCCTCGACCTTCATTTCTAGCTTCAACTGGGGCCTTAATTGAACCCTGCGACAGACGACGTTGGACACAGGTAAGCCTCCCTCCTCCCTGCCCCCTTACCTGGCTCCATCACCATCGCCACAGGGACTGTGGTGGCGGCGGCTGCGCCAGATGAGTCCCCTCCCTCCCACTTACCTGTGTTTGGCACTCTGGATCAAGGTGATCCTCTTTGCCCCTGACTCATTTCTCCTCCGCCTTTTCCAGAGGCAAATCAGGCCGCCTCGCTATCGCTTCTCAGCTCTGAAGCAAAGCGGGGCACAGCCCTAAAACAGATGCACTTTCAACAAGTGCATATAGGTGGTAATGATTTCCAGAATTGAATCAAACCTCTTGGAGATGCCTGTGGATGGTGACTTGAACAGAGTAGTAATGATCAAGCAGTCCTGCACAAGGCCTTTGCTTATTCTGCTCCATAATTCAAGAGATTCTGAACTGAAGGTTAGGGAGGAATAACTGAAAGACAAGAAAACAGGAATATATAAATATAAACTATTTCCCCCTATGTGTGTTAATTCATTCCCCAGTTTAGGTTTCTTATGTATCAGAAACATAATTTTGGCTTAAGAAAGAGAATTGTATGTTACTTTAAAGCCATTTGTAACAAATGGAAAAAAATATTACAATCAGGAACTAAAATGGAATGGTATTGACAGATAATGTAGTAAAAGACCTCTGTGTATTATAGTATTATCGAAGTAACGAGTATCTCTCTTTGCAGCATGATGACAAAGTTCTACCAACACATCTTATCCTTGGCATTTGCTGTAAATGAGGTTAACAAGAACCCAAACATCTTACCGAATTTCACACTTGGATTCCACATCTATGACAGCTACAATGATGCACAGATGACCTATCGCACCACCATGAAACTTCTCTTCAACAGCCATAGATTTGTCCCCAACTATGAATGTGATACCCTCAAAAAACTAATAGCTGTCATCGGGGCACTTGCATTTGATACCTCACTCAACATGGCATACATCTTAAATCCTTACAAGATTCCACAGGTAGTTAGTGATAGACCTGAGACCTCCAATGCTCATATGCAATGTGTTCCATTTCTTGTCTCTATGGCCGTGGTTTTGAAAAGTTTAGAAAGAGGGAAGCTGAAAAGCAAAGTATTATGTGAATCTGGTATTTAAGGTACAACACAAAATGAGAAAAGCAGGAACAGGGGAAGGAAGCAGAATGGTCAGCTTCTTCTGCATGATTTCTTTCTCAAAAATGATATCTTTCTCCATATTGTACAAGCAGAAATTCGCTCCCTGGCCAGCCAACGGTTTGGGTGGGAAAGTGGCCATTGCAGGTGGGAGGAGCAGGAAGGAGACACTTCATCTGTTTCAGAAACATGAGCCACATGAGTTAGGGTGTGGCTGCAGCTATAAAAGGCTGCCCTGCCCGAGGCTCGGCCTCTTCTGTTTTCAGCTCCCACCCTCCTGCCCTGTTCGTAGTATGGGATTAGCCAGCCTCTCCCTTTGGATGGAGGGCTAAGTAGGAATATTTTTTTCCATTCGTGGTTTTTCCCTATTTCATACTGGTGGCATTATTGTGGAAGGGTGTATAATTAGGTTAATTTGTGGCAGGAAATGTGCGGGAATTGACTGTATTAGATAGGGACGTGAGCACATTGACACCTTTCAGGTGATCGGCATATCCGGAGGACCTGCTCCTTGGGGGCTGTGTGGCTCACGCGCCAGGATATGGTGTGCCTTTGGAGACCCTCCTGTCTTCACCTACTTGCTCTCCCTTAAGGCAGTGGGTGGGGGTGTTGTAGGGCGGTCTCCCCACACTTACAAAGTGTCATATAAGCAAGAAGCCAATTTTATGGACTCCTTGCTTTGGAAAATGGCTCACCCATAAGCAAGGCAAGTGAACAGAGATAAGGATTTAATTCCCGGACTTCCAAGTGCAGATCCAGGGAGGGTGGAATTCTATTTATTATAAATAAAGAGGCCTTTGTTAACCCAAGCTCTTGTGTCCATGTCTTTATTCCATGCTTCCGCTTACACTCGCAAGGATCCTTAACTAGGCATGTGCAAATACAGTAAGATTAAATAAATAAAAGAGCATATGTTCATATGATACTTAGAACTGTGGTTCTAATGTAATTTATCTCTCAGTATAAATGATACATAAAGTAAACCTTTTGGCAAATTATTTAATGGAAATACTTTCACTTACAGTTATTTTTAATGCTTTCAGCTCACTTATGGCTCCTTTGCCCCAGTAGTGAGTGAGATGAGGAAGCTGCCTTCCTTTTTCCACATGGTCCCAAATGAAGCCTATCAGTATAATGGAATTATCAGTTTGCTAAAGCATTTTGGATGGATGTTGGTTGGACTTTTTGTGGTGGATGATGATCAGGGAGATCGTTTCCTGCAAGCCGTGGGGCCATTGCTTTCTAACAATGGAATCTGTGTGGACTTCACAAAACTAATCCCCAATGAAATCCATTTTAGTTCTAGAGATATAAGAACTGATCTGGCTGATAATATTTATCAACTTATCAATTTTAGGAAATCCAGAATATTTGTAATTTATGGTGAAACATCTGTGATGATGTATATATGGTATTTTACAATTGATTTAGGAGGTATTGGACATGAGCAAAGTATCTTGCGCGCAAAGGTATGGATTATAACAGCCCAGATTGATTTTATCATATCAACCCTACTACGGAATTCTGATTTACATGTGTTCCATGGAGCCATTGCCTTCTCCATTCACTCAAATGAACCTTTGGGGTTCCAAAAATATCTTCAAATCCTAAAACCCACATGGAGACAAGCAGATGATTTTCTGGAGGAGTTCTGGGAGCAAGCTTTTGACTGTTCAGCTCCTGATCCCCTGGTGCCATACAAGGTCTCTGGAAGATGTACTGGGGAGGAGAAACTGGAGACCCTTCCTGGACCTTTTTTTGAGATGC
This sequence comes from Elgaria multicarinata webbii, assembly GCF_023053635.1. Classification (NCBI taxonomy): domain Eukaryota; kingdom Metazoa; phylum Chordata; class Lepidosauria; order Squamata; family Anguidae; genus Elgaria; species Elgaria multicarinata. Next base: position 41,656,686 of record NC_086181.1, read on the forward strand.
GAATGACTGGCCACAGCTATGGTATTTATAATGCTGTCTATGCTGTGGCACATGCTTTACATGCCCTGTATTCATCTAGATTCAACCACAGAGGAACTCTCCATGGCAAGCAAGATGAACTTCAAGATCTGAAGCCATGGCAGGTAATCTCTCCATAATGGTCTGAGATTTTTTTTTTTTATGAATTGATTAGCACATCTGTTCCATTTTCTCTTCCATGAATAATTCGTCAATAGTGTAATAAACCTTGTTCATTCACAATGACAGATGTGTTCAAATTTCTCTATTCTTGCAGCCAACAATAAAAGAATCATACATTTTATCAGCATGTCACTGAAAAAAATAATTTTCATTCTGGAACTTTTTTCTGAAACAATATTTCGGATCTAGCCATGGCCATGTTTTGACCCAGTGCAATCATTTCATTAGTCATTCCTAATACTTTCCCTTAATTTTAGTGAGTGTGTTCTTTGTGTCTATGGGCTCATCTACACCAAGCAGGATATTCCACTATGAAAGCAGCATGAAAGCGTTATATAAAAGGCAGCAGCCATTCTACCACCTTATGTTGGTATTCAAGTGCAGTGACAACTCTTGGGGCCCTTGACACATACTATATACAACTTTCATGCCACTGTTATATCCTGCTTGGTGTAGATGATGTGTCATGAGCCCAAATAGTTGTCAGTGCAGTTCAGTACTGCTATAAAGCAGGAGTGTAGATCCTGCAAAGATCTTCAATACCACTATAAAGCAGTAGTGTGGCTCCTGCCTTTTACATAATGCTTTCATAGTGGAATATCCTGCTGGGTGTAGATTAGCCCTGTGTTTAATATAACCACATATTAGCAAGGAAAGACGGTTTTGTTTTCTGTAAGAACATTGGCCACAGCTAGACCTAAGGTTTATGCTGGGATCATCCAGGGTTCACCCCTGCCTGAGCACTGGATCCCCTGTGTGGCACCTAGATGAACAGGTTTAACCCCTGGACGATCCAGGGATAAACCGTAGGTCTAGCCATGGTCATCAATACAGTTTTATTATTTTGTTCTTTATTTCCTTTTTCAACAAGCTTCACCCATTTCTTCACGGCATTTCCTTTAACAATTCTGCTGGAGAAAGAGTCTCTTTGAACGATAATGGGGAAATGGAAGGTGGATTTGATATAATAAACTTTGTCACATTTCCAAACAAGTCCTTCCTTAAAGTAAAAGTTGGATGGGTAAATCCCAATGCTCTCGAAGGCAAAGAATTCATCATTAATGAGGACACAATCATTTGGCACAGGAGTTTTAATCAGGTGCGAATCATGTGATATTTAATCGTCATGTTAGGTACACCATTATGAGGGTGTGTGAACTGGGATCCAGAAGCAGAAACATATACTTTGCTACCGGAATTGACCCTGTCAAGCTAGAGCCATATATAACACTAAAAAGTCACAGGGCTTTGCTAGACCTACCGGATCATCTGGCCGGGAGTCGGGGTGACGGCACGCTACAGCTAGTGCGTGCCGTCGCCCTTTTCCACACGTAAGACGTGATGGGGCAAGGGGAAGCCCCATCGCGTCTGCCTTTTTTTTTTCAAGTTAAAGGGCCATGTGCGCAGGAGCGCACCACCGCACTTGGTAAGTGGTTTTTTTAAAAAATAAGTCCCCCCTGCTCCCCCTGTCCCTGATTCCCCCCAATGCCTGATGCCCCCCTGCCCACTCTCTCACCCGTCCTCCCCCCATCCGCCAGGCCCGTTCCTGTTCTTCTTCCCCCCTGCTTGCCAGGCCTGTGCCTGTGCCCGCTCTGCGTCCCCAACCCCCGTCCCCGATGCCCATGCCTGTACCCACTCTTCTTCCCCCATCCCTGATGCCCGTGCCCATGCCCACTCTTCACCCCCACTTGCCAGGCCCGTGCCCATGCCTACTCTTCTACCCCGACCCTCATCCCTGATGCCCATGCCCTTGCCTGCTCTTCTTCCCTTGTCCCCGATGCCTGTGCCCATGCCCATGCCTGTGCCCACTCTTCTCCACCACCTCCCGCTTGCCAGGCCCATGCCCATGCCCACTCTTCTTCCCCTGACCTCCGTCCCCAATGCCCATGCCCGTGACCATGCCCATGCCCACTCTTCTCCCCACACCCCCACTTGCCAGGCCCATGCCCATGCCTGCTCTTCTTCCCCTGTCCCCTGTCCCCGATGCCTGTGCTCATGCCCATGCCTGTGCCCACTCTTCTCCCCCCACCCCCCGCTTGCCAAGCCTATACCCGGTCTTCTTCCCCTGACCCTGTCCACAATGCCCGTGCCCATGCCAGCTCCTCTTCCCCCGCCCCCCGTCCACGATGCCCGTGCCCGGGCATGCTCTTCTCCCCCTCCTCTCCTGCCAGGTTGGTCTTTCCCCCAGCCCCCCTCTCCCCCATGACTCCCCCGGCCCGATGGGCACAGCAGTCCTATGGAGTGCTGTGCCCAGTCCATGGCTTCTTCCGGCTACTTGCCATGGAAGTCACTAGACTTTCCGCAGCCCCGGCCTCAGGCCGGGGCTGCGGAAAAGCCGGGACATAAGCGAATCCGCTTATCCTGGCTTAAGGGAGGTCTTAGCCCAGCCTGACCCCGGAATCCACTGTGCGTCATTTGGATGCACAGGAGGGAGACCGGGCCTCATACCGTGCTAAGGCCTCATCTAGCAACGGCCACAGAGTGTCTTTAAACGAGTGATTTATAGCATGCTCAGGAGTGGCCATTCACAGAAGTTCATGGGTCATTTTGATGACATTGTGAGTCTCATGTGGGTATCCCACTCCAATTCCCAGTTAAACCTTGGGAAACCCAACTCTTCTGAAATATGTCACAATTTCCTGCCATGTGCAGTCCAAGTTGCACTGCAATCTGCCCTGCACACTCAGGTCCTCTGGGGAAAATCTACTTCAGCTGGCAAAAACTAGATTAACAACTGTAACCCAGAGGACCTTCTCTTCTGCTGCTGCCAGACTGTGGAATTTGGATTTGATTTGATTTGATTTGATTTATTACATTTATATACCGCCTCATAGCCAAAGCTCTCTGGACGGTTTACAAAAGTTAAAAACAGTGAACATTAAAAAGTAAACATTAAAAAGTATAAGTTGGAATTGGCGGAGATGGCGAAATTAACGGTGTTAGTAAAAGAAAGAACAATAGCTTCATATGTAATGGACTGGAAACCTTTTATTGAATATATAAAACAATTGGAAAAGGATGATTTATTTGTATGTGGATTTTATATATAACTTGTATTCTGGCATTTGATAAATATACTTGCTTGCTCTGATAAAGTCCGGATCTCGTAAACTAGAAATATGATACTTGCCATCTGACATGAAGATCGCTTTAAATGGAATACCATATGTATTTGTGACTATTTTAATAGTTGTTTATATTGTGATGTAGTTTGTATAGTTTGTATTGTTGTTTTACCTTTCCTTATGTGTTCTGTTTATGTGGAAAATTAATAAAAATATTAATACAAAAAAAAGTATACAAAACGTAAAAACATTAAAAAATAAACAGTATAAAAACAATGGTATCCATTTAAAAACAACAGTTCTGGGGTCCGTTAAAAAACAAACAAACTTAGCATTGTTAAATGCTGTTAAATGCCTGGGAAAAGAGGCTTGCCGGAAGAGACTCACTCATCAGCTTAACAGTCTAGTAGCATTCAAGAAAGCTATAAAGACTGATGTCTTCCAGCAGGCCTATCCAGTGGAATTTTAAGATGTTTTTAAAATGTTTTTAGGATGTTTTTTGGATGTTTTTAAAAATGTACATTATGTTTTAATTGAGGTTTATGTATTTTATCATTTATGGTTGTTCCCCGCCTCGATCAGAATGGAGAGGTGGGAAAGAAATATTATTATTATTATTATTATTATTATTATTATTATTATTGTTATGATGATGATGATGATGATGATGATGATGATGTGCCCACTAAAGAGCACTATCCCATTGAACTATATGGCCTGGGAGGTTTTAAATTACTGGCCACTTGGACGCTGTTCTCTTGCAGTGTAATTCAGCAGGTTTCAAATGCAAAAGAAAAGCAGGAAGCAATGAACCTGTAAGGAAACAAAATTTCCCTCTGTCCAAAAGCACTCAAGGTCAGGGATAATGACAAGAGCCGTGATAATTGTTTCCTATGCCTTGATGAAACTTTGGGAATGTTTAGACAAATCAAAGTAAAAGATTTTTAAAAATATCCAATGTTTCTAATGTCTGCTTCCATAAATACTCTTCATCTTTATGGATAGGTCCTGCCCATTTCTGTCTGTAGTGACTCCTGCCAACCCGGTTATCAGAAGATAATGAAAGAAGGGGAGAAGTTTTGTTGCTATGATTGTAATCCATGTCCAGAAGGGAAGATTTCAAACCAAACTGGTAGGTGATGTGATGCATCCAATATTCCATTAGGGCTAATCCAATACTATCATTTTGGAAGTGCTAGATCCTCTAGTTTGCATGCAACCACATGGTAACAGTCAGAAATTTATCTGTATTATTATGACCACTTACTAGAACTCTTGATTGCCAATTGAGCTAAGTAGTAGGACTACATGTTTTCCATGCAGAATTTATTTATTTATTTATTTATTACATTTATATACCACCCCATAGCCGAAGCTCTCTGGGCAGTTTACAAAAGTAAAAAACAGTAAACCTTAAAAGTATACAAAATTTAAAACCATAAAAACCATTAAAAAAACCAAAAGTATCCATTTTAAAAAAACAGTTCTGGGGTCTGTTAAAAAACAAACTTAGCATTATTAAATGCTGTTAAATGCCTGGGAAAATAGAAAAGACTTGACCTGGCATCTGAAAGATAATAATGTTGGTGCCAGGCGACCCTCATTGGGAAGATCATTACACAGTTGGGTGGCCACCACCGAAAAGGCCCTCTCCCTTGCTGCCATTCTCCTAGCTTCCCTTGGAGTAATCACTCGGAGCGGCACCTAAGATGTTGAGCGCAGTGTATGGGTAGGTTCATGTTGGGAGAGGCCTTCCATCAGGTATTGTGGTCTCGAGCCATATAGGGCTTTATAGGTTAAAACCAGCACCTTGAATTGGGCTCAGAAACATCTAGGCGGCCAATGCAAACAGGCCAGAATCGGTGTTATATGTTCAAACCTCCTTGTTCCAGTTATCAATCTGGCAGCTGCATTTTGCACAAGCTGCAGCTTCTGAACCGTCTTCAAAGGCTGCCCCATGTAAAGGGCATTGCAGCAATCTAATTTGGAGGTCACAGGTTAAATTCCTGGCTTCTCCGGGAAGGCCTGGCAAACTCCTGTCTAAATCCTGGAGAGTAGCTGCCAGTCAGTGTTGACAATTCTGGGCTAGATGGACCAATGGTCTTACAGGATATAAAGCAGATTCCTATAATCCTAAGATTCAGTTGATTTTAAAATGCAAGTCTTTTCTTTTTTCGGATATAATTTCTGACTGATATTTTTAACCATTTACTCTTCTTGAATGTATCATTTTATGTAGTCAGATCATTAAATAGCCAGTTATTTAGACACACAGTACTTTAGTATTGTATCAGAATGTTTTTACCAAATTAAGATACAACATGATTCCCTCTGATTTTGGCGAAAGTGATTGTTAGAAATTACAATTGGAATGATTAAAATTTATTCAATTCCTATCTTACCTTTCCTTTCAAGGTGAGAGCACACCCAAGGCAGCTTACAACCCTAACATTTTCAGAATAACAACAAGAACAACAACAATTTGGTAATATTACAGCATACATTCATAAAACAATAAATACCAGTGTCAAAGTTCTTTCTGTGTCATGGACTCCTTGAGCTACTCTTTGCCTCTTTTAGAGTCTCACCTCCTATTGTGTACTTGCCCACCTAAGAGCCCTGAAAGGGGAAATGAGAAGTAGCTCTGTTGCTGATCTTAAAGTTTAGGTAGGGTGACCATATGAAAAGGAGGACAGTGCTCTTTAACATTTGTATTGAAAAGGGAATTTCAGCAGGTGTCATTTGTATATATGGGGAACCTGGTGAAAGGTCAAAAGCGACACTTCAAATTGGGCTTGAATACCCAATGGCAACCTGTACAGCTCATGCAGTATATGATCTGACTGTCTCAGCCGCACCAACAATTGGGTGGTCATATTCGGCACCAGCTGAGGTTTCTGGCACATCTTCAAAGGGAGACCCACATACAGGATGTTGCCATAGTCAATCCCAGATGTAACTAGTGCATGGATAACAGACAACATCTGTCCTATCCAGATATGGACACAGCAGCCATCTAAGGCCTCATCTACACCAAGCAGGATATTGTGCTATGAAAGCGGTATGTAAAAGGCAGGAGCCACACTACTGCTTTATAGTGGAATTGAAGTGCACTGACAGCTGTTGAGGCCCATTGACACACCATAAACCACTTTCATACAGCTATATGCTGCTTGGTGTAGATGAGGCCTAGGTTTCCTCAGTTAGTTCAAAACCCAGGAGGACTTGTAATATATGCACTTGATGTCATGGGGAGGGGGAGGGTAACTCCACCTAAGTTAGGGTGACCATATGAAAAGGAGGACAGGGCTCCTGTACCTTTAACAGTTGCATAGAAAAGGGAATTTCAGCAGGTGTCATTTGTATATATAGAGGACGTGGGGAAATTCCATCTTCATCGCAGCAGTTAAAGCTGCAGGAGCTATACTACAGTGACCAGATTTAAAAGAGGGCAGGGCACCTGCAGCTTTAACTGGTGTGATGAAGAGGAAATTTCACCAGGTTCTCCTTATATACAAATGACACCTGTTGAAATTCCCTTTTCAATTCAACTGTTAAAGATGCAGGAGCCCTGTCCTCCTTTTCATATGGTCACCCTAACCTAAGTTGAATTGTAAACATCATTCTAAAGTTATTGATTTCCAACCCACAGTACCCCTGTGGCATCTGGATTAAGTCTCAGCTTTTTCACTCTCATCCACCCCAAACAGCCCCAATACCATGGTTCAAATTTCCACACCCTTCCAAGGATCTGTAGTTGGAAATGAGAGAAAGAGCTGAGTATTATCCACATACTGATGACACTTCAGCCCAAAGTTCCAGGTGGTTCCACCAAACAGTTTCATGTAGATGTTGAAAAGCATGGGGAGATGAAACCTTGCAACATATTACAGGCTAATGGCCAAGAGATGGATCATATGTCCAGAAGAAGCACTTTCTCACAGTGCTTGTCCAAGGATAATTGGGACCACTTTAACACTTACTCTGGAAACTTCTTTAAACCATTAGGAGGGTAGTTCATAATGCTGAACATTTCTAATCATAGCCACGTATGAGAGGGTAATTTTGGGATACTAGTATAACAAATATATACCATTGAGGGTTGGATGGGTGGGGAAAGAGATGGACTTAGAGCATGAGTATACATAATGAAATATGTTTCTTCATCAAGACAATATAATACGAATAAGGCAAAAACCTCTCACGTTTGATTATTTTCAGCATTTAAGACAGAAAAGTCAGAAAAGTATATTCCAAGGAGAAATTCAGCAGAGATCAGTAGTATCCTTCTGATATAAATAGGTATCTTTTCAAAAGACAAACTCCACAACAACAACAACAACAACAACATCAACAACAACACATACACAGCAGTAGCAGTGACACCAGTGTTCAGATTTGTCATGGAAATTATCTTCACATATTATTTTACATTGTGATGACTCCTCTTCCTTTCTCTTTTCAGACACTGATGACTGTTCTCAATGCTCAGAAGATCAGTATCCAAATAAGGACCGAGATCGATGCATCCCAAAAGTCATAAGCTTTCTGTCCTATGAAGACCCCTTTGGGAAAAGTTTAGCTTCTGTTGCTGTTTCTTTTTCCTTGATCACAGTCTTGGTGCTGCAAACCTTTATTAAGCACAGAGATACCCCAATAGTCAAAGCCAACAATCGGGGCCTCACCTACACTCTCCTCATCTCTCTCCTGCTCTGCTTCCTCTCTTCTTTCCTATTCATTGGCCAACCTGGGAAACTGAACTGCTTTCTCCAACAACCAGTGATTGGTTTGATCTTCTCGGTGGCTGTTTCTAGTGTCTTGGCCAAAACCATCACTGTCGTTGTAGCTTTCATGGCCACCAAGCCAGGTTCTAACATGAGAAAGTGGGTGGGAAAAAGACTGGCCACCTCCATTGTCCTTTCCTGCTCCCTCATTCAAGCTGGCATTTGTGCTTTGTGGCTCACAATGTCTCCCCCATTCCCAGACTTAGATATGCACTCAGTCCCTGAAGAAATCACAGTACGATGTAATGCAGGCTCTGCCATCATATTTTCTTTTCTTTTGGGCTACATGGGACTTCTGTCCGTCATCAGCTTCTGGGTGGCTTTCCTTGCCAGGAAATTGCCAGACAGCTTTAATGAAGCCAAGTTCATCACTTTCAGCATGCTGACGTTTTGCAGTGTTTGGTTGTCTTTTGTTCCAGCCTACCTAAGCACCAAAGGGAAATACATGGTAGCTGTAGAGATCTTCTCCATCTTAGCTTCCAGTGCTGGTTTATTAGGCTGTATCTTTTCCCCCAAATGTTACATTATTCTCTTTAAGCCTGAGTTGAACAGCAGGGAGCAGCTCATAAGAAAAAAGAATTAAAGCATCAACTTTTCCATTGATACCTATTACTTCCATGGTGTCTAATGCAGTGAGACAGTACTATTACTCTTAAGAGTTACTGGCTTGAGATACCAGACATCACATTCACACCATTGCTTTTCACCTGAAATTTCTGTGCAGCATCAAGGAGAGAGGTGAAACACGAACACCTTTTCCATTGACCAGGCTTTCCCTTTCCCTTTTGACCTCCTTTCTTGATCCTGTCCTTTAGAGGCCTACGCATTTGAAGAAGCTGTAAGTCAGGGGATGATGGGATTTAGTTGAAACATGCCATGAATGTGGATCTAGACGGCAACTGTGAGGGTGCCTACTTTGAAGTTTTTATCTGTCAAAATGTAGGAGTAAATCCCATGTCTGCAAATGGGGTGAAAGATATTCAACAATTCCCCGAAAACCAGGGGATGCTTGGATTTGCTTGAGGCTTGGCATGCATGTGTATACATGGATAAGCTATCATGGTGCCTAGTTTGAGGTGTCTAACATTAACAGAAAAAAAGTTGTAGGCTTTTTTGGATTTCAATGCAAGCCTATGGAGGGGGACAGCGGAGCTCCGAACCGGATCTTTGCAGCGAAGCGGAGCTGACCATAGGTGGAGCGGAGTGGAGCGGAGTGGACCCAATCCGGAAGTTGTGAATCTGGAAGAGAAGCAGATCTGGTGGTCCGTGCACACCCCTATTTGATTACAACTATTTTTTTTTTTTTAAAAAAAAATGGAGCTGCAGTGTGGGCTTCATTTCACCAGGAAACATTACACCAAGCTGATGACTTCATCTGATGGCCAGAAATAACTTCTGCTGTTTCCTCATGACTGATACGTTAAACCCATCTGTTTTTTGTCCCACTAATGAGCAAATCAAACTTTTCTCAGAATTGAAAAAAACATGTTTGTGAACCATGTTGCCACTCAGAGAAAAGAAATGATTATCTTCCCTGTCATTACTGAAACCACTGTAATTTGTTTTCCCCAGGTCCAATGGGTTTTTAGAAAGCTGAAAACTGTCATGAAACATGTTACAAATAGCCCTCCACGTGTGCCATGGAGGGCAAGAGGCAGGCAGGGCTCTGTCACTTTGATCTCCAATGGTTGCTTTTCCTCCCCTTTTCTAGGCCAGGCTTCTAATCTCTGTTGGCATTTGTAACCATGTTGCTACTATAGAGAAGGCAGAGAAGTCTCCAACTACAAAGTACATTGGCAAAATCTGGTGCCAGCCAAGGTAGCCTCCTGAATCCAAGCATAAACTGAAGATGGATGCAGGACGGTTTGCATCCAGAGAGAAGGCTTGGCATCAAAATAGTGGATTTCCAGTGTTACTGTTGTTGCTGCTACTTCTCCATTGGGTGTGTGAAGTCGATACAATGAATTGTCTCACTATTGATCCTGCCCCTCTTGCATTTGAGTCATATCAGTCAGGGGACTTCATTATCGGTGGGATGGTTTCTCAGATTCGTACCTTTTCACCAGCATTTAATTTCAAGGAATGTCCTTGGCAAGAGTTCTCTGAATTAAGAATGTAAGAATTTCTCCTTATATCAATTTTGCTGCGTGGTTTTATCCTGGTTGTGCTTTTTATATTGTATTTTGTATTTGTATTTTTAACTTGTTGGTTGTTTTATGATGATTTTAATTTTTGTGAACTGCCCAGAGAGCTTCGGCTATTGGGCGGTATAAAAATGTAATAAATAAATAAATAAATAAATAAATTCTCCTCCTCCTCCTTCTTTCTGCTTCATTTCAATTTGGCCAGATCATAAACCTCAAACACTAAATAACAATTTCATTTAAAGGATCGACACTTGACATATATGCTTATACATTCTCCGTCTAAATGAAATAATTCCTCAGGATGTGTGTCACCACTTGCAGACATTACAAACTATATTGAAATTTGAAAAATTAGGAGAAGAAAAAGTTTTTAATTTTTTTAAAAAATAATAATAGTCAGGTTAAGTCTAACAAGCAAGAAGACATAAAAATCTAAAAAAAAAATAAAGCAGCAGCCAAAAATTGTATAAAAATACTCATCAGTGTAGATGTCAGTACTAGACAGTGCTTAATCACCATGGCTTCGTGTTTCATCTGAACAGGGACAATGATGAGGATCACCTGCTGGGGAGGGGGAGGAGGGAGGGAACAATTGGGTGGGAATAGATCAGAATGTTCTGCTTGAGATTCTTAAAGCTTACAATATCCTGGATTAGGGGGTCTGGCTGCCTGGATCTCTGATATGGAGCTGTCCAACTGCGAGGTGAGGATACGTTTAACTGGAGGTCCAACGTCTTTCTCTAAATGATGAATCTTACAGCCAAAGAATGTGATGTTCCATTTGGGAGCAATAGACCACATATACTCATCTGTCAGTGATGTGATAACATGTAGAAAATGTTAGCCACTCAATACTCCACAAGTAGTTATCTGTATTAGAAATAGAACACCTTCTAGGCATTTAAATGGTAGAAGTTAATGCCTCCTAGACATTACATTGCTTACTATGCCTTTTCCTTGATTCCCCATTATTCTCTTTTCGGTTATGTACACAAATCCAGGACTTTTTCTCACCAGGTTAACTTCTGCACCTTTCCCCCTCTTGTATAGCTCTGTACTTCCTTTTTCCAATTGTTCACTGTTTTAAACTTTTGTAAACTGTCCAGAGAGCTTCGGCTATGGGGTGGTATATAAATGTAATAGATAATAATAATAATAATAATAATAATAATAATAATAATAATAAATACCATTTCATCAAATTAAATTTTCTGCACTCCTTTCCCACAATCTCACATTTTTTCTCTTAATCCTTTCTTAACTGAAAATTACTTCTTAACTTGCTCTCGTAATGTGTTCTTAAAATTAGCAATGATTTTGTTTTTTTTAAAAAAAATGTACGGTGGCCTGATTTCATAGTTAAAGGCAAACTGGAACGTGAACACCAGCATTATTGTCATGTGCAGCATGGATTTAATGCACAGATGCTGAAGCATGGGTGGAGGAGCTGTGTCATTCCAAATGTTGCTGGACTCCAACACCCATCAGGCCCAAGCAGAAATACAATTAGAATTTTTGTGTAGTAGAATTCTCCAATGAAAGGCTGTTTGTCTTGATTTGCAGGGTGGTGACAAAGTTCTACCAGCACATCTTGGCCTTGGATTTTGCTGTCAATGAGATCAATAAGAATCCCAAGATCTTACCGAATGTCACACTTGGATTCCACATCTATGACAGCTACAACGATGCTCAGATGACCTATCGTACCACCCTGGACCTTCTCTTCAAATCCCACAGATTTGTCCCCAACTATGAATGTGATGCCAACAAAAAACTAATAGCCATCATTGGGGCACTTGCCTTTGATGCCTCACTACACATGGCAAAACTATTAAATACCTACAAGATTCCACAGGTAAGACATTTTCTTGGGGGTCAATCAACATCTCTACAGGCTAGCAATGGGAGCAGTTGGGGCAGCAAATGGGAGAGAGGTAGAACTGGGAAGGACAACTGCCCTTCACCACTGACACTTTGCTCCCACCACTTTTTTAAGGATAAGAGTCAGGAATCTACAATCTCCTTCTTAGTATGCCCTAGAGATGCATATAAATTTCATTAAAAAAATAACTAAGAGTTGTTGTTTTTAAATGGGACCTAATATTCTGGATGAATTCATGATTGTCACTTATCCCCAGTCTGATTGTGGCTTCAATAATATTTGATGAATTTAGCAATTTGCTCATATTATAGCATACTAGTAGCACAGATGGTGATGGTGGTTGTGATGATGATGATGATGATGATGATGATGATGATGATGATGATGACAATTCTTTCAGCTCACCTATGGCTCATATGCCCAAGCAGAGAGTGAAATGATGCAGTTCCCCTCTTTTTACCGCATGGTTCCAAGTGAATTCCACCAGTATAAGGGAATTATCAGCTTGTTTAAGTATTTCGGATGGACGTGGGTTGGGCTCTTTGTGGTGGATGATGATCAAGGAGAACATTTCCTGCAGGCCTTTGAGCCATTGCTTTCCGAGAATGGAATCTGTTCAGACTTCACAATACCAATCCCTGCCCGAAGAAGTATTAACACTAAACCAAGTATAGGAAATTTTATAGCCAATAATTATTACAGGCTTATCAATTTTGGGAAATCTAAAATATTTGTCATCTATGGTGAAATATATACCTTAATGCATATGTATTATCATTTATATGAAATAGAAATTCCTGAACATAAGGAAAATATATTTGTTGGAAAGGTATGGATTATAACAGCCCAGATTGATTTTATACTAGCAGATTTTAGCTGGGATTCCAATTTGCAAGTGTTCCAAGGCGCCATATACTTCAAGATTCATTCAAATGAACTTTTTGGGTTTGAGAAATTTCTTCAGATGCTAAAGCCTGATTGGTCAAAAGCAGATGACTTTCTGGAGCTGTTCTGGGAACAAGCATTTGACTGTTCTTTCCCAGATCCCCTGGTACCTTACAAGGTCTCTGGAAGATGCACTGGGGAGGAGAGGCTGGAGAACCTCCCTGCGCATGCTTTTGAAATGCACATGACTGGCCACAGCTACAGTATTTATAATGCAGCCTATGCTGTAGCACACGCTTTACATGCCCTTTGCTCATCTCGGGCCAACCACAGAGGAATGGTGGGTGCCAAAAGTGCTGAACTAAAGAATCTGCAACCTTGGCAGGTAATACTTGTTTCCCAAATAATTGGTGAATGGGGTCACATACATCCTCCATGCTGTGTTCAGGGTATTCTGTTATTGTAACCTACAAAATAAGAAAATTACAAAAACATTTTTTCAGAGTGGATATTTGTGCATAAAAGAATTGGTGGAATTCAGCCCTAGTTATCCTTAGAGTAGACTTAGGCCATAGCTAGATCTAAGGTTTATCCCAGTATCATCCCGGGTTCCTCCCTGCCTGAGCTCTGGATGCCCTGTGTGGCACATAGTTGAACAGGTTCGACCCCAGGACAATCCTAGGATAAACCTAGGGTCAAGCTACGGCCTTGGTGAAAACATTAAAAGTTTTTGTCATGTCTGACTTGTCCTATTGATTTTAGTAGATTTACTCTACATGTGACTAAGGGCCTTGCTAGACCTACCAGATAATCCGGTGGGAAGTAGGAGCGACGCTGCGCTACAGCTAGCGTGCGCTGTCGCCCTTTTCTAGACGTATCATGCGACAGGGTAAGGGAAAGCCCCGTCACGTTGTCCAGTGTTTTTAGGACTTTAAGGTCCATGTGCGCAGGTGCACACCAATGGAAAGGTAAGAAGTTTTTTAAAAAATAAATAAATAAAAGGTTACCCAACTCCCCCTGCCCCTGATTTCCTCCCCCCACAATGCCTGATGCCCCCCAGCCCACTGGCTCACCTGTCCTCTCCCCGCTCGCCATGCCCTGTCCCCACCCGCCATGCCCGTTGCCATTCTTCTCCCCTCCGCTTGCCATGCCCTGTCCACATTCTTCTTCCCCCATCCACCATGTTCTGTCCCGTCCACCATGCCCTGTCCCTGTTCTTCTTCCTCCCATCCATCATGCCCTGTCCCCGTTCTTCTCCCCCCGTCTGCCATGTCCGTCCCCACTCACCATGCCCTGTCCCCGTTCTTCTCACCCCTTTGCCATGCCCTCTCCTTGTTCTTCTTCCCCCATCCGCCATGCCCTGTCCCTGTTCTTCTCCCCCTATCTGCCATGTCTTGTCCCCGTCCGCCATGCCCATCCCCACTCGCCATGCCCTGTCCCTGTTCTTCTCCCCCCGCTAGCCATGCCCTGTCCCTGTTCTTCTTCCCCCCGCTCACCATGCCCTGTCCCCATTCTTCTTCCCCCCTCCGCCATGCCCTGTCACCGTTCTTCTTCCCCCTGCTCACCATGCCCTGTCCCAATTCTTCTCCCCCCATCCACCATGCCCATCCCCGCTCACCATGCCCATCCCCGCTTGCCATGCCCTGTCCCCGTTCCTCTCCCCCCTCTCTCCTGCCGTGTCCGCTCTTTTCCCCGGCACCCATCTCCCCCCCCCCCGTGATCTCCCCAGCCCGATGGGCACAGCGCTCCTATGGAATGGTGTGCAAAGTCCGCGGCTTCTCCCGGCTACTCACGAGTAAGCGAGCAGCCAGGAAAAGCCATGGACCCTGCTAGACCTTCTGCAGCCTTGGCCTCAGCCCGGGGCTGCAGAAAAGCCGGGCCATAACCACATTCGGTTATCCTGGGTCAAGGGAGGACTTAGCCCGGCCTGACCCTGGGATCCCCTGTGCATCATCTGGATGCAGAGAATCGGACTCAAAGAGTACTTATCAATGGAACCTTCTCAAACTGGGGAGAAGCAACGAGTGGGTTGCCACAGGGCTCAGTCCTGGGCCCAGTGCTCTTCAACATTTTTATTAATGATTTGGATGAGGAGGTGCAGGGAACGCTGATCAAATTTGCAGATGAAACAAAATTGGGTGGGTTAGCTAATACCGCGGAAGACAGAAACAAACTTCAAAGTGATCTTGATAGGCTGGAGTGCTGGGCAGGGGGTTGGACTCGATGGCCTTGTAGGCCCCTTCCAACTCTGCTATTCTATGATTCTATGATTCTATGAGGGACACCGGGCCTCATACCGCGCTAACTCCTCATCTAGCAATGGGCAAAGTCTGGATTGTTCTCCATATTAACAGGTTAAGATGTTTTGATTATTTTTTATATTAAGCAAACAATATTTTCTCTCTCTCTCCCTCTTTCCCTCTCAACTAGCTCCACCAATTTCTTCAACACTTTTCATTTAACAACTCAGCTGGAGAAAAAATATCTTTGAATGATAACAGGGAAATGCAAGGGGGATTTGATATTACAAACTTGGTTACATTTCCAAACAGCTCCTTCCTTAAAGTTAAAATTGGATGGGTTGATCCCAATGGTCTTGAAGGAGAAGAATTCACCATTAATAAGGACATGATTGTTTGGCACAGGGGCTATAATCAGGTGTGGATTTTATGATACTAAATGTTCTTGGTGGGGACATCATTATGAGTCAAAAATAAGAAATATCACTTTCACGACTGGATTGCTCAAATGATCTGGAAAGTTCTGGTTGACTGTTGCATTCACTGTTATCTGCACTCGTCCATTCCAAATGATCACCAGTTTATTTGTATACCTGCTGACACCTATTGTACACTCTCATCATAATTACTGTACATCTTTAAATACAGATCCTGCCAATTTCTGTCTGTAGTGATTCCTGCCAACCTGGATATCGGAAGACAAAGGTGGAAGGGAAGAAGTTTTGCTGTTACGATTGTAATCGATGTCCAAAAGGGAAGATTTCAAATCAAACTAGTAGGTGATATGATGCACCATGTATAACAGTAACTAAGGGCTCATCTACACCCAGCAGGATATCCCACTATGAAAGCGGAATGAAAGCAGTGTATAAAAAGCAGAAGCCATACTAATTCTTCATAGTGGTATTGAAGTGCACTGAGAACTATTGCCATGACACATACCATATACTGCTTTCAGACCACTTTTGTTGTGTTATATCCTGCTTGGTGTAGAGGTGTCATGGGCCCCAACAGTTGTCAGTGCACTTCAATGACACTATAAAGCAGTAGTGTGGCTCCTGCCTTTCATATACCATGTTCATACTGCTTTCATAGTGGACTATGCTGCTTGGTGTAGTTGAGCCCTAAGATTAATGTCCTTCAACACACTGGAAGAGGGAACTCCCACCATGTGCATGTACTGTAACGACTTTTGGGATTTGGGAGTATCCCTCT
This sequence comes from Elgaria multicarinata webbii, assembly GCF_023053635.1. Taxonomy (NCBI): domain Eukaryota; kingdom Metazoa; phylum Chordata; class Lepidosauria; order Squamata; family Anguidae; genus Elgaria; species Elgaria multicarinata. The sequence continues at coordinate 41,673,105 of NC_086181.1, forward strand.
AGTATACCAAAGTAATTGCGGACAAGACAAACTCAGAATTTGAAACCATAAGATAGTTCTCTGCAGAAGAACTGATGAAATCAAATGAAGTTAGTGGTGGAAAGGGTTCACATAACTAAGGACTTTGCTAGACCTGCCGGCTTATCCTGGCAGGGAGGCGGGGCCAAGGCACACTAACGTTAGCGTGCGCCGCCTCAGCTTCCAGACGCCGGACGCGCAGGGACAACGCAAGCCCTGCAGCGTCCGCCATTTTTTTTTTAGTTTAAAGGGGCCAGGTGCGGCCCGAAGACTCCGGAGAAGGTAAGTTTTTTTTTATGTAAGCCCACCCCATCCGCCCACCTTCACGATCTCCTGTTCGTCGCCCTCTGTCCCCCTTAGCGATCTCCTGTTTGTCGCCCCCCACCCTCCCCTCTCCTGCCGGTCCAGCCTTTCCTCCCCCATCTCCCCCCTGGATCACACACACCCCGGCACGATGGGCACAGCGCTCGTATGAGCGCTGTGCCAGGTCCGCGGCTTTCTGTGGCTACTCGCGAGTAAACGAGTAGCCGCAAAAGGCCATGGAAGTAGCTAGACATTTTGCAGCTCCAGCCTGAGGCTGGGGCTGCGAAAAAGGCGCGCCATAAGCGACTTTGCTTATGGCGCGTTAGAGGAGGCCTCAGTGCGGCCTGGGCCCGGATTCCCCTGTGCGTCATCAGGGAAACCGGGTCTCAAGGTGCGCAAAGGCCTCGTCTAGCAAAGCCCTAAGTTCACATAACTCAGCATTCAGATGAGAACCCATTTCTTTCTTTTTCAGCCCCTGATGACTGCTCTGAATGCCCAGAAGATCTATATCCAAACAAAGACCAAGATGAATGCATCCCAAAAGTCATAAGCTTCCTGTCCTTTGAAGAACCCTTAGGGAAAAGTTTAGCTTCCATTGCTGTTTCTTTTTCCTTGATCACAGTCTTGGTGCTGCACACCTTTATTAAGCACAGGGATACCCCCATAGTCAAAGCCAACAATCGGGGCCTCACTTACACTCTCCTCATTTCTCTCCTGCTTTGCTTCCTCTCTTCTTTGTTGTTCCTCGGAAAGCCTGAGAAACTGACTTGCCTTCTTCAACAACCAGTTTTTGGTTTGATCTTCTCAGTGGATGTTTCATGTGTGTTGGCCAAAACCATCACTGTGGTTGTAGCTTTCATGGCCAACAAGCCAGGGTCTACCATGAGGAAGTGGGTGGGAAAAAGGCTGGCCACCTCCATTGTCCTTTCTTGCTCCCTCATTCAAGTTGGCATTTGTGTTGTGTGGCTCACAACCTCTCCCCCATTCCTGGATTTAGACATGCAGTCAGTCCCTGAAGAAATCACTATGCAATGTCATGTAGGTTCTGCCATCATGTTTTATCTTGTCCTAGGCTACATGGCACTATTGTACATCATCAGCTTTTCCGTGGCTTTCTTAGCTAGGAATTTGCCAGACACCTTTAATGAATCCAAATTTATCACCTTTAGTATGCTGATGTTCTGCAGTGTTTGGTTGTCATTTTTTCCAGCCTACCTGAGCACCAAGGGCAAATACATGGTCGCAGTGGAGATCTTCTCTATCTTAGCTTCTAGTGCTGGGTTGTTAGGCTGTATCTTCTCTCCAAAATGTTACATTCTTCTCTTCAAGCCTGAGCTGAACAACAGGGAACTGATAATGGGAAGAAAGAATTAGAGCATCAAACTTTACAGTTCAATATATTACTTCCCTGCTGTCCAATGCATTGAGGCAGTGGGGGTAATTTTAAAAGATATCAGACAACCGTGTTCAACTCATGTTACAGAATTCACCTATCATCTCTGTCTATCACCAGAGGGCTTAGAAGTAGGACATTGAGACCTTTCATGTTAGCCTCGCTTCAGACAAATGTTCTTTCACTCCTCCTTTCCCAGAATGGATTAACTCAGCAGCTGTTTCCAAGGAGACCCAACTTGGACCAACAGCTGTGTCAGCTGAGTCCAACTATCAATATTACTCGTCCTCTCCCAGAACTATGTCTTCATTCACCATTCCTGATGGCCACCACAAAATCAATAACCAAACTTGATGTTCCTTCCTCTGCTGTCTCCATTTTGTCGCTTAGGTATGTTTCCATACAGGCTTCAGCTGATACAGGTTGCTAAGCAACAGTAACAACACCTAATATCTTAATGCTTCTTTACAAGCATGATCAGGATGCTCTTACTTTCTGCTGCTCAAAATACATTTGATATAAAATGAAAATTATATGATACACTAGCTGCACCCGGCGTAACATACGCCATTGTAGCATATCTTAACAAAGCTGCCCCTCACCCGACTTCTCCGGGATTTCCAAGATAAACCTCCCCCTTTTCTGCCTCTTTGCTCCCCAACCCCATGAAGTGGGCAGCACCATGTTCCAGAGTATGAGTGAGGCTTGGCCAGGGCCCTTGGTGGCTGGGTGGGAGGCTGCTTGCCTCCTGATAGCCCCAGGCCCAGCCGTGCCTTGCTCATGCTCTGGACCATGGTGCTGCCCCCTTCATGGTGGGGGGGAGCGAAGAGGCAGAAAGGGTTGAGGTTTACCTTGGAAAGTCCGGAGGAGTCAGGCGAGGGGCAGCATTGTTAAGATATGCTACAACGGCGTATGTTACGCTGGGTGCAGCTAGTGTATCATATAATTTTCATTTTATATCAACCATATGAGCTGGAACAGATGTGTATGCATGTTTCCAGTTTATTTTTAGATAAGAATTTATCAAAATGAACATTTTTTTTCATAATTTGATGAAACAATAGTTTTGATTAAAAATCAATCAAAACGGAAGAGAAGCCAAAGATAACAAATTCACCCATCCCTATTTCAGGAAACAGTACAATGTCTCATTAAAATGTGTTGACACTGGAATTGAGCCAGCTGGTATAGATAGGGTGGAAACAGCTCTGGGGGGAGAGAGGGGGGGCACCACAGTAAATGTTCAGTAAGATATATTCCTTTAAAAGTATTGGAAACATTCCTCCTCCATAGCAAAATCAGCCCTATCATAATTCATAAATGGTTTTCATTCTTCCCTTCTGGTATGTCATAATAGTGTCCTTCTGAAGTGTAGGAATTCAAAACTTTCCTTTCATTTGCATAATTGTATAGCCTTCACATATCAAATATCAAGCATCGGTTCTGAATCTGACAATTTTTTTCTGTAATAATTATAAATGCAAGCCTTTTGTATAATTCTACAGCTGTGTTGGATTTTCTATATAAATTGCAGTGACCCTGTCTTTTGATTGGACTTTTTTCAGTGTTTTGAAGCAGTAGCCCCAGTAAATTCACATGCACAACCTTAAATCATATACTAAGTAAAATAACTAATAGGCAATGCACCACTGCAAGGTACCCACTAGTGGTGTGCACGAACCCACCAATCCGCTTCTCTTCCAGATTCCCCCCCCCCAGACTTGCATTGAAATCCAAAAAAGCCTACAACTTTTTTCCTGTTAACGTAAGAAACCTCAAGCTCAGCAGCATGATAGCATATCCATTTATACACATGCATGCCAAGCCTCAAGGAAATTCAAACATCCCCTGATTTTCGGGGAATTTTTGAAAATCAGACACCCCATTTTAAGACATGGGATTTACTCCAACATTTGGACAGATAAAAACTTGGAAGCAGGCGCCCTCACAGATGCCATCTAGATCCACATTCATGGCAAGTTTCAAGCAAATCACATCATCCCCTGATTTTTGGCGGGGCTTTAACCTCTAACTGAAGAAGCCTAATCTGGACCCGGAGGACGTTAACAACGACAGGCCGGTGGCTAATATCCCTTTCCTGGCCAAGGTGTTTGAGCAGGTGGTTGCAGGACAACTCCAGTCACTCTTGAATGAAACAGATTATCTAGATCTATTTCAATCAGGTTTCAGGCCTGGTTTTGGAACAGAAACTGTCTTGGTCGCCCTGTGGGATGACCTCTGCCGGGAGAGAGACAGGGGGAGTGCGACCCTGTTGGTTCTCCTGGACCTCTCAGCGGCCTTCGATACCATCGACCATGGTATCCTTCTCGATAGATTGTCTGAGTTGGGAGTGGGAGGTATTGCATTGCAGTGGTTCCGCTCCTACTTGGATGGCCGATTCCAGAAGGTGGTGCTGGGGGATTATTACTCTGTGCCGTAGCTCCTAAACCCTGGGGTTCCACAGGGCTCTATCTTATCCCCTATGCTGTTTAACATATACATGAAGACGCTGGGGGAGGTTATCCGGAGATGCGGACTGAGGTGTCATCAATATGTGGATGATACCCAGCTAAAACATTTCCTTTTCATCAAACCCAGGTGAGGCAGTGACTGTTCTGAACCAGTGCCTGGGCAAGGGAATGGACTGGATGAGGGCTAACAAACTGAGACTCAATCCAGACAAGACGGAGGTACTGTTAGTGGGTGGTTCATCTGTCCGGCGAGGTGATGTTTGCCCTGTCCTGGACGGGGTTGCACTCTCCCTAAAGGATCGGGTCCATACTTTGGGGGTGCTCTTGGCTCCAGAACTGTCACTTGAGGCACAGGTGAACTCAGTGGCAAAGAGCACCTTTTATCAGCTTAGGTTGATGTACATTGATGGTGCTATATAAAATAATAATAATAATAATAATAATAATAATAATAATAATAATAATAATAATAATAATATACCAACTACTCCCTTATCTGGACAGAGGTAGCCTAGCTACAGTTATCCATGCTCTGATAACCTCTCGTTTGGATTACTGCAATGTGTTGTACATGGGGCTGCCTTTGAAAATGGTCCAGAAACTTCAACATAGCAGGGCAGCACGTTTACTAACAGGGACTGGCCGACGAGGCCACATTACGCCAGTCCTTTTCCAGCTTCATTGACTGCCAGTCCAGGTCCAGGCTCGATTCATAGTGCTGGTATTAACATTTAAAGCCCTAAACAGCTTGGGGCCAGGTTATCTGAAGGAATGCCTCCTCCCATATGTACCTGCCCGGACCTTAAGATGATCTACAGGGGCCCTTCTCTGTGAGCCCCTGCCAAAGAAAGTGTGGCAGGTGGGAACTAGAAGGAGGGCTTTCTATGCTGTGGCACCCCAGTTGTGGAATGAGCTCCCCAGAGAGGTCTGCCTGGCGCCTACACTGTACTGCTTTCATCGCCAGCTGAAGACCTTTTTATTCTCTCAATATTGTAACACTTAATTTTAACTTAAATTTAAATTCTACTGTTCTAACTCTGTATTTTAATCTTATATCAATTTTGCTATGTAGTTTTATCCTGGTTGTGCTTTTTATACTGTATTTTGTAATTGTGCTTTTAACATGTTGTTTGTTTTATGATGGTTTTAACTTTTGTGAACCACCCAGAGAGCTTCGGCTATTGGTCGGTATAAAAATGTAATAAATAAATAAATAAATAAATAAAAATAACGCATCACCCCTAACCCCAATTCACACCCCTTTCGGTATCTCTGTCAATTTTCATGTTAGAAATGTCAAATTAGACACCATGACACCTGATGCATGTATACACATGCATGCCAAGCCTCAAGCAAATCCAAGCATCCCCTGATTTTTGGGGAATTTTTGAATATCGGACACCCCAATATCTCAGTGATGTAAAGCTGCAGGCAGCTCAATGGAGCCATTTCAAAGGAAATCCCAACATGCCATGAATTGGGGAGCAGATAGCCCTAAATATGAATTGGGGAGAAGATTACCTTAAACCCTTCTTCCACACTTGAAAAATTTATTTGGAACGTCAAAAAGTCTAAGTGAGCGCAGGAAGGACTTATCCCCTGATTCAAAGCAACACACACACAAACCATCCCTGCGAGGCGGGCACAGAGGAGGGGGACTGGCAGCAAGCATGCTGGAGGCTGGTGGGCACGAATTACAAAGCCCATCATGTAGTGCAGCTCCCAGGAGAAGGAGAGAGGGAAGGCAGCCAGGCAGCCAGGCAGCAGACATTTCTGGGGGCACAAGGAAGTGATCTAAAGTAAGACCAATGCTAGTAGCTTAGCGAGGTCAGAAACCTTGGAATGTAATCCGGGTGGGCTTCTGGCAGACATTCAACTCTCCGTGGGATCTATATGACTAGGGCCATAACTAGACCGGGTGAAATCCCAGGCTGATCCCTGGGATCATCCCTGTGCATCCACATGACACACAGGGGTATCCCAGGATCAGGGAGGGATGATCGCTCTTTTGCTCTGGTATTTCACCCTCCCCTTTAGGCCTGGTTTCTCCGCAGCCTTGGGCCAAGCCTGAGAACACAACAGGTGGTCATAGAATCATAGAATCATAGAATAGCAGAGTTGGAAGGGGCCTACAAGGCCATCGAGTCCAACCCCCTGCTCAATGCAGGAATCCACCCTAAAGCATCCCTGACAGATGGTTGTCCAGCTGCCTCTTGAATGCCAGCTGCCTCTTAAATGCCGTGGTTTGGTGCCAAGGTTTGTCACAGCTCCTTGTAGTTACTTGCGAGGAGCTGTGACCCGCGCATGAGGCACAGAGATCCTCAGGAGTACTGTGCCCATTGGGGTGGGGGAAGCGGGGATTCTTTTTTTTAAAAAAAACGCAAACCTTTTGCGCCTGAGTGTTTGTGCGCTGCTGCCTCTTTAAGAAAAGAAAAGAAAATGGAGGGCAATATGCCTGTCCATCTGAGGGTGACGCGTGCCACGTGTAAACAGAGGGGGGATCTTGTGATAAAACCATCACGAGATCTTCACCCCTCCATCACGGACTGTCAGGTAGGTCTAGCTAAGGCCTAGATCTATGACTAGAAGCACAAATGAGAAGGAAAGCAACATGCACTGGGCCTGTTCAGATGACACCTTAAACCATGTCTTTAAACATGGCGATTAAGCTAGAAAGCCGGGCTGTGTTCAGAAGACACATTAAACCACAGCTTTAACCAAAGTGAAAGAGGCTTTTTTGCTTTATTAAACATAGTTAAAACCATGGTTTAAGGTGTCTTCTGAACATGGCCTGGCTTTCTGGCTTAATCACCATGGCTTTAATCCACTTTTTTCTGGGTTTCATGGGCAAGTGTGGCCAAAATGAAGTTCTGGAATTGTTATCGCTTTCTATGCCTCATGGATAATTTGAAGACACTCCCCAACTATAGCAGGGGAAATTTTGATCTTATCATAACATCAAGACCTTGATCTTATAATAAGATCAAGACTATGAGACCTTGATCTTATCATAACTACATGGAAACACCTGGCAGAGATGAGACAGCCTTGTGCAGGGAGTTTCAAATTCCCAAGTCTCAACATATTAAAAAAGGCAACAGTGGCAAGAAAATCTGGAAATTGGTGGATAGCTAATAACTTAGAAGACAGAAACAAACTTCAAAGTGGCCTTGATAGGTTGGAACACAGGGCTGAAAGATATGATGTCTAGCTGGACATCGGGAAAAACTTCCTGACTGTTAGAGCAGTACAATAACGGAACAATTAGCTAGGGAGGTCATGGGCTCTCCCACACTAGAGGCATTCAAGTTGTCGCTGGACAGCCATCTGTCAAGTATGCTTTAATGTAAATTCCTGTATTGAGCAGGGGGTTGGACTTGATGGCCTTATAGGCCCCTTCCAACTCTACTATTCTATGATTTTATGGTGGAATGGGCTATGTGGTTATTTATTTATTTATTTATTACATTTTTATACCGCCCAATAGCTGAAGCTCTCCGGGCAGTTCACAAAAATTAAAACCACAATAAAACAACCAACAGGTTAAAAGCACAATTACAAAATACAGTATAAAAAACACAACCAGTATAAAAAGCCCAACCACATTATCCCGTGGTAGGATAGCAGATTCACTCTTGGATTTTCTTTCCTCTAGTGTTCTATGACTTAAAAAAATGTGCATTCCAAGGCATTCAAAACTGCTGCATACATTGGGGAAAATATTTACAAAATGTTCATACAAATGAAAAAAGAATCATAGAATCATAGAATAGCAGAGTTGGAAGGGGCCAACAAGGCCATTGAGTCCAACCCCCTGCTCAATGCAGGAATCCACCCTAAGGCATCCCTGACAGATGCTTGTCCAGCTGCCTCTTGAATGCCTTTAGTGTGGGAGATCCCACAACTTCCCTAGGTAACTGATTCCATTGTCGTACTGCTCTAACAGTCAGGAAGTTTTTCCTGATGTCCAGCTGGAATCTGGCTTCTTTAACTTGAGCCTGTTATTCCGTGTCCTGCACTCTGGGAGGATCGAGAAGAGATCCTGGCTGTCCTCTGTGTGACAACCTTTTAAGTATTTGAAGAGTGCCATCATGTCTCCCCTCAATCTTCTCTTCTCCAGGCTAAACATGCTCAGTTGTTTCAGTCTGTCTTCATAGGGCTTTGTATCCAGACCCCTGATCATCCTGGTTGCCCTCCTCTGAACACGCTCCAGCTTGTCTGCGTCCTTCTAGAATTGTGGAGCCAAGAACTGGACGCAATACTCTAGATGAGGCGTACCAAGGGCCGAATAGAGAGGAACCAGTACCTCCCGTGATTTGGAAGCTATACTTCTATTAATGCAGCCCAAAATAGCATTGGCCTTTCTTGCAGCCATATCACACTGTTGGCTCATATTCAGCTTGCAATCTACAACAATTCCAAGATCCTTCTCATTTGTAGTATTGCTGAGCCAAGTATCCCCCATCTTGTAACTGTGCCTTTGGTTTCTATTTCCTAAATGTAGAACTTGGTATTTATCCCTATTAAATTTCATCCTGTTGTTTTCATCCCAGCACTATCAAGCCTATCAAGATCACTTTGAAGTTTGTTTCTGTCTTCCAGGGTATTAGCTATCCCACCCAATTTTGTGTTATCTGCAAATTTGAAAAGCGTTCCCTGCACTTCCTCGTCCAAATCATTAATAAAAATGTTGAAGAGCACTGGGCCCAGGACTGAGCCCTGCGGTACCCCACTCGTTGCCTCTTCCAAGTTTGAGAAGGTTCCATTGATAAGTACTCTTTGAAAATTGACAGAGTTCTAGCATGGGACTTGAACTGGGGTGAGTTAAAAGGTTAAACCCCTCCAAAAATCAGGGGTGATGGAATTTGCTTGAAATGTGCCATGAATGTGGATCTAGATGGCATCTGTGAGGGTGCCCACTTCAAATTTTGTATCTCTCAAAATGTCAGAGTAAATCCCATGTCTGAAAATGGGGTGTCCAATTTTCAAAAATCCCCCCAAAATCAAGGGAGCCTTGGATTTGCTTGAGGCTTGGCATTCATGTGTAAACATGCATTAGGTGTCACGGTGCCTAAAAGGGGTGTGAATTGCGGTTAGGGGTGATGCTTTAGAGGTTAAACCCCTGCCAAAAGTCAGGGGATGATGGGATTTACTTGAAACATGCCATGAACGTGGATCTAGATGGCAACTGTGAGGGTGCCTGCTTTGAAGTTTTTATCTGTCAAAATGTAGGAGTAAATCCCATGTCTGCAAATGGGGTGAAAGATATTCAAAAATTCCCCGAAAACCAGGGGATGCTTGGATTTGCTTGAGGCTTGGCATGCATGTGTATACATGGATAAGCTATCATGGTGCCTAGTTTGAGGTTTCTAACATTAACAGAAAAAAAGTTGTAGGCTTTTTTGGATTTCAATGCAAGCCTATGGGGGGGAAAGTGGAGCTCCGATCCGGATCCGGAGCTTTGCAGCGAAGCGGAGCGGACCATAGGCGGAGCGGAGTGGAGCAGAGCGGACCCAATCCGGAAGTTGTGAATCTGGAAGAGAAGCGGATCGGGGTGTCCGTGCGCACCCCTATTTGATTACAACTATTATTTTTTTTTTAAAAAAAAAAAATGGAGTTGCAGTGTGGGCTTCATTTCACCAGGAAACATTACACCAAGCTGATGACTTCATCTGATGGCCAGAAATAACTTCTGCTCTTTCCTCATGACTGATACGTTAAACCCATCTGTTTTTTGTCCCACTAATGAGCAAATCAAACTTTTCTCAGAATTGAAAAAAACATGTTTGTGAACCATGTTGCCACTCAGAGAAAAGAAATGATTATCTTCCCTGTCATTACTGAAACCACTGTAATTTGTTTTCCCCAGGTCCAATGGGTTTTTAGAAAGCTGAAAACTGTCATGAAACATGTTACAAATAGCCCTCCACGTGTGCCATGGAGGGCAAGAGGCAGGCAGGGCTCTGTCACTTTGATCTCCAGTGGTTGCTTTTCCTCCCCTTTTCTAGCCCAGGCTTCTAATCTCTGTTGGCATTTGTAACCATGTTGCTACTATAGAGAAGGCAGAGAAGTCTCCAACTACAAAGTACATTGGCAAAATCTGGTGCCAGCCAAGGCAGCCTCCTGAATCCAAGCATAAACTGAAGATGGATGCAGGACGGTTTGCATCCAGAGAGAAGGCTTGCCATCAAAATAGTGGATTTCCAGTGTTACTGTTGCTGCTGTTGCTTCTCCATTGGGTGTGTGAAGTCGATACAATGAATTGTCTCACTATTGATCCTGCCCCTCTTGCATTTGAGTCATATCAGTCAGGGGACTTCATTATCGGTGGGATGGTTTCTCAGATTTGTACCTTTTCCCCAGCATTTAATTTCAAGGAATGTCCTTGGCAGGAGTTCTCTGAATTCAGAATGTAAGAATTTCTCCTCCTCCTCCTTCTTTCTGCTTCATTTCAATTTGGCCAGATCATAAACCTCAAACACTAAATACCAATTTCATTTAAAGGATCGACACTTGACATATATGCTTATACATTCTCCTTCTAAATGCAATAATTCCTCAGGATGTGTGTCACCACTTGCAGACATTACAAACTATATTGAAATTTGAAAAATTAGGAGAAGAAAAAGTTTTTACTTTTTTAAAAAAATAATAATAATCAGGTTAAGTCTAACAAGCAAGAAGACATAAAAATCTAAAAATAAAAATAAAGCAGCAGCCAAAAATTGTATAAAAATACTCATCAGTGTAGATGCCAGAACTACACAGTGCTTAATCACCATGGCTTCGTGTTTCATCTGAACAGGGACAATGATGAGGATCACCTGCGGGGGAGGAGGGAGGGAACAATTGGGTGGGAATAGATCAGAATGTTCTGCTTGAGATTCTTAAAGCTGACAATATCCTGGATTAGGGGGTCTGGCTGCCTGGATCTCTGATCTGGAGCTGTCCAACTGCGAGGTGAGGATACGTTTAACTGGAGGTCCAACGTCTTTCTCTAAATGATGAGTCTTACAGCCAAAGAATGTGATGTTCCATTTGGGAGCAATAGACCACATATACTCATCTGTCAGTGATGTGATAACATGTAGAAAACGTGAGCCACTCAATACTCCACATGTAGTGATCTGTATTAGAAATGGAACACCTTCTAGGCATTTAAATGGTAGAAGTTAATGCCTCCTAGACATTACATTGCTTACTATGCCTTTTCCTTGATTCCCCAATATTCTCTTTTCCATTATGTACACAAATCTGGAACTTTTTCTCACCTGGTTAACTTCTGCACCTTTCCCCCTCTTGTATAGCTCTGTACTTCCTTTTTCCAATTGTTCACTGTTTTTAACTTTTGTAAACTGTCCAGAGAGCTTCGGCTGTGGGGTGGTATATAAATGTAATAGATAATAATAATAATAATAATAATAATAATAATAATAATAATAATAATAAATACCATTTCATCAAATTAAATTTTCTGCACTCCTTTCCCACAATCTCACATTTTTTCTCATAATCCTTTCTTAACTGAAAATTACTTCTTAACTTGCTCTCGTAATGTGTTCTTAAAATTAGCAATGATTTTGGTTTTTTTTAAAAAAATGTATGGTGGCCTGATTTCATAGTTAAAGGCAAACTGGAACGTGAACACCAGCATTATTGTCATGTGCAGCATGGATTTAATGCACAGATGCTGAAGCATGGGTGGAGGAGCTGTGTCATTCCAAATGTTGCTGGATTCCAACACCCATCAGGCCCAAGGAGAAATACAATTAGAATTTTTGTGTAGTAGAATTCTCCAATGAAAGGCTGTTTGTCTTGATTTGCAGGGTGGTGACAAAGTTCTACCAGCACATCTTGGCCTTGGATTTTGCTGTCAATGAGATCAATAAGAATCCCAAGATCTTACCGAATGTCACACTTGGATTCCACATCTATGACAGCTACAACGATGCTCAGATGACCTATCGTACCACCCTGGACCTTCTCTTCAAATCCCACAGATTTGTCCCCAACTATGAATGTGATGCCAACAAAAAACTAATAGCCATCATTGGGGCACTTGCCTTTGATGCCTCACTACACATGGCAAAACTATTAAATATCTACAAGATTCCACAGGTAAGACCTTTTCTTGGGGGTCAACATCTCTACAGGCTAGCAATGGGAGCAGTTGGGGCAGCAAATGGGAGAGAGGTAGAACTGGGAAGGACAACTGCCCTTCACCACTGACACTTTGCTCCCACCACTTTTTTAAGGATAAGAGTCAGGAATCTACAATCTCATTCTTAGTATGCCCTTAGGATGCACATACATTTCCTAAAAATTAATAACTAAGAGGTGTTTTTTTTTAATGGGACCTAATATACACACTTATCCCCAGTCTGATTGCCTCATAAATAATATTTGATGAATTTAGCATTTTGCTCACATTACAGCATACTAGTAGCACAGATGGTGATGGTGGTTGTGATGATGATGATGATGATGATGATGATGATGATGATGACAATTCTTTCAGCTCACCTATGGCTCATATGCCCAAGCAGAGAGTGAAATGATGCAGTTCCCCTCTTTTTACCGCATGGTCCCAAATGAAGCCTATCAGTATAAGGGAATTATCAGCTTGTTTAAGTATTTCGGATGGACGTGGGTTGGGCTCTTTGTGGTGGATGATGATCAAGGAGAACGTTTCCTGCAGGCCTTTGAGCCATTGCTTTCCGAGAATGGAATCTGTTCAGACTTCACAATACCAATCCCTGCCCGAGCAAGTATTAACAGAAAACTAACTATAGGAGATTTTGTAGCCAATAATTATTATAGGCTCATCAATTTTGGGAAATCTAAAATATTTGTCATCTATGGTGAAATATATACCTTGATGTATATGTATTATTATTTATATGAAATAGGAATTCCTGAACATAAGGAAAATATATTTGTTGGAAAGGTATGGATTATAACAGCCCAGATTGATTTTATACTAGCAGATGTAAGCCGGGATTCCAATTTGCAAGTGTTCCAAGGCGCCATATACTTCAAGATTCACTCAAATGAACTTTTTGGGTTTGAGAAGTTTCTTCAGATGCTAAAACCTGATTGGTCAAAAGCAGATGACTTCCTGGAGCTGTTCTGGGAACAAGCATTTGACTGTTCTTTCCCAGATCCCCTGGTACCTTACAAGGTCTCTGGAAGATGCACTGGGGAGGAGAGGCTGGAGAACCTCCCTGCGCATGCTTTTGAAATGCCCATGACCGGCCACAGCTACAGTATTTATAATGCAGCTTATGCTGCAGCACACGCTTTACATGCCCTTTGCTCATCTCGGGCCAACCACAGAGGAATGGTGGGTGCCAAAAGTGTTGAACTAAAGAATCTGCAACCTTGGCAGGTAACACTTGTTTCCCAAATAATTGGTGAATGGGGTCACATACATTATCCGTGCTGTGTTCAGTGTATTCTGTGATTGCAACCTACAAAATAAGAAAATTACAAAATCATTTTTTCAGAGTGGATATTTGTGCATAAAAGAATGGGTGGAATTCAGCCCTAGTCATCCTTAGAGTAGACTTAGGCCATAGCTAGATCTAAGGTTTATCCCAGGATCATCCTGGGATCATCTTCCCTGCCTGAGCGCTGGATACCCTGTGTGGCACTTAGTTGAACAGCTTCAACCCCAGGACAATCCTAGGATAAACCTTGGGTCAAGCTACGGCCTTGGTGAAAACATTAAAAGTTTTTGTCATCTCTGACTTGTCCTATTGATTTTAGTAGATTTACTCTACATGTGACTAAGGGCCTTGCTAGACCTACCAGATAATCCGGTGGGAAGTAGGAGCGACGCTGCGCTACAGCTAGCGCGCGCTGTCGCCCTTTTCTAGACGTAACATGCGACAGGGTAAGGGAAAGCCCCGTCACGTTGTCCAGTGTTTTTAGGACTTTAAGGGCCATGTCCGCAGGAGCACACCAACGGAAAGGTAAGAAGTTTTTTTAAAAAATAAATAAATAAAGGGTTACCCAACTCCCCCTGCCCCTCATTTCCTCCCCCACAATGCCTGATGCCCCCCAGCCCACTGGCTCACCTGTCCTCTCCCCGCTCGCCATTCCCTGTCCCCACCCGTAATGCCCATTCCCATTCTTCTCCCCCCCGCTCGCCATACCCTGTCCACATTCTTCTTCCCCCCATCCACCATGTTCTGTCCCATCTGCCATGCCCAGTCCCTGTTCTTCTTCCTCCCGTCCACCATGCCCTGTCCCTGTTCTTCTTCCTCCCGTCCATCATGCCCTGTCCCCGTTCTTCTCCCCCCGTCTGCCATGCCCGTCCCCGCTCACCATGCCCTGACCCCATTCTACTCACCCCCGCTTGCCATGCCCTGTCCTTGTTCTTCTTCCCCCGTCCGCCATGACCTGTCCCTGTTATTCTCCCCCTATCTGCCATGTCCTGTCCCCGTCCGCCATGCCCATCCCCGCTCGCCATGCCCTGTCCCTTTTCTTCTCCCCCCGCGAGCCATGCCCTGTACCCGTTCTTCTACACCCCGCTCACCATGCCTTGTCCCCGTTCTTCTTCCCCCCGCTCACAATGCCCTGTCCCAATTCTTCTCCCCCCCATCCACCATGCCCATCCCCGCTCACCATACCCATCCCCGCTTGCCATGCCCTATCCTCATTCTTCTCCCCCCTCTCTCCTGCCGTGTCCACTCTTTCCCCCGGCCCCCACCTCCCCCCCCATGATCCCCCTCGCCCGATGGACACAGCGCTCCTATGGAATGGTGTGCCCAGTCCGCGGCTTCTCCCGGCTACTCACGAGTAAGCGAGCAGCCAGGAAAAGCCATGGACCCTGCTAGACCTTCTGCAGCCCTGGCCTCAGCCCGGGGCTGCAGAAAAGCTGGGCCATAACCACATTCGGTTATCCCAGGTCAAGGGAGGACTTAGCCCGGCCTGACCCTGGGATCCCCTGTGCATCATCTGGATGCAGAGAATCGGACTCAAAGAGTACTTATCAATGGAACCTTCTCAAACTGGGGAGAGGCAACGAGTGGGGTGCCACAGGGCTCAGTCCTGGGCCCAGTGCTCTTCAACATTTTTATTAATGATTTGGATGAGGAGGTGCAGGGAACGCTGATCAAATTTGCAGATGACACAAAATTGGATGGGATAGCTAATACCCTGGAAGACAGAAACAAACTTCAAAGTGATCTTGATAGGCTGGAGTGCTGGGCAGGGGGTTGGACTCGATGGCCTTGTAGGCCCCTTCCAACTCTGCTATTCTATGATTCTATGAGGGACACCGGGCCTCATACCGCGCTAACTCCTCATCTAGCAATGGGCAAATTCTGGATTGTTCTCCATATTAACAGGTTAAGATGTTTTGATTATTTTTTTATATTAAGCAAACAATATTTTCTCTCTCTCTCCCTCTTTCCCTCTCAACTAGCTCCACCAATTTCTTCAACACTTTTCATTTAACAACTCCGCTGGAGAAAAAATATCTTTGAATGATAACAGGGAAATACAAGGGGGATTTGATATTACAAACTTGGTTACATTTCCAAACAGCTCCTTCCTTAAAGTTAAAATTGGATGGGTTGATCCCAATGGTCTTGAAGGAGAAGAATTCACCATTAATAAGGACATGATTGTTTGGCACAGCGGCTATAATCAGGTGTGGATTTTATGATATTAAATATTCTTGGTGGGGCCATCATTATAAGTCAGAAATAAGAAATATCACTTTCACGACTGGATTGCTCAAATGATCTGGAAAGTTCTGGTTGACTGTTGCATTCACTATTATCTGCACTTTTCCATTCCAAATGATCACCAGTTTATTTGTATACCAGCTGACACCTATTGTACACTCTCATCAGAATTACTGTACATCTTTAAATACAGATCCTGCCAATTTCTGTCTGTAGTGATTCCTGCCAACCTGGATATCGGAAGACAAAGGTGGAAGGGAAGAAGTTTTGCTGTTACGATTGTAATCGATGTCCAAAAGGGAAGATTTCAAATCAAACTAGTAGGTGATATGATGCACCATGTATAACAGTAACTAAGGGCTCATCTACACCCAGCAGGATATCCTACTATGAAAGCGGTATGAAAGCAGTGTATAAAAAGCAAAAGCCATACTAATTCTTAGGGGTGTGCACGGACCCCCCACTCCGCTTCACTTTAAGATCTGCCATTTTCGGATCGGCCCTCTCCGCCCCCCCCCCTACTCCGCCTGTGCCCACTCCACTCCGCTCAGAGCTCCGGATCCGGATTGGAGCTCCGGTCCCCCCCCATAGGGGGGGTTACCGGGCCCTGCCGCCATCACCGCCCATGCGGCGACGGCGGAAGAGCCCGGTAAGGAGGAGGGGGGCCTTACCTGCCTCCGTCTGTGGTCCATCGCCATCTTCAATTGAGCCCGTGGTTCCACCAGGAAGTCTGGGACGCAAGTGCGGCCCAGACTTCCTGCTGGAACCACGGGCTCAATTGGAGACGCTGACAGACCCCGGACGGAGGCAGGTAAGGGAGAGGAGGGCGGGGGGGGGTTACCAGGCCCTGCCGCCATCGCCGCCCATGCGGCGACGGCGGCAGAGCCCGGTAAGGGACCAAGGGGGAGGGGGGCCTTACCTGCCTCCGTCCACGGTCCGTCACCATCATCAATTGAGCCCGTGGTTCCACCAGGAAGTCTGGGCCGTGCGGCCCAGACTTCCTGCTGGAACCACAGGCTCAATTGGAGATGCTGATGGACCGCGGACGGAGGCAGGTAAGGGAGAGGAGGGCGGGGGGCGTTACCAGGCCCTGCTGCTGTCGCCGCATGGGCGACAGCGACAGCAGCAGGGCCCGGTAAACCCCACTTACCTTTCTGGCGGAGCTCCGAATCGAGGCGAAGGATCCGCCTTCACCTCGATCCCCTTCGCCATGCTCCGCCGGCCCCCCAATCCTCTTCGCCTCTGCCTTAAGGGCAGGCGAAGCCCCCCGCTCTGCTACTGCTTCTCCGATCCGATTAGAAGCGGAGCACATCCCTACTAATTCTTTATAGTGGTATTGAAGTGCACTGAGAACTATTGCCATGACACATACCATATACCGCTTTCAGACCACATTTGTAGTGTTATATCCTGCTTGGTGTAGATGTGTCATGGGCCCCAACAGTTGTCAGTGCACTTCAATTACACTATAAAGCAGTAGTGTGGCTCCTGCCTTTCATATTAGGGGTGTGAACGGACCCCCCGCTCCGCTTCACTTGCAGATCCGCGATTTTCAGAGCGGGCCGCTCCGCCCACTTCCGCTCCGCTCCGCTCGGAGCTCCGGATCCGGATCGGAGCTCCGTTTTTTCCCCCATAGGCTTGCATTGAAAGCTAAAAAAATATTCAACTTTTTTTCTGTTCAAGTTAGAAACCTCACGTTTGGTACCATGACACCTCATGGGGGTATACACACGCACGCCAAGTTTCAAAGC
The DNA here is from genome assembly GCF_023053635.1 of Elgaria multicarinata webbii. Classification (NCBI taxonomy): domain Eukaryota; kingdom Metazoa; phylum Chordata; class Lepidosauria; order Squamata; family Anguidae; genus Elgaria; species Elgaria multicarinata. The sequence goes on from NC_086181.1 coordinate 41,690,737, forward strand.
AATCCCATCATCCCCTGATTTTTGGGGAATTTTTGAAAATCGGGCACCCCATTCACACCCCTTTTGATAGCTCCATCAATTTGCATGTTTGAAACCTCAAACATGCCACCATGACAGCTTATCAAGGGATAAACATGCATGCCAAGACTCAAGGCATTCCCATCATCCCCTGATTCTTGGGGAATTTATGAAAATCCAACACCCCATTCACACCCCTTTCGATAGCTCCGTCAATTTGCATGTTCGAAACCTCAAATTCGCCACCATGACAGCTTATCCAGGGATACACATGCACTCCAAGACTCAAGGCAGTCCCATCATCCCCTGATTTTTGGCGGGGCTCTAACCTCTAACGCACCACCCATAACCCTAATTCACACCCCTTTCGATAGCTCCGTCAATTCACACCCCCTTTTGATAGCTCCGTCAATTTGCACGTTAGAAACCTCAAACTTGCCACCATGACAGCTTATCCAGGGATACACATGCACGCCAAGACTCAAGGCAGTCCCATCATCCCCTGATTTTGGGGGAATTTATGAAAATCCAACACCCCATTCACACCCCTTCCGATAGCTCCATCAATTTGCACATTATTGTTGCTCAATAAACAGCAGGAAGAATTTTTTAAAAAAGGCTATATCTGTCTTTTACCAGCAATAGGGGGTCGTGCCCGGGGGAAGGGGAAGCAGCTGCCAGTTCAGCTCAAGAAAGCCATTGCTTCACCAACAGCTCTGAGCTTGAGAAGTAAATGCTCACTTCAACTCATAATAGGCATCGCTCCACCACTAAGAAGTAAACACTGACTTCGACTCATGATAGGCATTGCTCCACCGTTTTACTCTCTTTGGAAGGCTCTAATGGCCTTCCAGTGCAGGAGAGAGTGGGGGCACGTCCACAATGAGATGCCCTAGGGGAGCTCATCCCCTTGCACCACATCTTTTCAGTTGTTCCCCAAAGTTAGGGTGGATAGCAGTGCTGTGTTTCTATCTCTTATTCTTGGCTTAGTATATGATTTCAGGTTGTGTTTGTGCATTGGTGGGGCTACTGTGTTAAAAAACACGGGGAAAAGTCCGTTCAGATGAAGAAAGAGAAGTTTCCCAGAATCCCAAGTTACCCGTTTTGCCTATGCCCTCCTCTAACTTTGGGATCATGTGATCATGACTGGGAGCTGACTCTGCCCCTCAGCCCTTTGAAAAAGGTATTTTTCCCGCCGATTTTTCCAAAAATTCTAGCGTGCGACCCACACCACGCAGAGAGGTGAGAGTAGTATCAAAATGACCCCCATCCACGACTCTCTGTGCACAAGAATTTTCAGAACGATAGCTTAAAAATCAACCCAGTTATCCCCGATTGTTTTCCTCAATGCAATCCTATGGGCGAAAACCGCCGTTTGAGCAGCGCTGTTTGTTGACCCGATTTTTAAAAAATTCTAGCACGCGACCCGCACGATGGAGAGAGGTGAGAGTAGTCTCAAAATGACCCCCATCCACGACTCTCTGTGCACAAGAATTTTCAGAACGATAGCTTAAAAATCAACCCAGTTATCCCTGTTTGTTTTCCGCAATGCTATCCTATCGGCGAAATGTTTGAAGATGGCGATTGGAGCGCTCCGCCTGAACTAGGAGCTCCGAAAAATGGCCGCTTCTCTTCGCCTTGCTTCTAGGGGTCCGCGGTCCACTTCTACTCCACCTCTGGGTAAGGCGGAGCAGGCCAATCCGCTACTGCTTCTACGCTCCTAATCGGAGTGGAGCACATGCCTATTTCATATACCATGTTCATACTGCTTTCATAGTGGACTATGCTGCTTGGTGTAGTTGAGCCCTAAGATTAATGTCCTTCAACACACTGGAAGAGGGAACTCCCACCATGTGCATGTACTGTAACGACTTTTGGGATTTGGGAGTATCCCTCTAGTATACCAAAGTAATTGCGGACAAGACAAACTCAGAATTTCAAATCATAAGATAGTTTTCTGCAGAAGAACTGATAAAATCAAATGAAGTTAGTGGTGGAAAGGGTTCACATAACTAAGGGCTTTGCTAGACCTGCCGGCTTATTCCGGCAGGGAGGCGGGGCCAAGGCACACTAACGTTAGCGCGCGCCGCCTCAGCTTCCAGACGCCGGACGCGCAGGGACGACGCAAGCACTGCAGCATCCGCCATTTTTTTTTTAGTTTAAAGGGGCCAGGTGCGGCCCAAAGACTCCGGAGAAGGTAAGGTTTTTTTTTATGTAACCCACCCCATCCGCCCTCCCTCGCGATCTCCTGTTCGTCGTCCCCCGCCCTCCCTCGCGATCTCCTGTTCGTCGCCCTCCGTCCCCCTTCGCGATCTCCTGTTCGTCGCCCCCTGCCCTCCCCTCTCCTGCCGGTCCGGCCTTTCCTCCCCCATATCCCCCCCCAGATCACACACACACACCCGGCACGATGGGCACAGCACTCGTATGAGCGCTGTGCCAGGTCTGCGGCTTTCTGGCGCTACTCGAGAGTAAACGAGTAGCCGCAAAAAGCAACGGAAGTAGCTAGACGTTTTCCAGCTCCAGCCTGAGGCCGGGGCTGCAAAAAAGGCGTGCCATAAGCGACTTGCTTATGGCACGTTAGAGGAGGCCGCAGTGCGGCCTGGGCCCAGATTCCCCTGTGCGTCATCAGGGAAACCGGGTCTCAAGGTGTGCTAAGGCCTCGTCTAGCAAAGCCCTAAGTTCACATAACTCAGCATTCAGATGAGAACCCATTTCTTTCTTTTTCAGGCCCTGATGACTGCTCTGAATGCCCAGAAGATCTATATCCAAACAAAGACCAAGATGAATGCATCCCAAAAGTCATAAGCTTCCTGTCCTTTGAAGAACCCTTAGGGAAAAGTTTAGCTTCCATTGCTGTTTCTTTTTCCTTGATCACAGTCTTGGTGCTGCACACCTTTATTAAGCACAGGGATACCCCCATAGTCAAAGCCAACAATCGGGGCCTCACTTACACTCTCCTCATCTCTCTCCTGCTTTGCTTCCTCTCTTCTTTGTTGTTCCTCGGAAAGCCTGAGAAACTGACTTGCCTTCTTCAACAACCAGTTTTTGGTTTGATCTTCTCAGTGGCTGTTTCATGTGTGTTGGCCAAAACCATCACTGTGGTTGTAGCTTTCATGGCCAACAAGCCAGGGTCTACCATGAGGAAGTGGGTGGGAAAAAGACTGGCCACCTCCATTATTCTTTCTTGCTCCCTCATTCAAGTTGGCATTTGTGTTGTGTGGCTCACAACCTCTCCCCCATTCCTGGATTTAGACATGCAGTCAGTCCCTGAAGAAATCACTGTGCAATGTCATGTAGGTTCTGCCATCATGTTTTATCTTGTCCTAGGCTACATGGCACTACTATCCATCATCAGCTTTTCCGTGGCTTTCTTAGCTAGGAATTTGCCAGACACCTTTAATGAATCCAAATTTATCACCTTTAGTATGCTGATGTTCTGCAGTGTTTGGTTGTCATTTTTTCCAGCCTACCTGAGCACCAAGGGCAAATACATGGTCGCAGTGGAGATCTTCTCTATCTTAGCTTCTAGTGCTGGGTTGTTAGGCTGTATCTTCTCTCCAAAATGTTACATTCTTCTCTTCAAGCCTGAGCTGAACAACAGGGAACTGATAATGGGAAGAAAGAATTAGAGCATCAAACTTTACAGTTCAATATATTACTTCCCTGCTGTCCAATGCATTGAGGCAGTGGGGGTAATTTTAAAAGATATCAGACAACCGTGTTCAACTCATGTTACAGAATTCACCTATCATCTCTGTCTATCACCAGAGGGCTTAGAAGTAGGACATTGAGACCTTTCATGTTAGCCTCGCTTCAGACAAATGTTCTTTCACTCCTCCTTTCCCAGAATGGATTAACTCAGCAGCTGTTTCCAAGGAGACCCAACTTGGACCAACAGCTGTGTCAGCTGAGTCCAACTATCAATATTACTCTTCCTCTCCCAGAACTATGTCTTCATTCACCATTCCTGATGGCCACCACAAAATCAATAACCAAACTTGATGTTCCTTCCTCTGCTGTCTCCATTTTGTCGCTTAGGTATGTTTCCGTACAGGCTTCAGCTGATACAGGTTGCTAAGCAACAGTAACAACACGTAATATCTTAATGCTTCTGTACAAGCATGATCAGGATGCTCTTACTTTCTGCTGCTCAAAATACATTTGATATAAAATGAAAATTATATGATATACTAGCTGCTCACGGCGTAACATACGCCGTTGTAGCATATCTTAACAAAGCTGCCCCTCGCCCGACTCCTCCGGGATTTCCAAGGAAAACCTCCCCCCTTTCTGCCTCTTCACTCCCTAACCCCATGAAGTGGGCAGCACCATGTTCCAGAGTATGAGTGAGGCATGGCCAGGGCCCTTGGTGGCTGGGTGGGAGGCTGCTTGCCTCCTGATAGCCCCAGGCCCAGCCGTGCCTTGCTCATGCTCTGGACCATGGTGCTGCCCCCTTCATGGTGGGGGGGAGCGAAGAGGCAGAAAGGGTTGAGGTTTACCTTGGAAAGTCCGGAGGAGTCAGGCGAGGGGCAGCATTGTTAAGATATGCTACAACGGCGTATGTTACGCTGGGTGCAGCTAGTGTATCATATAATTTTCATTTTATATCAACCGTATGAGCTGGAACAGATGTGTATGCATGTTTCCAGTTTATTTTTAGATAAGAATTTATCAAAATGAACATTTTTTTTCATAATTTGATGAAACAATAGTTTTGATTAAAAATCAATCAAAACGGAAGAGAAGCCAAAGATAACAAATTCACCCATCCCTATTTCAGGAAACAGTACAATGTCTCATTAAAATGTGTTGACACTGGAATTGAGCCAGCTGGTATAGATAGGGTGGAAACAGCTCTGGGGGGAGAGAGGGGGGGCACCACAGTAAATGTTCAGTAAGATATATTCCTTTAAAAGTATTGGAAACATTCCTCCTCCATAGCAAAATCAGCCCTATCATAATTCATAAATGGTTTTCATTCTTCCCTTCTGGTATGTCATAATAGTGTCCTTCTGAAGTGTAGGAATTCAAAACTTTCCTTTCATTTGCATAATTGTATAGCCTTCACATATCAAATATCAAGCATATGTTCTGAATCTGACAATTTATTTCTGTAATAATTATAAATGCAAGCCTTTTGTATAATTCTACAGCTGTGTTGGATTTTCTATATAAATTGCAGTGACCCTGTCTTTTGATTGGACTTTTTTCAGTGTTTTGAAGCAGTAGCCCCTGTAAATTCACATGCACAACCTTAAATCATATACTAAGTAAAATAACTAATAGGCAATGCACCACTGCAGGGTACCCACTAGTGGTGTGCACGAACCCACCAATCCGCTTCTCTTCCAGATTCCCCTCCCCCAGACTTGCATTGAAATCCAAAAAAGCCTACAACTTTTTTCCTGTTAACGTAAGAAACCTCAAGTTCAGCAGCATGATAGCATATCCATTTATACACATGCATGCCAAGCCTCAAGGAAATTCAAACATCCCCTGATTTTCGGGGAATTTTTGAAAATCAGACACCCCATTTTAAGACATGGGATTTACTCCAACATTTGGACAGATAAAAACTTGGAAGCAGGCGCCCTCACAGATGCCATCTAGATCCACATTCATGGCAAGTTTCAAGCAAATCACATCATCCCCTGATTTTTGGCGGGGCTTTAACCTCTAACTGAAGAAGCCTAATCTGGACCCGGAGGACGTTAACAACGACAGGCCGGTGGCTAATATCCCTTTCCTGGCCAAGGTGTTTGAGCAGGTGGTTGCAGGACAACTCCAGTCACTCTTGAATGAAACAGATTATCTAGATCTATTTCAATCAGGTTTCAGGCCTGGTTTTGGAACAGAAACTGTCTTGGTCGCCCTGTGGGATGACCTCTGCCGGGAGAGAGACAGGGGGAGTGCGACCCTGTTGGTTCTCCTGGACCTCTCAGCGGCCTTCGATACCATCGACCATGGTATCCTTCTCGATAGATTGTCTGAGTTGGGAGTGGGAGGTATTGCATTGCAGTGGTTCCGCTCCTACTTGGATGGCCGATTCCAGAAGGTGGTGCTGGGGGATTATTACTCTGTGCCGTAGCTCCTAAACCCTGGGGTTCCACAGGGCTCTATCTTATCCCCTATGCTGTTTAACAAATACATGAAGACGCTGGGGGAGGTTATCCGGAGATGCGGACTGAGGTGTCATCAATATGTGGATGATACCCAGCTAAAACATTTCCTTTTCATCAAACCCAGGTGAGGCAGTGACTGTTCTGAACCAGTGCCTGGGCAAGGTAATGGACTGGATGAGGGCTAACAAACTGAGACTCAATCCAGACAAGACGGAGGTACTGTTAGTGTGTGGTTCATCTGTCCGGCGAGGTGATGTTTGCCCTGTCCTGGACGGGGTTGCACTCTCCCTAAAGGATCGGGTCCATACTTTGGGGGTGCTCTTGGCTCCAGAACTGTCACTTGAGGCACAGGTGAACTCAGTGGCAAAGAGCACCTTTTATCAGCTTAGGTTGATGTACATTGATGGTGCTATATAAAATAATAATAATAATAATAATAATAATAATAATAATAATAATAATAATAATAATAATAATAATCCAACTACTCCCTTATCTGGACAGAGGTAGCCTAGCTACAGTTATCCATGCTCTAATAACCTCTCGTTTGGATTACTGCAATGTGTTGTACATGGGGCTGCCTTTGAAAATGGTCCAGAAACTTCAACAAAGCAGGGCAGCACGTTTACTAACAGGGACTGGCCGACGAGACCACATTACGCCAGTCCTTTTCCAGCTTCATTGACTGCCAGTCCAGGTCCAGGCTCGATTCATAGTGCTGGTATTAACATTTAAAGCCCTAAACGGCTTGGGGCCAGGTTATCTGAAGGAATGCCTCCTCCCATATGTACCTGCCCGGACCTTAAGATGATCTACAGGGGCCCTTCTCTGTGAGCCCCTGCCAAAGAAAGTGTGGCAGGTGGGAACTAGAAGGAGGGCTTTCTATGCTGTGGCACCCCAGTTGTGGAATGAGCTCCCCAGAGAGGTCTGCCTGGTGCCTACACTGTACTGCTTTCATCGCCAGCTGAAGTCCTTTTTATTCTCTCGATATTGTAACACTTAATTTTAACTTAAATTTAAATTCTACTGTTCTAACTCTGTATTTTAATCTTATATCAATTTTGCTATGTAGTTTTATCCTGGTTGTGCTTTTTATACTGTATTTTGTAATTGTGCTTTTAACCTGTTGTTTGTTTTACGATGGTTTTAAATTTTGTGAACCGCCCAGAGAGCTTCGGGTATTGGTCGGTATAAAAATGTAATAAATAAATAAATACATGAATAAAAATAACACATCACCCCTAACCCCAATTCACACCCCTTTCGGTATCTCTGTCGATTTTCATGTAAGAAATGTCAAATTAGACACCATGACACCTGATGCATGTATACACATGCATGCCAAGCCTCAAGCAAATCCAAGCATCCCCTGATTTTTGGGGATTTTTTGAATATCGGACACCCCAATATCTCAGTGATGTAAAGCTGCAGGCAGCTCAATGGAGCCATTTCAAAGGAAATCCCAACATGCCATGAATTGGGGAGCAGATAGCCCTAAATATGAATTGGGGAGAAGATTACCTTAAACCCTTCTTCCACACATGAAAAATTTATTTGGAACGTCAAAAAGTCTAAGTGAGCGCAGGAAGGACTTATCCCCTGATTCAAAGCAACACACACACAAACCATCCCTGCGAGGTGGGCACAGAGGAGGGGGACTGGCATCAAGCATGCTGGAGGCTGGTGGGCACGAACTACAAAGCCCATCATGTAGTGCAGCTCCCAGGAGGAGGAGAGAGGGAAGGCAGCCAGGCAGCCAGGCAGCAGACATTTCTGGGGGCACAAGGAAGTGAGGCAAGGATTGTTTGTTTCTTTCTAAGCCAGCAGTAACGCATTGCAAACCAACCCTGCGAGGTGGGCATAGAGGAGTAGGACTGGGAGCAAGCATGCCGGAGGCTGGTGGGTACAAACCACAAAGCCCATCATGTAGTGCAGCTCCCAGGAGGAGGAGAGAGGGAAGGCAGCCAGGCAGCTAGGCAGCAGACATTTCTTGGGGCACAAGGAAGTGAGGCAAGGATTGTTTGTTTCTTTCTAAGCCAGCAGTAACGCATTGCAAACCAACCCTGCGAGGTGGGCACAGAGGAGTAGGACTGGGAGCAAGCATGCCAGAGGCTGGTGGGTACAAACCACAAAGCCCATCATGTAGTGCAGCTCCCAGGCACCAGGTGGGCAGAGAGGCAGGCAGAGATATGCCATAGATCTATGGGGGAGTCAGTCCCAACAGATGCCCCACCACAGCAGCACCTCGGGGGGAAGGCAGGCAGGCAGGCAGGCAGGCAGGCAGCCAGCCAGCCATTGTTTAATAATGGCTATGATCACAGTGCAGTCAATCAACTCTGAAGCAAGGATCACAAAGCTTTACTCTTATCCTCCTAGCCTCCTAGTTATGGGATGCAAAAGAAAAGGCATCTCTCTGTGCTGCTCCCACCTCACATGGATGGTTTGCATTACTGGCTTTGAAACAATCCTTGGCTCACTTCCTTGTGCCACCAGAAATGTCTGCTATTAGTTATGGGATGCAAAAGGGATCTCTCTGTGCTATTCTCACCTCACAGGGCTGGTTTGCTTAACTGGCTTTGATGGCTTGGAAAGTGGAAACAATCCTTGGCTCACTTACTTGTGCCCCCAGAATTGTCTGCTGCATGCTTGCTTTCCTACCTCCGCCTGGGTGCTGTCATTGTGGAATATTGGGATCTGCTGCCTGGGACTTACTTCCCCATAGATCTATGGCATATCGTGTGTGTGTGTGTGTCACCTCTCTGCCTGCCACTCTGCCCTCCTGGTGCCTGGGAGATGTAGATGGGCTGTGTGGGTCACCCCACAAGCCTCTTGTATGCTCGCTCCCAGTGTTTCAGGCCAGGGCATAGCTGCCACCTGCTTCTGCCTCTCCTCTTCTGTGCCAACCTCACAGGGCTGGTTTGTGGGTGTCTTGCTTTGACTCAGGGCATTAGTCCTTCCTGGGGATGAAAAGGCAGCTGCATTGCTGCTGCGCTCACCCTGTTGAAGTTCCTTGTTAATTTTTGAAGTGTTGAAGATTCTTATTTAGGTTTATCTTTAAATATTCCCTACAATTCATAGATACATTTCTGAAAATGGGGTGGTGGATTTTTACATATTCGCCAAAAAAATCACTGGATGCTTGGATTTGCTTCAAACTGGCCATGAATGTGGATACATGGATAAGCTCTCATGGTGCCAGTTTTGAGGTTTTTATAACGTTAAAAGTGATGGAGATGTAGAAAGTTTTGTTAATTGGGGTTAGGGTGGAGGGTTAAAAAGTTTTTTTTAAATCGCTAAAAATCAGGGCATGGTTGGATTTCCTTGAAACTTGGCAAGAACGTGTATCTAGGTGGAACCTGAGATAGTTTCCTTCTTCCCTCCCCATCCCTTTTTCCTTGTGCTTTGTGTCTTTTTTAGAATGTAAGCCTGATGGCAGAGACTGTCTTCTTTATTGATAAATTGTCAGCCGCTCCAAGAGCCTTTTGGCTGAGGGGCGGGATAAAAATACTCTAAAATAAATAAATAAATAAATAAATAAATAAATAAATAAATAATAGTGCCCATTTTCAAATTTGTATCTTGAAAAATGAAAGAGATACTTGCATTTCTGAAAATGGGGTGGGGGGTATTTACATATTTGCCACAAATCACTGGATGCTCAGATTTGCTTCAAACTGGCCATGAATGTGGATGCATGTATAAGCTCTTGTGGTGCTGATTTTGAGGTTTCTAACATTAAAAGTAAAAAACTTACAAGCATTTGATTTTCAGTGCAAGTCTATGGGGGGGGGAAACGCAGAGCTCCGATCCAGATCCAGAGCCCCACCGCGGAGCGGAGCAGACCATAGGCGGATTGGTGCATGGTAGAGCAGACTCGATCTGGAAGTTGCGGTTCGGGATCCAGAGCAGATCGGGGGGTCCGTGCACAGCCCTACCTTTAATGAATCCAAATGTATCACCCATAGTATGCCGATGTTCTGCAGTGTTTGGCTGTCTTTTGTTCCAACCTACCTGAGCACCAAGGGCAAATACATCGTAGCTGTGGAGATCTTCACTATCTTAGCTTCTAGTGCTGGGTTGTTAGGCTGTATCTTTCCTCCAAAATGTTACATTATTCGCTTGAAGCCTGAGATGAACACCAGGGAGCAGCTTATAAGGACAAAAACATGAAGATCAACTTCTCTTATCAAATGTACAGGAGTACTGCCTGTGAACAAAAGCCGGAAGTTTGGTCCTTCTCAGAGTCATCCCAATTAAAATAGAGAAACAAGAAACGTGATATGCATTTTCTATTGTGGGTGAGGGAGGACGCATGAAAGAAGACACAGACACCAGAGCATTGGGTATAACTAGGGCCTCTTTTATTGAATAATTCTGTTAATCCAACCCTCCCCGGATCTGAGTGTGACAGTGCGGGAATCTCACATCTACTCAGGCCTACTGCCTGCCAAAGGGCGAGCCATTCTCCAGGCAAGAAGCCGTTTCACCGGCTCCCTGCCTGTACGACACTCTGAGAGTGTGGAGAGACCATCCCACTGCACCCCCCGCCCACTGCCATAAGGGACAGTGGGTAGATGCAGTCAGTATGGTCTCCAACTGCACGCCATAGCCTGACTCGCAAGCCGCACAACCCCGAGGAGCAGGTCCTCTGGCTATGCAGCTCACCGCCCAGGGTGCCAGTGGGCTCACCGTCCCTGTCTTAGGTTTTGATTCCCGCACCTTCCTGCCACAATAGGGGACCAAGCCTCAGCTTAGGTCCCCTTTCCCCCACCGACCAGGGAAAAAATCCCGCAGTCCCACACTCAGATCCTGCAGGAAATTATCATTTCCTGCATCGGAAAGGTGGACTCCATCTGCCCTATAAAGCTCTGTTCTGTCCGGTGCAATATCGGGGTGCGGGATGACCCATTCCCGCTTTCCCCACAAAACTCTCTAATTTCTCTGTTCACCTTGTGAACCGCCCTATTTAAACCTTTAATATTAAGTCCCTCACGCCAATGGCGCCGAGGCAACATGCAAGACCAGACGATCCACGACAGTGGCCATCGTCTCCAAATATATTCGAAATCCTCTTCAGCCTGTATAATCAGGGCCTTTCCTTTTAGAAGGCCTAAATCATTGCCTCCCAGGTGAATCACCAACACCTGTGGAGGGCCAAACTTAACCTCAAACTGTGATAGAGTATGAAATAGACCTCCCCATCTCAAACCTCGCCGTCCAACCCAGTGAACGACGGCTGCCAGTCCAAGCCTCAGCAAAGACCCATGTCTGTCTGAGATGCTCTGCGACTGGCCCAGAACACCACACTGTGTTCACATTAGAATCAGGGGAGGTTCCAATCTTGTATGAAATAGACCTCCCCATCTCAACCTCGTCGTCCAACCCAGTGAACGACGGCTGCCAGTCCAAGCCTCAGCAAAGACCCATGTCTGTCTGAGACGCTCTGCGACTGGCCCAGAACACCACACTGTGTTCACATTAGAATCAGGGGAGGTTCAAATCTTGACTCAAAATCTGGTGGAAATGAAAAACTATTAATTCCACATCCAATTAGTAACGCACATAGGTCTTGAAGGCTCTGGAACGCCATCTACCTATGGCCCCAATCTTTGTTTCAGGCATCCCGGCCACTGCCGCTGTAGTTGCCGCTCCAATTTGGAAGGGGTGTGTTCCAAATTGGCCATTATCCAGTCCCGTAGCCTGTAACGCCTTCTTGTCTACAGACCAAAACTGGAACTTGGTCACTGGGGACTTGTCTACCTGTCGGAATGGTAGCCCTGCCAAGTCTTCTAGTAAACAAGGCTCTCATTGCTGCTACTGGGCAAATTTCAAAACATCTAGCAGACGCTATTATACTAGAGTCTCTAGCTTTCTGATCCATCTTAGATTGCCTAAAGGCAATCCTAATCTCGTCCCCGAGAATTGAATGTCCTTAATTTGAAAAGCTTTGTTAGACACGACCTTCATAGAGAATGCCAGTACCTCGCTAACTCGGAACACACTAAAAAACATTATCAAGGCACTGGCATGAAATAAATCCTGTTCATAAGGTGATGAACATATTGCTATCTACTGTTGACGTAGTCCCAACAGTATATCCAGGTTATTTGGCTTGCGTTTGCCGGAAGGGGCTGGAGCAATTCCAGCCCCAGCCCTCAAGCGCACGCTTGAGTCTAGTGTCCGAGGTGTGTGCCCTCGAACCCCATAGTCTTAGCCTCAAATGACAAAAAATGCCAATTTCCATTTCAAAGTCCCGATGGCTACGCCTCTACTGTGCGAAGCCACGTGGAACTGCATTATGTGGTCCATGGGAATAGGCCATTGAGCTGCTAAATCTGAGGAGATCAGAAAAGCGTGGAATTCTCTACCTGCGCGCTCATGTAGCGCTCTGGTACCTGGGGCTACAGACCTGTTCATGGCTTCCAACGCTTTGTCCCTCCAAGATCCCCAAGTATCTGGGCATGGGATCTGGAAACTATCTATCTGCTGGGGCCAATTCCGGGAACCTGGAAATCCGGTTGCGCGACAAGGCATCAGCAATTCCATTATCTAGCCCGGGAACATGCCTTGCATAAAAGGTGATATTAAACTGGAGGCAAAGGAGCATCAAAGCTCTGACTAGTCTCATTACTCGCTTGTTTGGAAAATAGAATTGACAACCTGCATTGTGGCTTGGTTATCACACCGAAGTGTATGGATGAATTGGAAAGGAGGTCAGCCCACTGCCAGACTGCTATGACAATAGGAAAAATTCCAGCAAGGTCTTCTTCTCTCTAACTCATTGGCCATTGTTGAGCGCACCAGCGTTCCTTAAGGATCACCCCGAAGCCATATGACCCAGACGCATCTGAGTGCCCTTGTAACTGAACTTCTAGAAGAAAGTCAGCACTCGAAAAGGAATGCCATTGAATTGGTTCAAAAAAGACGCCTATACCACCAGGTCAGCTCTCCTTTCAACCAATACCTGTATGCGATGAAGGGGTCGCTTGACCCCTTTCATCGCATCATATAATAGCCTGGACGATGCCTTTCAAGGTGCTATCACTCTGTAGGCAAAATTCAGGTAGCCTGTCAGCTCCTGAAGTTGCCTCATAGTGATCTTATGGGCCTTGGATATGGTTTCTACGAGGTCGTTGAGATATTCTAGCTTATCTCTGGGCAGACTGCAAGACTGCTTACTGAAATCCAGCAAATCAATCGATATTCTCTCGTGGATTTCTTGGGCACATTGCCCAGGTGAGAAAGCCTCGAACGAGGCAGGGGAGGTTGCGCAAAAAAGGGTCTAAAACCCTACAAGCAATCACTTCCTTTAGAATTCCCCCCCCCCCTCGAACCAGATCCTCCATTGAATTAATGGAAGCCTGATTCTTAGAAACTTGGATCGGAGGACCCTGAAAAGGAATTCTAAAGCCAAACATAAACTTCTCGAAAAGAAAAGACGCGACATCCTGAGGTATATAATCGTGTAAAGCTAAGGATAGTTCGGGGTCTTAATTGGGCTGGGGCCCTTTGTAACAGGGCTGGATACATTGGGCTTGTTACTAGGGCGGAATTCCATTCCACCCTTCTTGATCTTGGGACATCCAGAGTATGGGTGATCCCCACCACAAATAGAGCATTCATACTTGAACTTGCACTGTGTCCGCGCACACGTGCCCTTGGAGTTAAACTCCCCACACAATAATCGGGGCTGAACTGATTGCTCATCATGCCCTTTATGCTGGAAGGGGCCATCCGGGCGTGACAGAATATGCCCACTATCCGCTCTTTCGCCAGAGATTAGTCTAGCTGGGGTCATAAATTGTAGCCATAAATCTGGCTCTTACACGTCCCATTTAACTTCTAGGTTAAACTGGGCCTTCAATCTGAAAAGCCTCATCCTACCCCAGCCATGCTGGGCATACATATTCAGTATAACATCTAAATTATCCAAACATTTAATTAACACTGTTGCTTCAATAAAGCCACTCTTATGAATATTATATATCCGGCCAACTAATTGGCCCAGGTTCTCTCAACCTTTCTCTTCTTACTACGCCCCTGATTTCTCTCATTGTTATTATCTTTGTCTTTCTGTTCTTCCTCTCTAAATAAGAGAGACACAGATCAAAAAATCACCCTTTCAAATCTTTCTTTGGTGGCATGTAATAGATGACATCCGATAGGCGTAGAAATTGCTCTATAAGGGTATTACACCGCTTAGCAGAGGAATAAGGATCACACCTTGGCTCCTCTTTATTGGTTTCTAATTCAGTTTGTATAGTTTACGAAGGTCTAATTGGCACAGGAGCAGTGCATTCAATAATAGGGGTTGCAGATGTCTGGGTCTCAGAAACTGCTTGCCTGGTAGAAGTGGGTGTGGGTTGCCAAACAGACACACATGCTTCTGGGGTTGCCTGCAGAGGGGTTTCAAATTCCTGTGTATCTCCTAACTCAATGGGTCTAGAAAAGGCCAGACTGGGCTCATGGCCCACGGAGGCGTTCCCCCAAGTGCAACTGGTGGACGTGTATGACCTGCTGTGGTGCACTGATACTCACTATGTGAGGACTTGCAGATGATGCCAAGGTGGACATGGCCACCGCTGCAGGGTTCTGTAACTTGGGAAGCCTCAAAAGCTTGCACTGAAGTTGACTCGTCTTGTGTGACGTCTGCTGCTTGCACCACAGAAGATTGTTCTGAAAAAGTAACTACAGATAAAACACTAGCTCTTTTACTCTTCTGCTTATTACCCTTGTATTTCGTATACCTTGCTTTCAGTTGTTGTTTGAGGGCTGCATTGTCTTGCTATAAAACAGCAATGCGTTGTAAAACCAAGGACCAAGAATGTAAGCCTATGCGGCAGGGTCTTGCTATTTACTGTTTTACTCTGTACAGCACCCTATACACTGATGGCGCCCTACAAATGAACAACAACAATAACAATAATTGAAGATTCTTCATCGTCAGATGAAGATGACGATGGTACTAGGATAGGGCGCTTTGCAGGCAAACTAGGTGCATTGCCCTTTCCACTACTCCCCCCGCAACCTTACTTGGGAGGCATGTAACAGAAAATAATAATCATAATAATAATAAATTAAATTTAATCCTAATTTAAACCAAGTAAAATTTAATGAGATAGCCAATAATAACTAGTTAAAATATAAATCTACAGTGTTAAAAAAAAATTAAACCAATTAATTAATTATGAATTAATTAAAATTTAATACAATAATTCCATTAATTCAGAGATCTACTTAGGACAGCTATTAATTAAATCAATTAATTTGAATTAACCAATCGATTTTAATTAAACCAAACTTGAAAAATTAAATTCAGATAATTTGATTCAATTAAACTCGACTAATTTCAACTCCCAATTCAAACTGGTGATCCTAAACCATTATCACTATTACTATCCACCTACATAGCAACATCAATGCACATGGCGCTGTAAATCGAATAAACAGCCAAATAAAATTAAAACAAACTTAACTACTCAATGGAAAATTATTCAAGGCCGCCAAATAAAACTAAATGTATTAATTTAACTAGAAAACTTAAAGAAATTTAAACAGAAACAAACACTGGCAAACTGCCTAAGGCAGGGGTGTAAAACAAAAGCGAAACTAGACTTAAATTATTCAAACCCAGACGAAGCTCAACTCTTCTTAACTTCAACAATATGACTGTTCTTAAGGCATTCAAAACCCAATGCCCCCTGCCGCGGGGCAAACGAGCTAAATGAATCAGGGTTCGCACACAACCCCAAATACCAAGAGCAGGGCACTTCACTAAAATAAAGGGAGAAAAGCGGGAACGATGTAATACAAAGAATAAGGAGGCTGAGATTAGGTACGGGATACTAGCGTGTGGCAAAGTTCCCCAGAGGACGGGCAATCGTTGGTGATATAGATGAACCAGGCCGTACCAACGCACCTCACCGGGAGACTTATCCCAAAGCTGCAGCATACCCCGTACTGCGATAAGGCTGGGCGAAGAGCCCGCCCGAAGGCCGCCCTGCCTCACCCTGCTCCCTTCAAACCACCCCCTTTTGCTCCAAACCACTTTAAATTAAAGAGTCAACGCCACTCGTACGAGCCGCCGCGCTTCTCAGGTGCTTGCTGCGGGAAACGACGACGCCTGGCCTCAGAGTCGCCGCTGCTGCCAAGAAAGCCTCCTCGCCCGAGCTGCCTGATAGCCAGCCGAAAAACCAAAAGAGGCCGAGCCTCGGGCGGTGCAGCTTTTATAGCCGCGGCGCCGCCCTAAGCACACGAGGCTCGCACCCAGAGCCACGTGAGTTCTTGCTCCTTTCCAGCCCCTCCCAACCCACAACTGTTGCCTTCCCGCCCAAACTTTCAGGTTGGGCGGTAAGCCTATTTCTCCTAACTTGGTTTTTAAACTGCTTGACTGAAATTCTGTTGAGCTCTTTTTGTCATTCTTCAGGGTGTAGCACCTTCCCCAGGGTTGTCCTAATGTTACATTTCCAAAAGGAAACTCTGGCTACATCTTGTCTCCAATGCAGGGGCTGCCAAGCCCAACCTACCAGCATGTGCCGGTGGGAAAGGAAGGGGAATATATGTTGCACGCATGCTCAGCATGTGTGCAGCATGAGGTATGGGTGGGGCAATGCTTATAAAGGCAAAGTACACCAGCAACCCAGGCCAAAGCTAGACCTAAGGTTTATCCTGGGATCACCCAGGGTTCGCCCCTGCCTGAGCACTGGATCCAGGATCCCCTCTCCAGAGGGGTATGTGACCTCTTTACACACCACAAAGGAAAGGGCTTTTTTTAGCTAGAAATTTGCCAGTTGCTTTTAATGAATCCAAGTTTGTCTCCTTCAGCATGCTGGTTTTTGGAGTGTTTGGTTGACTTTTGTTCCAACCTCCTTGAGTACCAATGGAACATACATAGTAGCTGTGGAGATCTTCTCTATCTTAGCTTCTAGTGCTGAGTTGTTGGGCTGTATCTTTTCCCCCAAATGTTATATTAATCTCTTCAATCCTGAGTTGAACAACAGGGAGCAGCTCATAAGGAGAAAATAATAACCGTCACTCTTCCCAATCAATGCATTACTTCTGTGGTGTCTAAGGAACTGAGGCAATGGAACTACTACTAAGAGATAGTAGCATCTATCTACTATCCCAGATAAACCATCTTATTCATGTGTAGCCTCTTTGAAACTAGTTAGACACACTATCAAGCTGTTATACAAATGGGGAAAAAACCAGCTCTAAAAGAATTCCATGTAACTCAATAAAAATCACCATTAGAATTTTATAAAAGCTGTTTATTTAAAAGCATCAGAAACACTCCTTCTTCATGTAGAAAACAACAGCATGGTGATTTGTAATATAATAAAAAAGTAACTTACAATTACTTTTCATTTGTTCATTCTTTCCTGTTATAATCTTGTCCCTGCCAGTTACATAATAGTACAAACATTATGTACCAAAAAAACCCCATTTTATCACTTCTTATCTTCATATTCATCTTAGATTCTGCAAGTGACAATGCATTTGGATTATAAATTGAAGTCATTTGTATAATTGCACAGCCATGCTGGACTTACTATGCAAAATTGCAGTGATCCTACTATACACTATCCAATAATCTAAAGTAAGACCAATGTTAGTAGCTTAGCGAGGTCAGAAACCTTGGAATGTAATCCGGGTGGGCTTCTGGCAGACATTCAGCTCTCCGTGGGAACTATATGACTAGGGCCATAACTAGACCGGGTGAAATCCCAGGCTGATCCCTGGGATCATCCCTGTGCATCCACATGACACACAGGGGGATCCCAGGATCAGGGAGGGATGATCCCTCTTTTGCTCTGGTATTTCACCCTCCCCTTTAGGCCTGGTTTCTCCAAAGCCTTGGGCCAAGCCTGAGACAACACAACAGGTGGTCATAGAATCATAGAATCATAGAATAGCAGAGTTGGAAGGGGCCTACAAGGCCATCGAGTCCAACCCCCTGCTCAATGCAGGAATCCACCCTAAAGCATCCCTGACAGATGGTTGTCCAGCTGCCTCTTGAATGCCAGCTGCCGCTTGAATGCCGTGGTTTGGTGCCACAGTTTGTCACAGCTCCTTGTAGTTACTTGCAAGGAGCTGTGACCCGCGCATGAGGCACAGAGATCCTCAGGAGTACTGCACCCATTGGGGTGGGGGAAGCGGGGATTTTTTTTTTAAAAAAACCACAAACTTCTTGAAGCTTTCTTGAAGCTTCTTGTGCTTAGTAGGGGTGTGCACGGACCCCCCGCTCCGCTTCACTTGCAGATCCGCCATTTTCTGGATCGGGCCGCTCCACCCCGCCCCCGCTCCGCCCACTTCCGCTCCGCTCCGCTCGGAGCTCCGGATCCGGATCCGGAGCTCCGTTTCCCCCCCATAGGCTTGCATTGAAAGCTAAAAAATTATACAACTTTTTTTCTGTTCAAGTTAGAAACCTCACGTTTGGCACCATGACACCTCATGGGGGTATACACACGCACGCCAAGTTTCAAAGCAATCCCATCATCCCCTGATTTTTGGGGAATTTTTGAAAATCGGGCACCCCATTCACACCCCTTTCCATAGCTCCGTCAATTTGCACGTTAGAAACCTCAAACTCGCCACCATGAAAGCTTATCCAGGGATACATACACACGCCGAGATTCAAGGCAGTCCCATCATCCCCTGATTTTTGGGGAATTTATGAAAATCCAACACCCCTTTCCATAGCTCCGTCAATTTTGCACGTTAAAAAAACCCCTCAAACTCACCACCATGAAAGCTTATCCAGGGATACCCTATGCCCTCCTCCAACTTTGGGATCATCATGACCGGGAGCTGACTCTGCCCCTCAGCCCTTTGAAAAAGGTATTTTTCCTGCCGATTTTTTAAAAACTTCTAGCGCGCGACCCGTACGACGCAGAAAGTTGAGAGTAGTCTCAAAATGACCCCCATCCACGACTCTCTGTGCACAAGAATTTTCAGAACGATAGCTTAAACCCCCCCCCCAGTTATCCCCGATTCTTTCCCTCAATGCAATCCTATGGGCGAAAAGCCGAAAACGCCGTTTGAGCCGCGCGGTTGACCCGATTTTCAAAAAAAATAGCACGCGACCCACACGACGCAGAGAGGTGAGAGTGGTCTCAAAATGACCCCCATCCACGACTCTCTGAGCACAAGAATTTCCAGAACGATAGCTTCAAAAACAACCTAGTTATGCACGATTATTTGCCGCAATGCAATCCTATGGCGAAATGTTTTCAAGATGGCGACCGGAGTGCTCCGCCTGAACTAGGAGCTCCGAAAAATGGTTGCTTCTCTTCGCCTTGCTTCTAGGGGTCCGCGGTCCGCTCCTACTCCGCCTCTGTGTAAGGCGGAGCAGGCCAATCCGCTACTGCTTCTACGCTCCTAATCGGAGCGGATCACACCCCTATTATTATTATTATTATTATTATTATTTATTTATATAGCACCATCAATGTGGATCTAGATGGCATCTGTGAGGGTCCCCACTTCAAATTTTTTATCTGTCAAAATGTCAGAGTAAATCCCATGTCTGAAAATGGGGTGTCCAATTTTCAAAAATCCCCCCAAAATCAGGGGAGCCTTGGATTTGCTTGAGGCTTGGCATTCATGTGTAAACATGCATTAGGTGTCACGGTGCCTAAAAGGGGTGTGAATTGGGGTTAGGGGTGATGCTTTAGAGGTTAAACCCCTGCCAAAAGTCAGGGGATGATGGGATTTACTTGAAACATGCCATGAACGTGGATCTAGATGGCAACTATGAGGGTGCCTGCTTTGAAGTTTTTATCTGTCAAAATGTAGGAGTAAATCCCATGTCTGCAAATGGGGTGAAAGATATTCAACAATTCCCCGAAAACCAGGGGATGCTTGGATTTGCTTGAGGCTTGGCATGCATGTGTATACATGGATAAGCTATCATGGTGCCTAGTTTGAGGTTTCTAACATTAACAGAAAAAAAGTTGTAGGCTTTTTTGGGTTTCAATGCAAGGCTATGGAGGGGGACAGCGGAGCTCCGATCCGGATCCGGAGCTTCGCAGCGAAGCGGAGCGGACCAAAGGCGGAGTGGAGTGGAGTGGAGCGGACCCAATCCGGAAGTTGTGAATCTGGAAGAGAAGCGGATCGGGGGGTCCGTGCACACCCCTATTTGATTACAACTATTTTTTTTTTTAAAAAAAATGGAGCTGCAGTGTGGGCTTCATTTCACCAGGAAACATTACACCAAGCTGATGACTTCATCTGATGGCCAGAAATAACTTCTGCTGTTTCCTCATGACTGATACGTTAAACCCATCTGTTTTTTGTCCCACTAATGAGCAAATCAAACTTTTCTCAGAATTGAAAAAAATATGTTTGTGAACCATGTTGCCACTCATAGAAAAGAAATGATTATCTTCCCTGTCATTACGAAACCACTGTAATTTGTTTTCCCCAGGTCCAATGGGTTTTTAGAAAGCTGAAAACTGTCATGAAACATGCTACAAATAGCCCTCCACATGTGCCATTGAGGGCAAGAGGCAGGCAGGGCTCTGTCACTTTGATCTCCAATGGTTGCTTTTCCTCCCCCTTTTCTAGGCCAGGCTTCTAATCTCTGTTGGCATTTGTAACCATGTTGCTACTATAGAGAAGGCAGAGAAGTCTCCAACTACATAGTACATTGGCAAAATCTGGTGCCAGCCAAGGTAGCCTCCTGAATCCAAGCATAAACTGAAGATGGATGCAGGACGGTTTGCATCCAGAGGGAAGGCTTGGCATCAAAATAGTGGATTTCCAGTGTTACTGTTGTTGCTGCTACTTCTCCATTGGGTGTGTGAAGTGGATACAATGAATTGTCTCACTATTGATCCTGCCCCTCTTGCATTTGAGTCACATCAGTCAGGGGACTTCATTATCGGTGGGATGGTTTCTCAGATTGCTTCGTTTTCCCCAGCATTTAATTTCAAGGAATGTCCTTGGCAGGAGTTCTCTGAATCCAGAATGTAAGAATTTCTCCTCCTCCTCCTTCTTTCTGCTTCATTTCAATTTGGCCAGATCATAAACCTCAAACACAAAATACCAATTTCATTTAAAAGATTGACACTTGACATATATGCTTATATATTCTCCTTCTAAATGCAATAATTCCTCAGGATGTGTGTCACCACTTGAAGACATTACAAACTATATTGAAATTTGAAAAATTAGGAGAAGAAAAAGTTTTTACTTTAAATAATAATAATAATAATCAGGTTAAGTCTAACAAGCAAGAAAACATAAAAATCTAAAAAATAAAAATAAAGCAGCAGCCAAAAATTGTATAAAAATACTCATCAGTGTAGATGTCAGTACTAGACAGTGCTTAATCACCATGGCTTCGTGTTTCATCTGAACAGGGACAATGATGAGGATCACCTGCGGCAGGGGGCGGGGAGGGAACAATTGGGTGGGAATAGAACAGAATGTTCTGCTTGAGATTCTTAAAGTTTACAATATCCTGGATTAGGGGGTCTGGCTGCCTGGATCTCTGATCTGGAGCTGTCCAACTGTGAGGTGAGGATACGTTTAACTGGAGGTCCAACGTCTTTCTCTAAATGATGAACCTTACAGCCAAAGAATGTGATGTTCCATTTGGGAGCAATAGACCACATATACTCATCTGTCAGTGATGTGATAACATGTAGAAAACGTGAGCCACTCAATACTCCACATGTAGTTATCTGTATTAGAAATAGAACACCTTCTAGGCATTTAAATGGTAGAAGTTAATGCCTCCTAGACATTACATTGCTTACTATGCCTTTTCCTTGATTCCCCATTATTCTCTTTTCGGTTATGTACACAAATCCAGGACTTTTTCTCACCTGGTTAACTTCTACACCTTTCCCCCTCTTGTATAGCTCTGTACTTCCTTTTTCCTATTGTTCACTGTTTTTAACTTTTGTAAACTGTCCAGAGAGCTTCAGCTATGGGGTGGTATATAAATGTAATTGATAATAATAATAATAATAATAATAATAATAATAATAATAATAATAATAATAAATACCATTTCATCAAATTAAATTTTCTGCACTCCTTTCCCACAATCTCACATTTTTTTCTCATAATCCTTTCTTAACTGAAAATTACTTCTTAACTTGCTCTCGTAATGTGCTCTTAAAATTAGCAATGATTTTGTTTGTTTTTTAAAAAATGTATGGTGGCCTGATTTCATAGTTAAAGGCAAACTGGAACGTGAACACCAGCATTATTGTCATGTGCAGCATGGATTTAATGCACAGATGCTGAAGCATGGGTGGAGGAGCTGTGTCATTCCAAATGTTGCTGGATTCCAACACCCATCAGGCCCAAGCAGAAATACAATTAGAATTTTTGTGTAGTAGAATTCTCCAATGAAAGGCTGTTTGTCTTGATTTGCAGGGTGGTGACAAAGTTCTACCAGCACATCTTGGCCTTGGATTTTGCTGTCAATGAGATCAATAAGAATCCCAAGATCTTACCGAATGTCACACTTGGATTCCACATCTATGACAGCTACAACGATGCTCAGATGACCTATCGTACCACCCTGGACCTTCTCTTCAAATCCCACAGATTTGTCCCCAACTATGAATGTGATGCCAACAAAAAACTAATAGCCATCATTGGGGCACTTGCCTTTGATGCCTCACTACACATGGCAAAACTATTAAATATCTACAAGATTCCACAGGTAAGACCTTTTCTTGGGGGTCAACATCTCTACAGGCTAGCAATGGGAGCAGTTGGGGCAGCAAATGGGAGAGAGGTAGAACTGGGAAGGACAACTGCCCTTCACCACTGACACTTTGCTCCCACCACTTTTTTAAGGATAAGAGTCAGGAATCTACGATCTATTCGACCATTTTTGTCTGTCTCTTCTGCCAAGACTCTCGTTCACGCACTGGTTATCTCTCGGTTGGACTACTGCAACCTCCTCCTCTCTGGCCTCCCCTCATCTCACATCAGTCCGCTGGTCTCTGTCCACCACTCTGCCGCTAAGATCATCTTCCTGGCCCGCCGCTCTGACCATGTCACTCCGCTTCTGAAATCTCTTCATTGGCTCCCAATTCATTCCAGAATCCAATATAAACTTCTCCTGTTGACCTTCAAAGCTTTTCACGGTCTAGCTCCTGCTTATCTCTCCTCTCTCATCTCACACTATTGCCCCGCCCGTGCTCTTCGCTCCTCTGATGCCATGCTTCTTGCCTGCCCAAGGGTCTCTACTTCCCTTGCTCGGCTTCGTCCATTTTCCTCTGCTGCCCCTCATGCCTGGAATGATCTTCCAGAACACCTGAGAACTACCAACTCAATCACAGCTTTTAAAACACAGCTAAAAACTTTTCTTTTCCCTATAGCTTTTAAACTTTGAGTTTGTTCTGACTCTATACTGTTAGCTTCACCCTTCCCAGTGCCTGTTTACACTTCCCTGTGCCTGTTTGCATTCTCTCTCCCTCCTTATTGTTTACTACAACTTTATTAGATTGTAAGCCTATGCGGCAGGGTCTTGCTATTTACTGTGTTATCTGTACAGCACCATGTACATCGATGGTGCTATATAAATAAATAATAATAATAATAATAATAATAATAATAATAATAATAATAGAGATGCATATATATTTCATTAAAAAATAACTAAGAGTTGTTGTTTTTAAATGGGACCTAATATTCTGGATGAATTCATGATTCTCACTTATCCCCAGTCTGATTGTGGCTTCAATAATATTTGATGAATTTATTATTTTGCTCATATTATAGCATACTAGTAGCACAGATGGTGATGGTGGTTGTGAAGCTGCTGCTGCTGCTGCTGATGATGATGATGACAATTCTTTCAGCTCACCTATGGCTCATATGCCCATGCAGAGAGTGAAATGATGCAGTTCCCCTCTTTTTACCGCATGGTTCCAAGTGAATTCCACCAGTATAAGGGAATTATCAGCTTGTTTAAGTACTTCGGATGGACGTGGGTTGGGCTCTTTGTGGTGGATGATGATCAAGGAGAACGTTTCCTGCAGGACTTTGAGCCATTGCTTTCCGAGAATGGAATCTGTTCAGACTTCACAATACCAATCCCTGCCCGAGGAAATATTAACGTTAAACCAACTATAGGAGATTTTAAAGCCAATAATTATTATAGGCTTATCAATTTTGGGAAATCTAAAATATTTGTCATCTATGGTGAAATATATACCTTAATGTATATATATTATCATTTATATGAAATAGGAATTCCTGAACATAAGGAAAATATATTTGTTGGAAAGGTATGGATTATAACAGCCCAGATTGATTTTATACTAGCAGATGTAAGCCGGGATTCCAATTTGCAAGTGTTCCAAGGCGCCATATACTTCAAGATTCACTCAAATGAACTTTTTGGGTTTGAGAAGTTTCTACAGATGCTAAAACCTGATTGGTCAAAAGCAGATGACTTTCTGGAGCTGTTCTGGGAACAAGCATTTGACTGTTCTTTCCCAGATCCCCTGGTACCTTACAAGGTCTCTGGAAGATGCACTGGGGAGGAGAGGCTGGAGAACCTCCCTGCGCATGCTTTTGAAATGCCCATGACCGGCCACAGCTACAGTATTTATAATGCAGCTTATGCTGCAGCACACGCTTTACATGCCCTTTGCTCATCTCGGGCCAACCACAGAGGAATGGTGGGTGCCAAAAGTGTTGAACTAAAGAATCTGCAACCTTGGCAGGTAGCACTTGTTTCCCAAATAATTGGTGAATGGGGTCACATACACTCTCCGTGCTGTGTTCAGGGTATTCTGTGATTGCAACCTACAAAATAAGAAAATTACAAAAACATTTTTTCAGAGTGGATATTTGTGCATAAAAGAATGGGTGGAATTCAGCCCTAGTCATCCTTAGAGTAGACTTAGGATTATCCTGGGATCATCTTCCCTGCCTGAGCGCTGGATACCCTGTGTGGCACTTAGTTGAACAGGTTCAACCCCAGGACAATCCTAGGATAAACCTTGGGTCAAGCTACGGCCTTGGTGAAAACATTAAAAGTTTTTGTCATCTCTGACTTGTCCTATTGATTTTAGTAGATTTACTCTACATGTGACTAAGGGCCTTGCTAGACCTACCAGATAATCCGGTGGGAAGTAGGAGCGACGCTGCGCTACAGCTAGCGCGCGCTGTCGCCCTTTTCTAGACGTAACATGCGACAGGGTAAGGGAAAGCCCCGTCACGTTGTCCAGTGTTTTTAGGACTTAAGGGCCATGTCCGCAGGAGCACACCAACGGAAAGGTAAGAAGTTTTTTTAAAAATAAATAAATAAAGGGTTACCCAACTCCCCCTGCCCCTCATTTCCTCCCCCCACAATGCCTGATGCCCCCCAGCCCACTGGCTCACCTGTCCTCTCCCCGCTCGCCATGCCCTGTCCCCACCCGCCATGCCGTTCCCATTCTTCTCCCCCCCGCTCGCCATGCCCTGTCCACATTCTTCTTCCCCCCATCCGCCATGTTCTGTCCCGTCCGCCATGCCCTGTCCCTGTTCTTCTTCCTCCCGTCCATCATGCCCTGTCCCCGTTCTTCTCACCCCCATCCGCCATGCCTATCCCCGCTCACCATGCCCTGTCCCCATTCTTCTCACCCCCGCTAGCCATGCCCTGTCCTTGTTCTTCTTCCCCCGTCCGCCATGCTCTGTCCCTGTTCTTCTCCCCCATCTGCCATGTCCTGTCCCCATCCGCCATGCCCATCCCCGCTCGCCATGCCCTGTCCCTTTTCTTCTCCCCCCGCGAGCCATGCCCTGTACCCGTTCTTCTACCCCCCGCTCACCATGCCTTGTCCCCGTTCTTCTTCCCCCCGCTCACAATGCCCTGTCCCAATTCTTCTCCCCCCCATCCACCATGCCCATCCCCGCTCACCATACCCATCCCCGCTTGCCATGCCCTATCCCCATTCTTCTCCCCCCTCTCTCCTGCCATGTCCACTCTTTCCCCCGGCCCCCACCTCCCCCCCCCCATGATCCCCCTCTCCCGATGGACACAGCGCTCCTATGGAATGGTGTGCCCAGTCCGCGGCTTCTCCCGGCTACTCACGAGTAAGCGAGCAGCCAGGAAAAGCCATGGACCCTGCTAGACCTTCTGCAGCCCTGGCCTCAGCCCGGGGCTGCAGAAAAGCTGGGCCATAACCACATTCGGTTATCCCGGGTCAAGGGAGGACTTAGCCCGGCCTGACCCTGGGATCCCCTGTGCATCATCTGGATGCAGAGAATCGGAGTACTTATCAATGGAACCTTCTCAAACTGGGGAGAGGCAACGAGTGGGGTGCCACAGGGCTCAGTCCTGGGCCCAGTGCTCTTCAACATTTTTATTAATGATTTGGATGAGGAGGTGCAGGGAACGCTGATCAAATTTGCAGATGACACAAAATTGGGTGGGATAGCTAATACCCTGGAAGACAGAAACAAACTTCAAAGTGATCTTGATAGGCTGGAGTGCTGGGCAGGGGGTTGGACTCGATGGCCTTGTAGGCCCCTTCCAACTCTGCTATTCTATGTTTCTATGAGGGACACCGGGCCTCATACCGCGCTAACTCCTCATCTAGCAATGGGCAATGTCTGGATTGTTCTCCATATTAACAGGTTAAGATGTTTTGATTATTTTTTTATATTAAGCAAACAATATTTTCTCTCTCTCTCCCTCTTTCCCTCTCAACTAGCTCCACCAATTTCTTCAACACTTTTCATTTAACAACTCCGCTGGAGAAAAAATATCTTTGAATGATAACAGGGAAATACAAGGGGGATTTGATATTACAAACTTGGTTACATTTCCAAACAGCTCCTTCCTTAAAGTTAAAATTGGATGGGTTTATCCCAATGGTCTTGAAGGAGAAGAATTCACCATTAATAAGGACATGATTGTTTGGCACAGCGGCTATAATCAGGTGTGGATTTTATGATATTAAATATTCTTGGTGGGGCCATCATTATAAGTCAGAAATAAGAAATATCACTTTCACGACTGGATTGCTCAAATGATCTGGAAAGTTCTGGTTGACTGTTGCATTCACTATTATCTGCACTTTTCCATTCCAAATGATCACCAGTTTATTTGTATACCAGCTGACACCTATTGTACACTCTCATCAGAATTCCTGTACATCTTTAAATACAGATCCTGCCAATTTCTGTCTGTAGTGATTCCTGCCAACCTGGATATCGGAAGACAAAGGTGGAAGGGAAGAAGTTTTGCTGTTACGATTGTAATCGATGTCCAAAAGGGAAGATTTCAAATCAAACTAGTAGGTGATATGATGCACCATGTATAACAGTAACTAAGGGCTCATCTACACCCAGCAGGATATCCCACTATGAAAGCGGTATGAAAGCAGTGTATAAAAAGCAAAAGCCATACTAATTCTTAGGGGTGTGCACGGACCCCCCACTCCGCTTCACTTTAAGATCTGCCATTTTCGGATCGGCCCGCTCCACCCCGCCCCCACTCCGTCTGTGCCCACTCCACTCCACTCAGAGCTCCGGATCCGGATTGGAGCTCCGGTCCCCCCCCCATAGGGGGGGTTACCGGGCCCTGCCACCATCACTGCCCATGCGGCGACGGCGGAAGAGCCCGGTAAGGAGGAGGGGGGCCTTACCTGCCTCCGTCTGTGGTCCATCGCCATCTTCAATTGAACCCGTGGTTCCACCAGGAAGTCTGGGCCGCAAGTGCGGCCCAGACTTCCTGCTGGAACCACGGGCTCAATTGGAGACACTGACAGACCCCGGACGGAGGCAGGTAAGGGAGAGGAGGGCGGGGGGGGGGGGGGTTACCAGGCCCTGCCGCCATCGCCGCCCATGCGGCGACGGCGGCAGAGCCCGGTAAGGGACCAAGAGGGAGGGGGGCCTTACCTGCCTCCGTCCGCGGTCCGTCACCATCATCAATTGAGCCCGTGGTTCCACCAGGAAGTCTGGGCCGTGCGGCCCAGACTTCCTGCTGGAACCACAGGCTCAATTGGAGATGCTGATGGACCGCGGACGGAGGCAGGTAAGGGAGAGGAGGGCGGGGGGCGTTACCGGGCCCTGCTGCTGTCGCCGCATGGGCGACAGCGACAGCAGCAGGGCCCGGTAAACCCCACTTACCTTTCTGGCGGAGCTCCGAATCGAGGCGAAGGATCCGCCTTCACCTCGATCCTCTTCGCCACGCTCCGCCGGCCCCCCAATCCTCTTCACCTCCGCCTTAAGGGCAGGCGAAGCCCCCCGCTCTGCTACTGCTTCTCCGATCCGATTAGAAGCGGAGCACATCCCTACTAATTCTTTATAGTGGTATTGAAGTGCACTGAGAACTATTGCCATGACACATACCATATACCGCTTTCAGACCACATTTGTAGTGTTATATCCTGCTTGGTGTAGATGTGTCATGGGCCCCAACAGTTGTCAGTGCACTTCAATTACACTATAAAGCAGTAGTGTGGCTCCTGCCTTTCATATTAGGGGTGTGCACGGACCCCCCGCTCCGCTTCACTTGCAGATCCGCGATTTTCAGAGCGGGCCGCTTCGCCCACCCCCGCTCCGCCCACTTCCGCTCCGCTCCGCTCGGAGCTCCGGATCCGGAACGGAGCTCCGTTTTTTTCCCCATAGGCTTGCATTGAAAGCTAAAAAAATATTCAACTTTTTTTCTGTTCAAGTTAGAAACCTCACGTTTGGTACCATGACACCTCATGGGGGTATACACACGCACGCCAAGTTTCAAAGCAATCCCATCATCCCCTGATTTTTGGGGAATTTTTGAAAATCGGGCACCCCATTCACACCCCTTTCGATAGCTCCATCAATTTGCATGTTTGAAACCTCAAACATGCCACCATGACAGCTTATCAAGTGATAAACATGCACGCCAAGACTCAAGGCATTCCCATCATCCCCTGATTTTTGGGGAATTTATGAAAATCCAACACCCCATTCACACCCCTTTCGATAGCTCCGTCAATTTGCATGTTCGAAACCTCAAATTCGCCACCATGACAGCTTATCCAGGGATACACATGCACTCCAAGACTCAAGGCAGTCCCATCATCCCCTGATTTTTGGCGGGGCTCTAACCTCTAACGCACCACCCATAACCCTAATTCACACCCCTTTCGATAGCTCCGTCAATTTGCACGTTAGAAACCTCAAACTTGCCACCATGACAGCTTATCCAGGGATACACATGCACGCCAAGACTCAAGGCAGTCCCATCATCCCCTGATTTGGGGGGAATTTATGAAAATCCAACACCCCATTCACACCCCTTCCGATAGCTCCATCAATTTGCACATTATTGTTGCTCAATAAACAGCAAGAAGAATTTTTTTAAAAAGGCTATATCTGTCTTTTACCAGCAATAGGGGGTCGTGCCCGGGGGAAGGGGAAGCAGCTGCCAGTTCAGCTCAAGAAAGCCATTGCTTCACCAACAGCTCTGAGCTTGAGAAGTAAATGCTCACTTCAACTCATAATAGGCATCGCTCCACCACTAAGAAGTAAACACTGACTTCGACTCATGATAGGCATTGCTCCACCGTTTTACTCTCTTTGGAAGGCTCTAATGGCCTTCCAGTGCAGGAGAGAGTGGGGGCACGTCCACAATGAGATGCCCTAGGGGAGCTCATCCCCTTGCACCACATCTTTTCAGTTGTTCCCCAAAGTTAGGGTGGGTAGCAGTGCTGTGTTTCTATCTCTTATTCTTGGCTTAGTATATGATTTCAGGTTGTGTTTGTGCATTGGTGGGGCTACTGTGTTAAAAAACACTGGGAAAAGTCCGTTCAGATGAAGAAAGAGAAGTTTCCCAGAATCCCAAGTTACCCGTTTTGCCTATGCCCTCCTCTAACTTTGGGATCATGTGATCATGACTGGGAGCTGACTCTGCCCCTCAGCCCTTTGGAAAAGGTATTTTTCCCGCCGATTTTTCCAAAAATTCTAGCGTGCGACCCACACCACGCAGAGAGGTGAGAGTAGTCTCAAAATGACCCCCATCCACGACTCTCTGTGCACAAGAATTTTCAGAACGATAGCTTAAAAATCAACCCAGTTATCCCTGATTGTTTTCCGCAATGCAATCCTATGGGCGAAATGTTTGAAGATGGCGATTGGAGCGCTCTGCCTGAACTAGGAGCTCCGAAAAATGGCCGCTTCTCTTCGCCTTGCTTCTAGGGGTCCGCGGTCCACTTCTACTCCACCTCTGGGTAAGGCGGAGCAGGCCAATCCGCTACTGCTTCTACGCTCCTAATCGGAGTGGAGCACATGCCTATTTCATATACCATGTTCATACTGCTTTCATAGTGGACTATGCTGCTTGGTGTAGTTGAGCCCTAAGATTAATGTCCTTCAACACACTGGAAGAGGGAACTCCCACCATGTGCATGTACTGTAACGACTTTGGGGATTTGGGAGTATCCCTCTAGTATACCAAAGTAATTGCGGACAAGACAAACTCAGAATTTCAAACCATAAGATAGTTTTCTGCAGAAGAACTGATAAAATCAAATGAAGTTAGTGGTGGAAAGGGTTCACATAACTAAGGGCTTTGCTAGACCTGCCGGCTTATTCCGGCAGGGAGGCGGGGCCAAGGCACACTAACGTTAACGCGCGCCGCCTCAGCTTCCAGATGCCGGACGCGCAGGGACGACGCAAGCCCTGCAGCATCCGCCATTTTTTTTTAGTTTAAAGGGGCCAGGTGCGGCCTAAAGACTCCGGAGAAGGTAAGGTTTTTTTTTATGTAACCCACCCCATCCGCCCTCCCTCGCGATCTCCTGTTCGTCGTCCCCCGCCCTCCCTCGCGATCTCCTGTTCGTCGCCCTCCGTCCCCCTTCGCGATCTCCTGTTCGTCGCCCCCCGCCCTCCCCTCTCCTGCCGGTCCGGCCTTTCCTCCCCCATATCCCCCCCAGATCACACACACACCCCCGGCAGGATGGGCACAGCGCTCGTATGAGCGCTGTGCCAGGTCTGCGGCTTTCTGGCGCTACTCGAGAGTAAACGAGTAGCCGCAAAAAGCCATGGAAGTAGCTAGACGTTTTGCAGCTCCAGCCTGAGGCCGGGGCTGCGAAAAAGGCGTGCCATAAGCGACTTGCTTATGGCACGTTAGAGGAGGCCGCAGTGCGGCCTGGGCCCAGATTCCCCTGTGCGTCATCAGGGAAACCGGGTCTCAAGGTGTGCTAAGGCCTCGTCTAGCAAAGCCCTAAGTTCACATAACTCAGCATTCAGATGAGAACCCATTTCTTTCTTTTTCAGGCCCTGATGACTGCTCTGAATGCCCAGAACATCTATATCCAAACAAAGACCAAGATGAATGCATCCCAAAAGTCATAAGCTTCCTGTCCTTTGAAGAACCCTTAGGGAAAAGTTTAGCTTCCATTGCTATTTCTTTTTCCTTGATCACAGTCTTGGTGCTGCACACCTTTATTAAGCACAGGGATACCCCCATAGTCAAAGCCAACAATCGGGGCCTCACTTACACTCTCCTCATCTCTCTCCTGCTTTGCTTCCTCTCTTCTTTGTTGTTCCTCGGAAAGCCTGAGAAACTGACTTGCCTTCTTCAACAACCAGTTTTTGGTTTGATCTTCTCAGTGGCTGTTTCATGTGTGTTGGCCAAAACCATCACTGTGGTTGTAGCTTTCATGGCCAACAAGCCAGGGTCTACCATGAGGAAGTGGGTGGGAAAAAGGCTGGCCACCTCCATTATTCTTTCTTGCTCCCTCATTCAAGTTGGCATTTGTGTTGTGTGGCTCACAACCTCTCCCCCATTCCTGGATTTAGACATGCAGTCAGTCCCTGAAGAAATCACTATGCAATGTCATGTAGGTTCTGCCATCATGTTTTATCTTGTCCTAGGCTACATGGCACTATTGTCCATCATCAGCTTTTCCGTGGCTTTCTTAGCTAGGCATTTGCCAGACACCTTTAATGAATCCAAATTTATCACCTTTAGTATGCTGATGTTCTGCAGTGTTTGGTTGTCATTTTTTCCAGCCTACCTGAGCACCAAGGGCGAATACATGGTCGCAGTGGAGATCTTCTCTATCTTAGCTTCTAGTGCTGGATTGTTAGGCTGTATCTTCTCTCCAAAATGTTACATTCTTCTCTTCAAGCCTGAGCTGAACAACAGGGAACTGATAATGGGGAGAAAGAATTAGAGCATCAAACTTTACAGTTCAATATATTACTTCCCTGGTGTCCAATGCATTGAGGCAGTGGGGGTAATTTTAAAAGATATCAGACAACCGTGTTCAACTCATGTTACAGAATTCACCTATCATCTCTGTCTATCACCAGAGGGCTTAGATTTAGGACATTGATGTTGGGGTTAGTTTTTTACCCACAGAAGGAAAAGGACTCTAAAGAGTTAAAAAGATGTCCTTGGCCAGATTGTCTCTGCCAGGAGAAGTCCAGTATGAAGCAGATTCTTCCCTGGCCTACGTGCGGTACGAGAAGTACAAGATGAAGAGACTATTGGTTAATTGGGCCAAGGAGAAAAGTGTATTTAAGAAGTCCATGTTGTAAGGCTTCTTACTGCTATGACATTATCAGACTGCTGTTATACTGCTGATGTGATCTTACTGATGATTTATTACTGCTGCTACGTTGCTGTACTGTTGGTGAAAGGACTGTATATATGACCATTTATTCTGTAAGTAATTTATTTAGTGTCAGTAAAGTTTCTTACTGACCAAAGACCGTGAGTGCTTCTTTTTTGTTCTTAACTCCAAGCTGAAACCATTTTCAGCTCCACGCTGCTGCTGCTATCCGCACTCTGCTAAATTTTTTGGGTAAGCAATTACCACGATAGGTTATGGGCCCAGAGAAAGTCTGGAAGGCATAATTTTTGGTTGCTGGAAAGCTTGAGAGCAAAGGAACGCTGGAGGGAAAGACGGAGTCTAGCTCAGGCAGTTCATCGAGCTCAGACGGGTCTGTATCCAGTGTGAGTCGCGCTCCAGCCCAGCCGGTGAGGATGGCCCAGGTTCAGATGGCATCCAGTATTCCGGTGGAATGGCTGAATGAGAGAAATTACTTAACGTGGTCATTCAAGATGGAAATGTTTTTGAAGCGGGACAGATGTTGGAACGTCGTGAGTGTCCCGAGGCCGGCTGGTCAGACTGCTCAAGGAGCACAAGTGTGGGAAGAGCAGAATGAAAGGGCCAAAGCAAACATTGTCTTGAGTATGGAGGACTCGCAAATTGTCCATATCACCAGAGATGAGACGGCAAGAGACAGCTGGAATGCGCTGAGACAGATTTATGTGCGTGCGTCGGCAAGCACACGGCTGAGCCTCACCAGAGAGCTGTATCGGTTAAAGTTGGAGGAGGCTGGAAGTTTGGCAAATCATCTCCAACAGGTGAGATCTCTATTTGTCCAGTTGCAGAAGGTCGGAATCATTTTTACGGAAGAGCATAAGTGCTACCTGATTTTGGGGTCGTTGCCTCAAAGCTGGGACGTTCTGACAACCAGTCTGGAAAGTATGAAGACTGATGAACTCACTCTTCATTATTTGACGGGTCGTTTGCTTCAAGAAGAGAAACGGCGTCTTTCCAGGAAGGAGGAAAACTGCCAGGAAAGGGTTAAGCAGTCAGCCCTTGGCAGCGGAGAAAGAATGCAGAAAGATAAGAGTTTCCAAGGCGACGGAATGGAGAGAGCCGCAGTTGCAGTAAAAAAGTGTTTCTTTTGTAAGCAGTCGGGCCATATCAAACGCTTCTGTAAAAAGAAGAAGGGAGTTACACAGGCTCGAGAGGTGAAGGAATGCTCGAATGCATTTGTCTCGGCCACAGTGAGGTGTAACGAGGCCCAAGAGGTTTGGCTGATTGATTCTGCGTCGTCCAGAACAATTTCTAATAATCCAGAGGCGTTTCGGAAGTTGGAACCAAGCAAGGTGAAGTCAATCATGCTTGCAGATGGACGAACGTCGAGGGTGGAAGGAATTGGCTGTTGCTACGTTCCATGTCTGCAAAAGGAGTGTGAACAGGTTCTGTATGTTCCAGATTTAGATTTTTGTCTCCTTTCTGTTAGTGCTCTAACGTCTGAAGGATACGTTGTTACGTTTCAGAAGGATGAGTGCCAAGTGATTAAGGATGGACAAAAAGTGGCACTGGGACATGTTAAAAATGGACTGTTCTACATGGGTGCAGGTAAAGAAAGGGTGGCACAAACTGGTAACGTGCCAGACCATAAAAATTGTGTTCATGAGTTGCACAGGCGTCTAGGTCATGCAAGTTTTAAAGTGTTAAGTCACATGCCTCAAGTGTGTACAGGGTTAAGCTTGCAAAACTGTAAAAATTTCTTGGATTGTTCAATCTGTCATCAGACCAAATCCCGGGTGCAGAACATCTGCAAAAAAAGTGACAGGGTGTCACAAAAGCCTTTTGAATTGGTGTTTATTGACTTGGTAGGGCCATTCACGCCTACACAAGGGGGATCCAGTTAAATGCTTGTAATTCTGGATGATTACACACGCTTTAGTTGGTGTTATTTACTGAAGCGAAAATCAGAAGCTTTTGAAACTTTTAAGGATTGGAAAACTTGGGCGGAAAAGTTCTTTAACAAGCCCATTATTTCCGTGCAGTCGGACCGTGGGGGTGAGTTTGTCTCTGGAGGGTTCTGTAAGTGGTTTAAGAAAACAGGAATCACACACAGGTTAATAGATCCTCAAACTCCTTTTCAAAATGGGTCAGTTGAGAGAAGAATTGGAGTACTTCAAATGAAGAAAGATTCTCTCATGGCTGATGCAAACGCTGAGCAAGATTTGTGGGGAGAAGCATTTTTAACCGCAAACTATCTGTGTAATAGAACCTGGAGCAGGGTTACAGGCAGTTCGCCTTACTGTCTTCTTTTTGGTTCAAAGCCAGATTTGTCTCACTTGAGAACATGGGGGTCTTGGGCATACGTGCATATCCCAAAGTCCAAAAGGTCCAAAGGTGAAGCCAAGTCTGTGAAATTACGTTTTGTGGGTTATTCAGGCATGCAATCCAAATCTTGGCGTTTTTCCCTAAGTCATGGGAAGGTGGTTGTTTCTAGGTCTGCTACTTTTCAGGAGGCAGGTTGGGACAGGATTCAAGGTTCCCAAGTTCTGTTAGAAACCGTGAACAACCAGGAGAAAACAGTAACTCAGGGGTTAACTTCTCAGAGCCCTCACATCTCTGAGAAAAGTGTTTCCACTCCCAAAAGTGGAAGGGAGGAGGGAAATGAAAGGGAGGAAGAAATTTCCAGTGTACCTCGTCGTTCACAAAGAAAAAACAAAGGAATTCCATCTTTAAAGTATTCAGATGAATTCAGTGTTTGTTACGTGAAGTCTGAACCTGAAAGTTACAGTGATGTGTTGAAATTGTCTGAACAAGAGCAAGAAAAGTGTTTTCAGGCAGCGAAAACTGAAAGGGGGTGTTTTCAAACACACGTGTCTGTATGCAAAGGGGCAAGCAAAAGAGTACATGATTGTGGAGCTAGTGGTTCGTCTACTGGTGGCAGGGAGTTCCCAAGACCACATTCAAGAAAACTCAGCCCAAAGCTGCAGGAAGGGTTGAAACTGAAGTCTCTGGGGAAAGTTAGGTGTTACCTTGGTGTAGAGGTAGAAAAGTTTCCAAAGGAAATTACCTAAAAAGCCAGAAACAGAAAAGTTTAAAAATTGCTGAAAGTTTGCAAGTTGGAAGATTGCAAAGTACTTCAACGCCCCAAAGCACCATGTTTTTCAACAGTGCTTGGAAGAAGAAGAAAAGAAAAACTTACATATAAATAAGTCTCTGGGAAATGTAACACACAGAGAAAGGTTACAATGATGGGATTGTTGTAAACATGTAAAGTTGATTTCTTACAGGTGAAATGTAATGAAATGTAAATTGTATTTTTTCTGTAGTTAAAAATGAAAGGGTGTTGGGGTTAGGTTTTTACCCACAGAAGGAAAAGGACTCTAAAGAGTTAAAAAGATGTCCTTGGCCAGATTGTCTCTGCCAGGAGAAGTCCAGTATGAAGCAGATTCTTCCCTGGCCTACGTGCAGTACGAGAAGTACAAGATGAAGAGACTATTGGTTAATTGGGCCAAGGAGAAAAGTGTATTTAAGAAGTCCATGTTGTAAGGCTTCTTACTGCTATGACATTATCAGACTGCTGTTATACTGCTGATGTGATCTTACTGATGATTTATTACTGCTGCTACGTTGCTGTACTGTTGGTGAAAGGACTGTATATATGACCATTTATTCTGTAAGGAATTTATTTAGTGTCAGTAAAGTTTCTTACTGACCAAAGACCGTGAGTGCTTCTTTTTTGTTCTTAACTCCAAGCTGAAACCATTTCCAGCTCCACGCTGCTGCTGCTATCCGCACTCTGCTAAATTTTTTGGGTAAGCAATTACCACGATAATTGAGACCTTTCATGTTAGCCTCACTTCAGACAAATGTTCTTTCACTCCTCCTTTCCCAGAATGGATTAACTCAGCAGCTGTTTCCAAGGAGACCCAACTAGGACCAACAGCTGTGTCAGCTGAGTCCAACTATCAATATTACTCGTCCTCTCCCAGAACTATGTCTTCATTCACCATTCCTGATGGCCACCACAAAATCAATAACCAAACTTGATGTTCCTTCCTCTGCTGTCTCCATTTTGTCGCTTAGGTATGTTTCCGTACAGGCTTCAGCTGATACAGGTTGCTAAGCAACAGTAACAACACGTAATATCTTAATGCTTCTGTACAAGCATGATCAGGATGCTCTTACTTTCTGCTGCTCAAAATACATTTGATATAAAATGAAAATTATATGATACACTAGCTGCTCACGGCGTAACATACGCCGTTGTAGCATATCTTAACAAAGCTGCCCCTCACCCGACTTCTCCGGGATTTCCAAGGTAAACCTCCCCCCTTTCTGCCTCTTCACTCCCCAACCCCATGAAGTGGGCAGCACCATGTTCCAGAGTATGAGTGAGGCATGGCCAGGGCCCTTGGTGGCTGGGTGGGAGGCTGCTTGCCTCCTGATAGCCCCAGGCCCAGCCGTGCCTTGCTCATGCTCTGGACCATGGTGCTGCCCCCTTCATGGTGGGGGGGAGCGAAGAGGCAGAAAGGGTTGAGGTTTACCTTGGAAAGTCCGGAGGAGTCAGGCGAGGGGCAGCATTGTTAAGATATGCTACAACGGCGTATGTTACGCTGGGTGCAGCTAGTGTATCATATAATTTTCATTTTATATCAACCGTATGAGCTGGAACAGATGTGTATGCATGTTTCCAGTTTATTTTTAGATAAGAATTTATCAAAATGAACATTTTTTTTCATAATTTGATGAAACAATAGTTTTGATTAAAAATCAATCAAAACGGAAGAGAAGCCAAAGATAACAAATTCACCCATCCCTATTTCAGGAAACAGTACAATGTCTCATTAAAATGTGTTGACACTGGAATTGAGCCAGCTGGTATAGATAGGGTGGAAACAGCTCTGGGGGGAGAGAGGGGGGGCACCACAGTAAATGTTCAGTAAGATATATTCCTTTAAAAGTATTGGAAACATTCCTCCTCCATAGCAAAATCAGCCCTATCATAATTCATAAATGGTTTTCATTAGGGGTGTGCACGGACCCCCCGCTCCGCTTCACTTGCAGATCCGCCATTTTCCGGATCGGGCCGCTCCGCCCCGCCCCCGCTCCGCCCACTTCCGCTCCGCTCCGCCCGGAGCTCCGGATCCGGATCCGGATCCGGAGCTCCGTTTCCCCCCCCCATAGGCTTGCATTGAAAGCTAAAAAATTATACAACTTTTTTTCTGTTCAAGTTAGAAACCTCATGTTTGGCACCATGACACCTCATGGGGATATACACACTCATGCCAAGTTTCAAAGCAATCCCATCATCCCCTGATTTTTGGCAAATTTTTGAAAATCGGGCACCCCACACACAACATCCCTGCGAGGTGGGCAGGGGAGGAGGGAGGGAAGGCAGGCAGGCATGCAGCTGGCATTTCTGGGGGCATAAGGAAGTGAGCCAAGGATAAGCCAGTAATGCATATAAAATGGAATAAATCAATCAATAAACAAAGGAGGGGTGGAATTAAAAGCAGCAGTGTTGCTCAATAAACAGCAAGAAGAATTTTTAAAAAAAGGCTATATCTGTCTTTTACCAGCAATAGGGGGACGTGCCCGGGGGAGGGGGAAGTAGCTGCCAGTTCAAGACAGGCTCTATGGCCTTCCAGTGCAGGAGAGAGTGGGGGCACGTCCACGATGAGATGCCCTAAGGGAGCTCATCCCCTTGCACCACATCGATTCAGTTGTTCACCAAGGTTAGGGTGGGGAGCAGTGCTGTGTTTCTATCTCTTATTCTTGGCTTAGTATATGATTTCAGGTTGTGTTTGTGCATTTGGTGGGGCTACTGTGTTAAAAAACACGGGGAAAAGCCCGTTCAGATGAAGAAAGAGAAGTTTCCCAGAATCCCAAGTTACCTGTTTTGCCTATGCCCTCCTCCAACTTTGGGATCATCATGACCGGGAGCTGACTCTGCCCCTCAACCCTTTGAAAAAGGTATTTTTCCCGCCGATTTTTTAAAAACTTCTAGCCCGCGACCCGTACGATGCAGAAAGTTGAGAGTGGTCTCAAAATGACCCCCATCCACGACTCTCTGTGCACAAGAATTTTCAGAATGATAGCTTGAACCCCCCCCCAGTTATCCCCGATTCTTTCCCTCAATGCAATCCTATGGGCGAAAAGCTGAAAATGCAGTTTGAGCCGTGCGGTTGACCCGATTTTCACAAAAACATTGCACGTGAACCACAGCACGCAGAAAGTTGAGAGTAGTCTCAAAATGACCCCCATCCACGACTCTCTGTGCACAAGAATTTTCAGAATGATAGCTTAAACCCCCCCCCCCAGTTATCCCCGATTCTTTCCCTCAATGCAATCGTATGGGCGAAAAGCCGAAACGCAGTTTGAGCCGCGCGGTTGACCCGATTTTCACAAAAACATTGCACGTGAACCACAGCACGCAGAAAGTTGAGAGTAGTCTCAAAATGACCCCCATCCACGACTCTCTGTGCACAAGAATTTTCAGAACGATAGCTTAAACCCCCCCCCCAGTTATCCCCGATTCTTTCCCTCAATGCAATCCTATGGGCGAAAAGCCGAAACGCAGTTTGAGCCGCGCGGTTGACCCGATTTTCAAAAAAATATAGCACGCAACACGGACAACGCAGAGAGGTGAGAGTGGTCTCAAAATGACCCCCATCCACGACTCTCTGAGCACAAGAATTTCCAGAGCGATAGCTTCAAAAACAACGTAGTTATGCGCGATTATTTGCCGCAATGCAATCCTATGGCGAAATGTTTTCAAGATGGCGACCGGAGCGCTCCGCCTGAACTCAGAGCTCCGAAAAATGGTCGCTTCTCTTCGCCTTGCTTCTAGGGGGTCCACGGTCCGCTCCTACTCCGCCTCTGGGTAAGGCGGAGCAGGCCAATCCGCTACTGCTTCTACGCTCCTAATCGGAGCGGAGCACATCCCTAGTTTTCATTCTTCCCTTCTGGTATGTCATAATAGTGTCCTTCTGAAGTGTAGGAATTCAAAACTTTCCTTTCATTTGCATAATTGTATAGCCTTCACATATCAAATATCAAGCATATGTTCTGAATCTGACAATTTATTTCTGTAATAATTATAAATGCAAGCCTTTTGTATAATTCTACAGCTGTGTTGGATTTTCTATATAAATTGCAGTGACCCTGTCTTTTGATTGGACTTTTTTCAGTGTTTTGAAGCAGTAGCCCCAGTAAATTCACATGCACAACCTTAAATCATATACTAAGTAAAATAACTAATAGGCAATGCACCACTGCAAGGTACCCACTAGTGGTGTGCACGAACCCACCAATCCGCTTCTCTTCCAGATTCCCCCCCCCCAGACTTGCATTGAAATCCAAAACAGCCTACAACTTTTTTCCTGTTAACGTAAGAAACCTCAAGCTCAGCAGCATGATAGCATATCCATTTATACACATGCATGCCAAGCCTCAAGGAAATTCAAACATCCCCTGATTTTCGGGGAATTTTTGAAAATCAGACACCCCATTTTAAGACATGGGATTTACTCCAACATTTGGACAGATAAAAACTTGGAAGCAGGCGCCCTCACAGATGCCATCTAGATCCACATTCATGGCAAGTTTCAAGCAAATCACATCATCCCCTGATTTTTGGCGGGGCTTTAACCTCTAACTGAAGAAGCCTAATCTGGACCCGGAGGACGTTAACAATGACAGGCCGGTGGCTAATATCCCTTTCCTGGCCAAGGTGTTTGAGCAGGTGGTTGCAGGACAACTCCAGTCACTCTTGAATGAAACAGATTATCTAGATCTATTTCAATCAGGTTTCAGGCCTGGTTTTGGAACGGAAACTGCCTTGGTCGCCCTGTGGGATGACCTCTGCCGGGAGAGAGACAGGGGGAGTGCGACCCTGTTGGTTCTCCTGGACCTCTCAGCGGCCTTCGATACCATCGACCATGGTATCCTTCTGGATAGGTTGTCTGAACTGGGAGTTGGAGGTACTGCGTTGCAGTGGTTCCGCTCCTACTTGAATGGCCGATTCCAGAAGGTGGTGCTGGGGGATTATTACTCTGTGCCGTAGCTCCTAAACCCTGGGGTTCCACAGGGCTCTATCTTATCCCCTATGCTGTTTAACATATACATGAAGACACTGGGGGAGGTTATCCGGAGATGCGGACTGAGGTGTCATCAATATGTGGATGATACCCAGCTAAAACATTTCCTTTTCATCAAACCCAGGTGAGGCAGTGACTGTTCTGAACAAGTGCCTGGGCAAGGGAATGGACTGGATGAGGGCTAACAAACTGAGACTCAATCCAGACAAGACGGAGGTACTGTTAGTGTGTGGTTCATCTGTCCGGCGAGGTGATGTTTGCCCTGTCCTGGACGGGGTTGCACTCTCCCTAAAGGATCGGGTCCATACTTTGGGGGTGCTCTTGGCTCCAGAACTGTCACTTGAGGCACAGGTGAACTCAGTGGCAAAGAGCACCTTTTATCAGCTTAGGTTGATGTACATTGATGGTGCTATATAAAATAATAATAATAATAATAATAATAATAATAATAATAATAATAATAATAATAATAATAATAATATACCAACTACTCCCTTATCTGGACAGAGGTAGCCTAGCTACAGTTATCCATGCTCTGATAACCTCTCGTTTGGATTACTGCAATGTGTTGTACATGGGGCTGCCTTTGAAAATGGTCCAGAAACTTCAACATAGCAGGGCAGCACGTTTACTAACAGGGACTGGCCGACGAGGCCACATTACGCCAGTCCTTTTCCAGCTTCATTGACTGCCAGTCCAGGTCCAGGCTCGATTCATAGTGCTGGTATTAACATTTAAAGCCCTAAATGGCTTGGGGCCAGGTTATCTGAAGGAATGCCTCCTCCCATATGTACCTGCCCGGACCTAAAGATGATCTACAGGGGCCCTTCTCTGTGAGCCCCTGCCAAAGAAAGTGTGGCAGGTGGGAACTAGAAGGAGGGCTTTCTATGCTGTGGCACCCCAGTTGTGGAATGAGCTCCCCAGAGAGGTCTGCCTGGCGCCTACACTGTACTGCTTTCATCGCCAGCTGAAGACCTTTTTATTCTCTCGATATTGTAACACTTAATTTTAACTTAAATTTAAATTCTACTGTTCTAACTCTGTATTTTAATCTTATATCAATTTTGCTATGTAGTTTTATCCTGGTTGTGCTTTTTATACTGTATTTTGTAATTGTGCTTTTAACATGTTGTTTGTTTTATGATGGTTTTAACTTTTGTGAACCGCCCAGAGAGCTTCGGCTATTGGTCGGTATAAAAATGTAATAAATAAATAAATAAATAAAAAAAAATAACGCATCACCCCTAACCCCAATTCACACCCCTTTCGGTATCTCTGTCAATTTTCATGTTAGAAATGTCAAATTAGACACCATGACACCTGATGCATGTATACACATGCATGCCAAGCCTCAAGCAAATCCAAGCATCCCCTGATTTTTGGGGAATTTTTGAATATCGGACACCCCAATATCTCAGTGATGTAAAGCTGCAGGCAGCTCAATGGAGCCATTTCAAAGGAAATCCCAACATGCCATGAATTGGGGAGCAGATAGCCCTAAATATGAATTGGGGAGAAGATTACCTTAAACCCTTCTTCCACACTTGAAAAATTTATTTGGAACGTCAAAAAGTCTAAGTGAGCGCAGGAAGGACTTATCCCCTGATTCAAAGCAACACACACACAAACCATCCCTGCGAGGCGGGCACAGAGGAGGGGGACTGGCAGCAAGCATGCTGGAGGCTGGTGGGCACGAACTACAAAGCCCATCATGTAGTGCAGCTCCCAGGAGGAGGAGAGAGGGAAGGCAGCCAGGCAGCCAGGCAGCAGACATTTCTGGGGGCACAAGGAAGTGAGGCAAGGATTGTTTGTTTCTTTCTAAGCCAGCAGTAACGCATTGCAAACCAACCCTGCGAGGTGGGCACAGAGGAGTAGGACTGGGAGCAAGCATGCCGGAGGCTGGTGGGTACAAACCACAAAGCCCATCATGTAGTGCAGCTCCCAGGCACCAGGTGGGCAGAGAGGCAGGCAGAGATATGCCATAGATCTATGGGGGAGTCAGCCCCACCACAGCAGCACCTCGGGGGGAAGGCAGGCAGGCAGGCAGGCAGGCAGCCATTGTTTAATAATGGCTATGATCACAGTGCAGTCAATCAACTCTGAAGCAAGGATCACAAAGCTTTACTCTTATCCTCCTAGCCTCCTAGTTATGGGATGCAAAAGGAAAGGCATCTCTCTGTGCTGCTCCCGCCTCACAGGGATGGTTTGCATTACTGGCTTTGAAACAATCCTTGGCTCACTTCCTTGTGCCACCAGAAATGTCTGCTATTAGTTATGGGATGCAAAAGGGATCTCTCTGTGCTATTCTCACCTCACAGGGCTGGTTTGCTTAACTGGCTTTGATGGCTTGGAAAGTGGAAACAATCCTTGGCTCACTTACTTGTGCCCCCAGAATTGTCTGCTGCATGCCTGCTTTCCTGCCTCTGCCTGGGTGCTGTCGTTGTGGAGTATTGGGATCTGCTGCCTGGGACTTACTTCCCCATGGATCTATGGCATATCGTGTGTGTGTGCGTGTCACTTCTCTGCCTGCCACTCTGCCCTCCTGGTGCCTGGGAGATGTAGATGGGCTGTGTGGGTCACCCCACAAGCCTCTTGTATGCTTGCTCCCAGTGTTTCAGGCCAGGGCATAGCTGCCACCTGCTGCTG
Source organism: Elgaria multicarinata webbii (assembly GCF_023053635.1). Taxonomy (NCBI): domain Eukaryota; kingdom Metazoa; phylum Chordata; class Lepidosauria; order Squamata; family Anguidae; genus Elgaria; species Elgaria multicarinata. Next base: position 41,734,123 of record NC_086181.1, read on the forward strand.
CCTCTCCTCTTCTGTGCCAACCTCACAGGGCTGGTTTGTGGGTGTCTTGCTTTGACTCAGGGCATTAGTCCTTCCTGGGGATGAAAAGGCAGCTGCATTGCTGCTGCGCTCACCCTGTTGAAGTTCCTTCTTAATTTTTGAAGTGTTGAAGATTCTTATTTAGGTTTATCTTTAAATATTCCCTACAATTCATGGCATGTCGGGATTTCCTTTCAAATGGCCATGAAGAGGCATCTATTTATTTAGAAGCCCATTTAGCTGTCTGCAGCTTACAAAATCCATGAGATAAAGGGATGTACTAAAACAAAGGACAGTACTTGCCCATAGGGATCCATTGCAAAGCGCTTGCCCATAGCACTCTATAGGTGGGAATTGTCCTGTTTCCCTATGGGCAGGCACTTTGCAATGAATTCCTATGGGCAAGTATGGTTTCCCCATGGGCAAGTACTGTCCTATGTTTTAGAATGTCCCTGAGATAGATACATTTCTGAAAATGGGGTGGGGGATTTTTACATATTCTCCAAAAAATCACTGGATGCTTGGATTTGCTTCAAACTGGCCATGAATGTGGATACATGGATAAGCTCTCACGGTGCCAGTTTTGAGGTTTCTATAACGTTAAAAGTGATGGAGATGTAGAAAGGTTTGTTAATTGGGGTTAGGGTGGAGGGTTAAAAAGTTTTTTTTTAATCGCTAAAAATCAGGACATGGTTGGATTTCCTTGAAACTTGGCAAGAACGTGTATCTAGGTGGAACCTGAGATAGTTTCCTTCTTCCCTCCCCATCCCTTTTTCCTTGTGCTTTGTGTCTTTTTTAGAATGTAAGCCTGATGGCAGGGACTGTCTTCTTTATTGATAAATTGTCAGCCGCTCCAAGAGCCTTTTGGCTGAGGGGCGGGATAAAAATACTCTAAAATAAATAAATAAATAAATAAATAAATAAATAAATAAATAAATAAATAATAGTGCCCATTTTCAAATTTGTATCTTGAAAAATGAAAGAGAAACTTGCATTTCTGAAAATGGGGTGGGGGGTATTTACATATTTGCCACAAATCACTGGATGCTCAGATTTGCTTCAAACTGGCCATGAATGTGGATGCATGTATAAGCTCTTGTGGTGCTGATTTTGAGGTTTCTAACATTAAAAGTAAAAAACTTACAAGCATTTGATTTTCAGTGCAAGTCTATGGGGGGGGGGGAAACGCAGAGCTCCGATCCAGATCCAGAGCCCCACCGCGGAGCGGAGCAGACCATAGGCGGATTGGTGCATGGTAGAGCAGACTCGATCTGGAAGTTGCGGTTCGGGATCCAGAGCAGATCGGGGGGTCCGTGCACAGCCCTACCTTTAATGAATCCAAATGTATCACCCATAGTATGCCGATGTTCTGCAGTGTTTGGCTGTCTTTTGTTCCAACCTACCTGAGCACCAAGGGCAAATACATCGTAGCTGTGGAGATCTTCACTATCTTAGCTTCTAGTGCTGGGTTGTTAGGCTGTATCTTTCCTCCAAAATGTTACATTATTCGCTTGAAGCCTGAGATGAACACCAGGGAGCAGCTTATAAGGACAAAAACATGAAGATCAACTTCTCTTATCAAATGTACAGGAGTACTGCCTGTGAACAAAAGCCGGAAGTTTGGTCCTTCTCAGAGTCATCCCAATTAAAATAGAGAAACAAGAAACGTGATAGGCATTTTCTATTCTCCTAACTTGGTTTTTAAACTGCTTGACTGAAATTCTGTTGAGCTCTTTTTGTCATTCTTCAGGGTGTAGCACCTTCCCCAGGGTTGTCCTAATGTTACATTTCCAAAAGGAAACTCTGGCTACATCTTGTCTCCAATGCAGGGGCTGCCAAGCCCAACCTACCAGCATGTGCCGGTGGGAAAGGAAGGGGAATATATGTTGCACGCATGCTCAGCATGTGTGCAGCATGAGGTATGGGTGGGGCAATGCTTATAAAGGCAAAGTACACCAGCAACCCAGGCCAAAGCTAGACCTAAGGTTTATCCTGGGATCACCCAGGGTTCGCCCCTGCCTGAGCACTGGATCCCCTGTGTATCACCTAGATGAACAGGTTTGACCCCATGGCGACCCAGGGATAAACCACTTTTGCTTTCTGGCTCCCACCCTCCCTCCATCCCTCCCTGTAGCCAGAATTTATTTATTTATTTTTATATAATTTACTTTGAATGTGTGTTGGTGGCATATATATTTTTTTACCTTACCTAATCAACATGAGCTGGCTGAGGGTACTGTCTGTATTTTTTCTTTCTATACATTGCTCTGCAGTCTCCAAGACTACCTGCACTTCTTGATCATAAAAGTCCCTATGGAGGGATAAATTCATGACCTCCTCCCCTGTGTGGGAAATGTGGGAATCCAAGGAGGCTACAGGCTATCAAAGAGATAATTGTACAAAGAAAGACAAAACAATTATTCACACTCCTCAGCCATTTCATAAGTCAAGAAAGTACTAGAACCCCAAACCAAACTCAAGAGAATTTCTCCAAAATATTTCTTCTTTCAATTACTTTTTGAAAGCAATTTTACATCAAATTTATTTATTTATTTATTTATTTATTTATTTATTTATTTTATTGCACCTCTATATCGCCCAATTGAATGAGAAATGTCAAAAATATGTGGGAGAATTTTTGGCGAAGCACTAATCAGTAGTATTGGGATATGGACTCCAGGTGGAACCAGGATCCCCTCTCCAGAGGGGTATGTGACCTCTTTACACACCACAAAGGAAAGGGCTTTTTTTAGCTAGAAATTTGCCAGTTGCTTTTAATGAATCCAAGTTTGTCTCCTTCAGCATGCTGGTTTTTGGAGTGTTTGGTTGACTTTTGTTCCAACTTCCATGAGTACCAGTGGTACATACATAGTAGCTGTGGAGATCTTCTCTATCTTAGCTTCTAGTGCTGAGTTGTTGGGCTGTATCTTTCCCCCCAAATGTTATATTAATCTCTTCAAGCCTGAGTTGAACAACAGGGAGCAGCTCATAAGGAGAAAATAATAACTGTCACTCTTCCCAATCAATGCATTACTTCTGTGGTGTCTAAGGAACTGAGGCAATGGAACTACTACTAAGAGATAGTAGTATCTATCTACTATCCCAGATAAACCATCTTATTCATGTGTAGCCTCTTTGAAACTAGTTAGACACACTATCAAGCTGTTATACAAATGGGGGGGAAGCTCTAAAAGAATTCCATGTACTTCAATAAAAATCACCATTAGAATTTTATAAAAGCTGTTTATTTAAAAGCATCAGAAACACTCCTTCTTCATGTAGAAAACAACAGCATGGTGATTTGTAATACATAAAAAAGTAATTGTAAAATACTTTTCATTTGTTCATTCTTTCCTGTTATAAGCTTGTCCCTGCCAGTTACATAATAGTACAAAATAGGGATGTGCTCCGCTCCGATTAGGAGCGTAGAAGCAGTAGCGGATTGGCCTGCTCCGCCTTACCCAGAGGCGGAGTAGGAGCGGACCGCGGACCCCCTAGAAGCAAGGCGAAGAGAAGCGACCATTTTTCGGAGCTCCGAGTTCAGGCGGAGCGCTCCGGTCGCCATCTTGAAAACATTTCGCCATAGGATTGCATTGCTGCAAATAATCGCGCATAACTAGGTTGTTTTTGAAGCTATCGTTCTGGAAATTCTTGTGCACAGAGAGTCGTGGATGGGGGTCATTTTGAGACCACTCTCACCTCTCTGCGTGCTGTGGTTCACGTGCAATATTTTTTTAAAAATCGGGTCAACCGCGCAGCTCAAACTGAGTTTCGGCTTTTCGCCCATAGGATTGCATTGAGGGAAAGAATCGGGGATAACTGGGGGGGGTTTAAGCTATCGTTCTGAAAATTCTTGTGCACAGAGAGTCGTGGATGGGGGTCATTTTGAGACCACTCTCAACTTTCTGCGTGCTGTGGTTCACGTGCAATATTTTTTAAAAAATCGGGTCAACAGCGCGGCTCAAACTGCGTTTCGGCTTTTCGCCCATAGGATTGCATTGAGGGAAAGAATCGGGGATAACTGGGGGGGGGGTTTAAGCTATCGTTCTGAAAATTCTTGTGCACAGAGAGTCGTGGATGGGGGTCATTTTGAGACCACTCTCAACTTTCTGCATCGTACGGGTCGCGGGCTAGACGTTTTTAAAAAATCGGCGGGAAAAATACCTTTTTCAATGGGCTGAGGGGCAGAGTCAGCTCCCGGTCATGATGATCCCAAAGTTGGAGGAGGGCATAGGCAAAACAGGTAACTTGGGATTCTGGGAAACTTCTCTTTCTTCATCTGAACGGGCTTTTCCCCGTGTTTTTTAACACAGTAGCCCCACCAAATGCACAAACACAACCTGAAATCATATACTAAGCCAAGAATAAGAGATAGAAAAACACAGCACTGCTCCCCACCCTAACCTTGGGGAACAACTGAATCGATGTGGTGCAAGGGGATGAGCTCCCCTAGGGCATCTCATCGTGGACGTGCCCCCACTCTCTCTTGCACTGGAAGGCCATAGAGCCTTCCAAAGAGAGTAAAACGGTGGAGCAATGCCTCTCATGAGTTGAAGTGAATGGTCACTTTTCAGTGGTGGAGCAATGCCTGTTCTGAGTCGAAGTGAGAGTTTTACTTCTTCTCGGAGCTGTGGCTGTCAGTGTCTTGAACTGGCAGCTACTTCCCCCTCCCCCGGGCACGTCCCCCTATTGCTGGTAAAAGACAGATATAGCCTTTTAAAAAAAGTTCTTCTTGTTGTTTATTGAGCAACACTGCTGCTTTTAATTCCACCCCTCCTTTGTTTATTGATTGATTTATTCCATTTTATATGCATTACTGGCTTATCCTTGGCTCACTTCCTTATGCCCCCAGAAATGCCAGCTGCATGCCTGCCTGCCTTCCCTCCCTCCTCCCCTGCCCACCTCGCAGGGATGTTGTGTGTGGGGTGCCCGATTTTCAAAAATTCGCCAAAAATCAGGGGATGATGGGATTGCTTTGAAACTTGGCATGCGTGTGTATATCCCCATGAGGTGTCATGGTGCCAAACATGAGGTTTCTAACTTGAACAGAAAAAAAGTTGTATAATTTTTTAGCTTTCAATGCAAGCCTATGGGGGGGGAAACGGAGCTCCGGATCCGGATCCGGAGCTCCGGGCGGAGCGGAGCGGAAGTGGGCGGAGCGGGGGCGGGGCGGAGCGGCCCGATCCGGAAAATGGCGGATCTGCAAGTGAAGCGGAGCGGGGGGTCTGTGCACACCCCTAGTACAAACATTATGTACCAAATAAAAACCATTTTATCACTTCTTATCTTCATATTCATCTTAGATTCTGCAAGTGACAATGCATTTGGATTATAAATTGAAGTCATTTGTATAATTGCACAGCCATGCAGGACTTACTATGCAAAATTACAGTGATCCTACTATACACTATCCAATAATCTAAAGTAAGACCAATGTTAGTAGCTTAGCAAGGTCAGAAACCTTGGAATGTAATCCGGGTGGGCTTCTGGCAGACATTCAGCTCTCCGTGGGATCTATATGACTAGGGCCATAACTAGACCGGGTGAAATCCCAGGCTGATCCCTGGGATCATCCCTGTGCATCCACATGACACACAGGGGGATCCCAGGATCAGGGAGGGATGATCGCTCTTTTGCTCTGGTATTTCACCCTCCCCTTTTAGACCTGGTTTCTCCGCAGCCTTGGGCCAAGCCTGAGACAACACAACAGGTGGTCATAGAATCATAGAATCATAGAATAGCAGAGTTGGAAGGGGCCTACAAGGCCATCGAGTCCAACCCCCTGCTCAATGCAGGAATCCACCCTAAAGCATCCCTGACAGATGGTTGTCCAACAGCCTCTTGAATGCCAGCTGCCTCTTGAATGCCGTGGTTTGGTGCCACGGTTTGTCACAGCTCCTTGTAATTACTTGCGAGGAGCTGTGACCCGCGCATGAGGCACAGAGATCCTCAGGAGCACTGTGCCCATTGGGGTGGGGGAAGCGGGGATTTTTTTTAAAAAAAAAACACAAACCTTTTGCGCCTGAGTGTTTGTGCGCTGCTGTCTCTTTAAGAAAAGAAAAGAAAAGAAAATGGTGGGCAACATGCCTGTCCGTCTGAGGGTGACGCGTGCCACGTGTAAACAGAGGGGGGATCTTGTGATAAAACCATCACGAGATCTTCACCCCTCCATCACGGACTGTCAGGTAGGTCTAGCTAAGGCCTAGATCTATGACTAGAAGCACAAATGGGAAGGAAAGCAACGTGCACTGGGCCTGTTCAGAAGACACCTTAAACCATGTCTTTAAACAGGGCGATTAAGCTAGAAAGCCGGGCTGTGTTCAGAAGACACCTTAAACCACAGCTTTAACCAAAGTGAAAGAGGCTTTTTTGCTTTATTCAACATAGTTAAAAACATGGTTTAAGGTGTCTTCTGAACATGGCCTGGCTTTCTGGCTTAATCACCATGGCTTTAATCCACTTTTTTCTGGGTTTCATGGGCAAGTGTGGCCAAAATGAAGTTCTGGAATTGTTATCGCTTTCTATGCCTCATGGATAATTTGAAGACACTCCCCAGGTATAGCAGGGGAGACTTTGTTCTTATCATAAGATTAAGACCTTGATCTTATCATAAGATCAAGACTATGAGACCTTGATCTTATCATAACTACATGGAAACACCTGGCAGAGATGAGACAGCCTTGTGCAGGGAGTTTTATATTCCCAAGTCTCAATATATTTAAAAAAGGCAACAGTGGCAAGAAAAACTGGTAATTGGGTGGATAGCTAATAACCTGGAAGACACAAACAAACTTCAAAGTGGCCTTGATAGGTTGGAACACAGGGCTGAAAGATATGATGTCTAGCTGGACATCAGAAAAAACTTCCTGACTGTTAGAGCAGTACGATGACGGAACCAATTAGCTAGGGAGGTCGTGGGCTCTCCCACATTAAAGGCATTCAAGTTGTAGCTGGACAGCCATCTGTCAAGTATGCTTTAATGTAAATTCCTGTATTGAGCAGGGGGTTGGACTTGATGGCCTTATAGGCACCTTTCAACTCTACTATTCTGTGATTTTATGGTGGAATGAGCTATGTGGTTATTTATTTATTTATTTATTACATTTTTATACCGCCCACTAGCCGAAGCTCTCCGGGCAGTTCACAAAAATTAAAACCACAATAAAACAACCAACAGGTTAAAAGCACAATTACAAAATACAGTATTAAAAACACAACCAGTATAAAAAGCCCAACCACATTATCCCGTGGTAGGATAGCAGATTCACTCTTGGATTTTCTTTCCTCTAGTGTTCTATGACTAAAATAATGTGCATTCCAAGGCATTCAAAACTGCTGCATACATTGGGGAAAATATTTACAAAATGTTCATACAAATGAAAAAAGAATCATAGAATCATAGAATAGCAGAGTTGGAAGGGGCCAACAAGGCCATTGAGTCCAACCCCCTGCTCAATGAAGGAATCCACCCTAAGGCATCCATGACAGATGCTTGTCCAGCTGCCTCTTGAATGCCTTTAGTGTGGGAGATCCCACAACTTCCCTAGGTAACTGATTCCCTTGGCCTACTGCTCTAACAGTCAGGAAGTTTTTCCTGATGTCCAGCTGGAATCTGGCTTCTTTAACTTGACCCTGTTATTCCATGTCCTGCACTCTGGGAGGATCGAGAAGAGATCCTGGCTGTCCTCTGTGTGACAACCTTTTAAGTATTTGAAGAGTGCCATCATGTCTCCCCTCAATCTTCTCTTCTCCAGGCTAAACATGCTCAGTTGTTTCAGTCTGTCTTCATAGGGCTTTGTTTCCAGACCCCTGATCATCCTGGCTGCCCTCCTTTGAACACCCTCCAGCTTGTCTGCGTCCTTCTAGAATTGTGGAGCCCAGAACTGGACGCAATACTCTAGATGAGGCGTACCAAGGGCCGAATAGAGAGGAACCAGTACCTCACGTGATTTGGAAGCTATACTTCTATTAATGCAGCCCAAAATAGCATTGGCCTTTCTTTCAGCGATATCACACTGTTGGTTCATATTCAGCTTTCAATCTACAACAATTCCAAGACCCTTCTCATTTGTAGTATTGCTGAGCCAAGTATCCCCCATCTTGTAACTGTGCCTTTGGTTTCTATTTCCTAAATGTAGAACTTGGCATTTATCCCTATTAAATTTCATCCTGTTGTTTTCAGCCCAGCACTATCAAGCCTATCAAGATCACTTTGAAGTTTGTTTCTGTCTTCCAGGGTATTAGCTATCCCACCCAATTTTGTGTTATCTGCAAATTTGAAAAGCGTTCCCTGCACCTCATTAATAACAGTGTTGAAGAGCACTGGGCCCAGGACTGAGCCCTGTGGTACCCCACTCGTTGCCTCTCCCCAGTTTGAGAAGGTTCCATTGATAAGTACTCTTTGAAAATTGACAGAGTTCTAGCATGGGACTTGAATTGGGTTGAGTTAAAAGGTGAAACCCCTCCAAAAATCAGGGGTGATGGGATTTGCTTGAAATGTGCCATGAATGTGGATCTAGATGGCATCTGTGAGGGTGCCCACTTCAAATTTTGTATCTGTCAAAATGTCAGAGTAAATCCCATGTCTGAAAATGGGGTGTCCAATTTTCAAAAATCCCCCCAAAATCAGGGGAGCCTTGGATTTGCTTGAGGCTTGGCATTCATGTGTAAACATGCATTAGGTGTCACGGTGCCTAAAAGGGGTGTGAATTGGGGTTAGGGGTGATGCTTTAGAGGTTAAACCCCTGCCAAAAGTCAGGGGATGATGGGATTTACTTGAAACATGCCATGAACGTGGATCTAGATGGCAACTGTGAGGGTGCCTGCTTTGAAGTTTTTATCTGTCAAAATGTAGGAGTAAATCCCATGTCTGCAAATGGGGTGAAAGATATTCAACAATTCCCCGAAAACCAGGGGATGCTTGGATTTGCTTGAGGCTTGGCATGCATGTGTATACATGGATAAGCTATCATGGTGCCTAGTTTGAGGTTTCTAACATTAACAGTAAAAAAGTTGTAGGCTTTTTTGGATTTCAATGCAAGGCTATGGAGGGGGACAGCGGAGCTCCGATCCGGATCCGGAGCTTCACAGCGAAGCGGAGCGGACCATAGGCGGAGCGGAGTGGAGCAGAGCGGACCCAATCCGGAAGTTGTGAATCTGGAAGAGAAGCGGATCGGGGTGTCCGTGCACACCCCTATTTGATTGCAACTATTTTTTTAAAAAAAAAATGGAGCTGCAGTGTGGGCTTCATTTCACCAGGAAACATTACACCAAGCTGATGACTTCATCTGATGGCCAGAAATAACTTCTGCTGTTTCCTCATGACTGATACGTTAAACCCATCTGTTTTTTGTCCCACTAATGAGCAAATCAAACTTTTCTCAGAATTGAAAAAAACATGTTTGTGAACTATGTTGCCACTCAGAGAAAAGAAATGATTATCTTCCCTGTCATTACTGAAACCACTGTAATTTGTTTTCCCCAGGTCCAGTGGGTTTTTAGAAAGCTGAAAACTGTCATGAAACATGTTACAAATAGCCCTCCACGTGTGCCATGGAGGGCAAGAGGCAGGCAGGGCTCTGTCACTTTGATCTCCAGTGGTTGCTTTTCCTCCCCTTTTCTAGCCCAGGCTTCTAATCTCTGTTGGCATTTGTAACCATGTTGCTACTATAGAGAAGGCAGAGAAGTCTCCAACTACATAGTACATTGGCAAAATCTGGTGCCAGCCAAGGTAGCCTCCTGAATCCAAGCATAAACTGAAGATGGATGCAGGACGGTTTGCATCCAGAGAGAAGGCTTGGCATCAAAATAGTGGATTTCCAGTGTTACTGTTGCTGCTGTTGCTTCTCCATTGGGTGTGTGAAGTCGATACAATGAATTGTCTCACTATTGATCCTGCCCCTCTTGCATTTGAGTCTTATCAGTCAGGGGACTTCATTATCGGTGGGATGGTTTCTCAGATTTGTACCTTTTCCCCAGCATTTAATTTCAAGGAATGTCCTTGGCAGGAGTTCTCTGAATTCAGAATGTAAGAATTTCTCCTCCTCCACATGGCCAGATCATAAACCTCAAACACTAAATACCAATTTCATTTAAAAGATTGACACTTGACATATATGCTTATACATTCTCCGTCTAAATGAAATAATTCCTCAGGGTGTGTGTCACCACTTGCAGACATTACAAACTATATTGAAATTTGAAGAATTAGAAGAAGAAAAAGTTTTTACTTTTTAAAAATAATAATAATAATCAGGTTAAGTCTAACAAGCAAGAAAACATAAAAATCTAAAAATAAATAAAGCAGCAGCCAAAAATTGTATAAAAATACTCATCAGTGTAGATGTCAGAACTACACAGTGCTTAATCACTATGGCTTCGTGTTTCATCTGAACAGGGACAATGATGAGGATCACCTGCTGGGGAGGGGGAGGAGGGAGGGAACAATTGGGTGGGAATAGATCAGAATGTTCTGCTTGAGATTCTTAAAGCTTACAATATCCTGGATTAGGGGGTCGGGCTGCCTGGATCTCTGATCTGGAGCTGTCCAACTGTGAGGTGAGGATACGTTTAACTGGAGGTCCAACGTCTTTCTCTAAATGATGAAGCTTACAGCCAAAGAATGTAAGAGCATTTGGGAGCAATAGACCACATATACTCATCTGTCAGTGATGTGATAACATGTAGAAAACGTGAGCCACTCAATACTCCACATGTAGTTATCTGTATTAGAAATGGAACACCTTCTAGGCATTTAAATGGTAGAAGTTAATGCCTCTAGACATTACATTGCTTACTATGCCTTTTCCTTGATTCCCCAATATTCTCTTTTCGGTTATGTACACAAATCCGGAACTTTTTCTCACCTGGTTAACTTCTGCACCTTTCCCCCTCTTGTATAGCTCTATACTTCCTTTTTCCAATTGTTCACTGTTTTTAACTTTTGTAAACTGTCCAGAGAGCTTCGGCTATGGGGTGGTATATAAATGTAATTGATAATAATAATAATAATAATAATAATAATAATAATAATAATAAATACCATTTCATCAAATTAAATTTTCTGCACTCCTTTCCCACAATCTCACATTTTTTTCTCATAATCCTTTCTTAACTGAAAATTACTTCTTAACATGCTCTCATAATGTGCTCTTAAAATTAGCAATGATTTTGTTTGTTTTTTAAAAAATGTATGGTGGCCTGATTTCATAGTTAAAGGCAAACTGGAACGTGAACACCAGCATTATTGTCATGTGCAGCATGGATTTAATGCACAGATGCTGAAGCATGGATGGAGGAGCTGTGTCATTCCAAATGTTGCTGGATTCCCACACCCATCAGGCCCAAGCAGAAATACAATTAGAATTTTTGTGTAGTAGAATTCTCCAATGAAAGGCTGTTTGTCTTGATTTGCAGGGTGGTGACAAAGTTCTACCAGCACATCTTGGCCTTGGATTTTGCTGTCAATGAGATCAATAAGAATCCCAAGATCTTACCGAATGTCACACTTGGATTCCACATCTATGACAGCTACAACGATGCTCAGATGACCTATCGTACCACCCTGGACCTTCTCTTCAAATCCCACAGATTTGTCCCCAACTATGAATGCGATGCCAACAAAAAACTAATAGCCATCATTGGGGCACTTGCCTTTGATGCCTCACTACACATGGCAAAACTATTAAATATCTACAAGATTCCACAGGTAAGACCTTTTCTTGGGGGTCAACATCTCTACAGGCTAGCAATGGGAGCAGTTGGGGCAGCAAATGGGAGAGAGGCAGAACTGGGAAGGACAACTGCCCTTCACCACTGACACTTTGCTCCCACCACTTTTTTAAGGATAAGAGTCAGGAATCTACGATCTCATTCTTAGTATGCCCTAGAGATGCATATATATTTCATTAAAAAAATAACTAAAAGTTGTTGTTTTTAAATGGGACCTAATATTCTGGATGAATTCATGATTCTCACTTATCCCCAGTCTGATTGTGGCTTCAATAATATTTGATGAATTTATTATTTTGCTCATATTATAGCATACTAGTAGCACAGATGGTGATGGTGGTTGTGAAGCTGCTGCTGCTGCTGATGATGATGATGATGACAATTCTTTCAGCTCACCTATGGCTCATATGCCCAAGCAGAGAGTGAAATGATGCAGTTCCCCTCTTTTTACCGCATGGTTCCAAATGAATTCCACCAGTATAAGGGAATTATCCGCTTGTTTAAGTATTTCGGATGGACGTGGGTTGGGCTCTTTGTGGTGGATGATGATCAAGGAGAACGTTTCCTGCAGGCCTTTGAGCCATTGCTTTCCGAGAATGGAATCTGTTCAGACTTCACAATACCAATCCCTGCCCGAAGAAGTATTAACACTAAACCAAGTATAGGAAATTTTATAGCCAATAATTATTACAGGCTTATCAATTTTGGGAAATCTAAAATATTTGTCATCTATGGTGAAATATATATCTTAATGCATATGTATTATCATTTATATGAAATAGAAATTCCTGAACATAAGGAAAATATATTTGTTGGAAAGGTATGGATTATAACAGCCCAGATTGATTTTATACTAGCAGATGTAAGCCGGGATTCCAATTTGCAAGTGTTCCAAGGTGCCATATACTTCAAGATTCACTCAAATGAACTTTTTGGGTTTGAGAAGTTTCTTCAGATGCTAAAACCTGATTGGTCAAAAGCAGATGACTTTCTGGAGCTGTTCTGGGAACAAGCATTTGACTGTTCTTTCCCAGATCCCCTGGTACCTTACAAGGTCTCTGGAAGATGCACTGGGGAGGAGAGGCTGGAGAACCTCCCTGCGCATGCTTTTGAAATGCCCATGACCGGCCACAGCTACAGTATTTATAATGCAGCTTATGCTGCAGCACACGCTTTACATGCCCTTTGCTCATCTCGGGCCAACCACAGAGGAATGGTGGGTGCCAAAAGTGTTGAACTAAAGAATCTGCAACCTTGGCAGGTAACACTTGTTTCCCAAATAATTGGTGAATGGGGTCACATACATTATCCGTGCTGTGTTCAGTGTATTCTGTGATTGCAACCTACAAAATAAGAAAATTACAAAATCATTTTTTCAGAGTGGATATTTGTGCATAAAAGAATGGGTGGAATTCAGCCCTAGTTATCCTTAGAGTAGACTTAGGCCATAGGGCTCAGTCCTGGGCCCAGTGCTCTTCAACATTTTTATTAATGATTTGGATGAGGAGGTGCAGGGAACGCTGATCAAATTTGCAGATGACACAAAATTGGGTGGGATAGCTAATACCCTGGAAGACAGAAACAAACTTCAAAGTGATCTTGATAGGCTGGAGTGCTGGGCAGGGGGTTGGACTCGATGGCCTTGTAGGCCCCTTCCAACTCTGCTATTCTATGATTCTATGAGGGACACCGGGCCTCATACCGCGCTCACTCCTCATCTAGCAATGGCCAAAGTCTGGATTGTTCTCCATATTAACAGGTTAAGATGTTTTGATTATTTTTTTATATTAAGCAAACAATATTTTCTCTATCTCTCCCTCCCTCCCTCCCCCCCTCTTTCCCTCTCAACTAGCTCCACCAATTTCTTCAACACTTTTCATTTAACAACTCCGCTGGAGAAAAAATATCTTTGAATGATAACAGGGAAATACAAGGGGGATTTGATATTACAAACTTGGTTACATTTCCAAACAGCTCCTTCCTTAAAGTTAAAATTGGATGGGTTGATCCCAATGGTCTTGAAGGAGAAGAATTCACCATTAATAAGGACATGATTGTTTGGCACAGCGGCTATAATCAGGTGTTGATTTTATGATATTAAATATTCTTGGTGGGGCCATCATTATAAGTCAGAAATAAGAAATATCACTTTCACGACTGGATTGCTCAAATGATCTGGAAAGTTCTGGTTGACTGTTGCATTCACTATTATCTGCACTTTTCCATTCCAAATGATCACCAGTTTATTTGTATACCAGCTGACACCTATTGTACACTCTCATCAGAATTACTGTACATCTTTAAATACAGATCCTGCCAATTTCTGTCTGTAGTGATTCCTGCCAACCTGGATATCGGAAGACAAAGGTGGAAGGGAAGAAGTTTTGCTGTTACGATTGTAATCGATGTCCAAAAGGGAAGATTTCAAATCAAACTAGTAGGTGATATGATGCACCATGTATAACAGTAACTAAGGGCTCATCTACACCCAGCAGGATATCCCACTATGAAAGCGGAATGAAAGCAGTGTAAAAAAAGCAAAAGCCATACTAATTCTTAGGGGTGTGCACGGACCCCCCACTCAGCTTCACTTTAAGATCTGCCATTTTCGGATCGGCCCGCTCCGCCCCGCCCCCACTCCGCCTGTGCCCACTCCACTCCGCTCAGAGCTCCGGATCCGGATTGGAGCTCCGGTCCCCCCCCATAGGGGGGGTTACCGGGCCCTGCCGCCATCACCGCCCATGCGGCGACGGCGGAAGAGCCCGGTAAGGAGGAGGGGGGCCTTACCTGCCTCCGTCTGTGGTCCATCGCCATCTTCAATTGAGCCCGTGGTTCCACCAGGAAGTCTGGGCCGCAAGTGTGGCCCAGACTTCCTGCTGGAACCACGGGCTCAATTGGAGACGCTGACAGACCCTGGACGGAGGCAGGTAAGGGAGAGGAGGGCGGGGGGGGTTACCAGGCCCTGCCGCCATCGCCGCCCATGCGGCGACGGCGGCAGAGCCCGGTAAGGGACCAAGGGGGAGGGGGGCCTTACCTGCCTCCGTCCGCGGTCCGTCACCATCATCAATTGAGCCCGTGGTTCCACCAGGAAGTCTGGGCCGTGCGGCCCAGACTTCCTGCTGGAACCACAGGCTCAATTGGAGATGCTGATGGACCGCGGACGGAGGCAGGTAAGGGAGAGGAGGGCGGGGGGCGTTACCGGGCCCTGCTGCTGTCGCCGCATGGGCGACAGTGACAGCAGCAGGGCCCGGTAAACCCCACTTACCTTTCTGGCAGAGCTCCGAATCGAGGCGAAGGATCCGCCTTCACCTCGATCCTCTTCGCCATGCTCCGCCGGCCCCCCAATCCTCTTCGCCTCCGCCTTAAGGGCAGGCGAAGCCCCCCGCTCTGCTACTGCTTCTCCGATCCGATTAGAAGCGGAGCACATCCCTACTAATTCTTTATAGTGGTATTGAAGTGCACTGAGAACTATTGCCATGACACATACCATATACCGCTTTCAGACCACATTTGTAGTGTTAAATCCTGCTTGGTGTAGATGTGTCATGGGCCCCAACAGTTGTCAGTGCACTTCAATTACACTATAAAGCAGTAGTGTGGCTCCTGCCTTTCATATTGGGGTGTGCACGGACCCCCCGCTCCGCTTCACTTCCAGATCCGCGATTTTCAGAGCGGGCCGCTTCGCCCCACCCCCGCTCCGCCCACTTCCGCTCCGCTCAGCTCGGAGCTCCGGATCCGGATCGGAGCTCCGTTTTTTTCCCCATAGGCTTGCATTGAAAGCTAAAAAAAAATCAACTTTTTTTCTGTTCAAGTTAGAAACCTCACGTTTGGTACCATGACACCTCATGGGGGTATACACACGCACGCCAAGTTTCAAAGCAATCCCATCATCCCCTGATTTTTGGGGAATTTTTGAAAATCGGGCACCCCATTCACACCCCTTTCGATAGCTCCATCAATTTGCATGTTTGAAACCTCAAACATGCCACCATGACAGCTTATCAAGGGATAAACATGCACGCCAAGACTCAAGGCATTCCCATCATCCCCTGATTTTTGGGGAATTTATGAAAATCCAACACCCCATTCACACCCCTTTCGATAGCTCCGTCAATTTGCATGTTCGAAACCTCAAATTCGCCACCATGACAGCTTATCCAGGGATACACATGCACTCCAAGACTCAAGGCAGTCCCATCATCCCCTGATTTTTGGCGGGGCTCTAACCTCTAACGCACCACCCATAACCCTAATTCACACCCCTTTCGATAGCTCCGTCAATTCACACCCCTTTCGATAGCTCCGTCAATTTGCACGTTAGAAACCTCAAACTTGCCACCATGACAGCTTATCCAGGGATACACATGCACACCAAGACTCAAGGCAGTCCCATCATCCCCTGATTTTGGGGGAATTTATGAAAATCCAACACCCCATTCACACCCCTTCCGATAGCTCCATCAATTTGCACATTATTGTTGCTCAATAAACAGCAAGAAGAATTTTTAAAAAAAGGCTATATCTGTCTTTTACCAGCAATAGGGGGTCGTGCCCGGGGGAAGGGGATGCAGCTGCCAGTTCAGCTCAAGAAAGCCATTGCTTCACCAACAGCTCTGAGCTTGAGAAGTAAATGCTCACTTCAACTCATAATAGGCATCGCTCCACCACTAAGAAGTAAACACTGACTTCGACTCATGATAGGCATTGCTCCACCGTTTTACTCTCTTTGGAAGGCTCTAATGGCCTTCCAGTGCAGGAGAGAGTGGGGGCACGTCCACGATGAGATGCCCTAGGGGAGCTCAACCCCTTGCACCACATCTTTTCAGTTGTTCCCCAAAGTTAGGGTGGGTAGCAGTGCTGTGTTTCTATCTCTTATTCTTGGCTTACTATATGATTTCAGGTTGTGTTTGTGCATTGGTGGGGCTACTGTGTTAAAAAACACTGGGAAAAGTCCGTTCAGATGAAGAAAGAGAAGTTTCCCAGAATCCCAAGTTACCCGTTTTGCCTATGCCCTCCTCTAACTTTGGGATCATGTGATCATGACCGGGAGCTGACTCTGCCCCTCAGCCCTTTGAAAAAGGTATTTTTCCTGCCGATTTTTCCAAAAAGTCTAGCGTGCGACCCACACCACGCAGAGAGGTGAGAGTAGTCTCAAAATGACCCCCATCCACGACTCTCTGTGCACAAGAATTTTCAGAACGATAGCTTAAAAATCAACCCAGTTATCCCCGATTGTTTTCCTCAATGCAATCCTATGGGCGAAAACCGCCGTTTGAGCAGCGCTGTCCGTTTGTTGACCCGATTTTTAAAAAATTCTAGCACGCGACCCGCACGACGGAGAGAGGTGAGAGTAGTCTCAAAATGACCCCCATCCACGACTCTCTGTGCACAAGAATTTTCAGAACGATAGCTTAAAAATCAACCCAGTTATCCCTGATTGTTTTCCGCAATGCAATCCTATGGGCGAAATGTTTCAAGATGGCGATTGGAGCGCTCCGCCTGAACTAGGAGCTCCGAAAAATGGCCGCTTCTCTTCGCCTTGCTTCTAGGTGTCCGCGGTCCACTTCTACTCCGCCTCTGGGTAATGCGGAGCAGGCCAATCCGCTACTGCTTCTACGCTCCTAATCGGAGTGGAGCACATGCCTATTTCATATACCATGTTCATACTGCTTTCATAGTGGACTATGCTGCTTGGTGTAGTTGAGCCCAAAGATTAATGTCCTTCAACACACTGGAAGAGGGAACTCCCACCATGTGCATGTACTGTAACGACTTTGGGGATTTGGGAGTATCCCTCTAGTATACCAAAGTAATTGCGGACAAGACAAACTCAGAATTTCAAACCATAAGATAGTTTTCTGCAGAAGAACTGATAAAATCAAATGAAGTTAGTGGTGGAAAGGGTTCACATAACTAAGGGCTTTGCTAGACCTGCCGGCTTATTCCGGCAGGGAGGCGGGGCCGAGGCACACTAACGTTAGCGCGCGCCGCCTCAGCTTCCAGACGCCGGACGCGCAGGGACGACGCAAGCCCTGCAGCATCCGCCATTTTTTTTTAGTTTAAAGGGGCCAGGTGCGGCCCAAAGACTCCGGAGAAGGTAAGGTTTTTTTTTATGTAACCCACCCCATCCGCCCTCCCTCGCGATCTCCTGTTCGTCGCCCCCGCCCTCCCTCGCGATCTCCTGTTCGTCACCCTCCGTCCCCCTTCGCGATCTCCTGTTCGTCGCCCCCCGCCCTCCCCTCTCCTGCCGGTCCGGCCTTTCCTCCCCCATATCCCCCCCCAGATCACACACACACACACCCCGGCACGATGGGCACAGCGCTCGTATGAGCGCTGTGCAAGGTCTGCGGGTTTCTGGCGCTACTCGAGAGTAAACGAGTAGCCGCAAAAAGCCACGGAAGTAGCTAGACGTTTTGCAGCTCCAGCCTGAGGCCGGGGCTGCGAAAAAGGCGTGCCATAAGCGACTTGCTTATGGCACGTTAGAGGAGGCCGCAGTGCGGCCTGGGCCCAGATTCCCCTGTGCGTCATCAGGGAAACCGGGTCTCAAGGTGTGCTAAGGCCTCGTCTAGCAAAGCCCTAAGTTCACATAACTCAGCATTCAGATGAGAACCCATTTCTTTCTTTTTCAGGCCCTGATGACTGCTCTGAATGCCCAGAAGATCTATATCCAAACAAAGACCAAGATGAATGCATCCCAAAAGTCATAAGCTTCCTGTCCTTTGAAGAACCCTTAGGGAAAAGTTTAGCTTCCATTGCTGTTTCTTTTTCCTTGATCACAATCTTGGTGCTGCACACCTTTATTAAGCACAGGGATACCCCCATAGTCAAAGCCAACAATCGGGGCCTCACTTACACTCTCCTCATCTCTCTCCTGCTTTGCTTCCTCTCTTCTTTGTTGTTCCTCGGAAAGCCTGAGAAACTGACTTGCCTTCTTCAACAACCAGTTTTTGGTTTGATCTTCTCAGTGGCTGTTTCATGTGTGTTGGCCAAAACCATCACTGTGGTTGTAGCTTTCATGGCCAACAAGCCAGGGTCTACCATGAGGAAGTGGGTGGGAAAAAGACTGGCCACCTCCATTGTCCTTTCTTGCTCCCTCATTCAAGTTGGCATTTGTGTTGTGTGGCTCACAACCTCTCCCCCATTCCTGGATTTAGACATGCAATCAGTCCCTGAAGAAATCACTATGCAATGTCATGTAGGTTCTGCCATCATGTTTTATCTTGTCCTAGGCTACATGGCACTACTATCCATCATCAGCTTTTCCGTGGCTTTCTTAGCTAGGAATTTGCCAGACACCTTTAATGAATCCAAATTTATCACCTTTAGTATGCTGATGTTCTGCAGTGTTTGGTTGTCATTTTTTCCAGCCTACCTGAGCACCAAGGGCAAATACATGGTCGCAGTGGAGATCTTCTCTATCCTAGCTTCTAGTGCTGGGTTGTTAGGCTGTATCTTCTCTCCAAAATGTTACATTCTTCTCTTCAAGCCTGAGCTGAACAACAGGGAACTGATAATGGGGAGAAAGAATTAGAGCATCAAACTTTACAGTTCAATATATTACTTCCCTGGTGTCCAATGCATTGAGGCAGTGGGGGTAATTTTAAAAGATATCAGACAACCGTGTTCAACTCATGTTACAGAATTCACCTATCATCTCTGTCTATCACCAGAGGGCTTAGAAGTAGGACATTGAGACCTTTCATGTTAGCCTCGCTTCAGACAAATGTTCTTTCACTCCTCCTTTCCCAGAATGGATTAACTCAGCAGCTGTTTCCAAGGAGACCCAACTTGGACCAACAGCTGTGTCAGCTGAGTCCAACTATCAATATTACTCGTCCTCTCCCAGAACTATGTCTTCATTCACCATTCCTGATGGCCACCACAAAATCAATAACCAAACTTGATGTTCCTTCCTCTGCTGTCTCCATTTTGTCACTTAGGTATGTTTCCGTACAGGCTTCAGCTGATACAGGTTGCTAAGCAACAGTAACAACACGTAATATCTTAATGCTTCTGTACAAGCATGATCAGGATGCTCTTACTTTCTGCTGCTCAAAATACATTTGATATAAAATGAAAATTATATGATATACTAGCTGCTCACGGCGTAACATACGCCGTTGTAGCATATCTTAACAAAGCTGCCCCTCACCCGACTTCTCCGGGATTTCCAAGGTAAACCTCCCCCCTTTCTGCCTCTTCACTCCCCAACCCCATGAAGTGGGCAGCACCATGTTCCAGAGTATGAGTGAGGCATGGCCAGGGCCCTTGGTGGCTGGGTGGGAGGCTGCTTGCCTCCTGATAGCCCCAGGCCCAGCCGTGCCTTGCTCATGCTCTGGACCATGGTGCTGCCCCCTTCATGGTGGGGGGGAGCGAAGAGGCAGAAAGGGTTGAGGTTTACCTTGGAAAGTCCGGAGGAGTCAGGCGAGGGGCAGCATTGTTAAGATATGCTACAACGGCGTATGTTACGCTGGGTGCAGCTAGTGTATCATATAATTTTCATTTTATATCAACCGTATGAGCTGGAACAGATGTGTATGCATGTTTCCAGTTTATTTTTAGATAGGAATTTATCAAAATGAACATTTTTTTCATAATTTGATGAAACAATAGTTTTGATTAAAAATCAATCAAAACGGAAGAGAAGCCAAAGATAACAAATTCACCCATCCCTATTTCAGGAAACAGTACAATGTCTCATTAAAATGTGTTGACACTGGAATTGAGCCAGCTGGTATAGATAGGGTGGAAACAGCTCTGGGCGGAGAGAGGGGGGGCACCACAGTAAATGTTAAGTAAGATATATTCCTTTAAAAGTATTGGAAACATTCCTCCTCCATAGCAAAATCAGCCCTATCATAATTCATAAATGGTTTTCATTCTTCCCTTCTGGTATGTCATAATAGTGTCCTTCTGAAGTGTAGGAATTCAAAACTTTCCTTTCATTTGCATAATTGTATAGCCTTCACATATCAAATATCAAGCATATGTTCTGAATCTGACAATTTATTTCTGTAATAATTATAAATGCAAGCCTTTTGTATAATTCTACAGCTGTGTTGGATTTTCTATATAAATTGCAGTGACCCTGTCTTTTGATTGGACTTTTTTCAGTGTTTTGAAGCAGTAGCCCCTGTAAATTCACATGCACAACCTTAAATCATATACTAAGTAAAATAACTAATAGGCAATGCACCACTGCAAGGTACCCACTAGTGGTGTGCACGAACCCACCAATCCGCTTCTCTTCCAGATTCCCCCCCCCCAGACTTGCATTGAAATCCAAAAAAGCCTACAACTTTTTTCCTGTTAACGTAAGAAACCTCAAGCTCAGCAGCATGATAGCATATCCATTTATACACATGCATGCCAAGCCTCAAGGAAATTCAAACATCCCCTGATTTTCGGGGAATTTTTGAAAATCAGACACCCCATTTTAAGACATGGGATTTACTCCAACATTTGGACAGATAAAAACTTGGAAGCAGGCGCCCTCACAGATGCCATCTAGATCCACATTCATGGCAAGTTTCAAGCAAATCACATCATCCCCTGATTTTTGGCGGGGCTTTAACCTCTAACTGAAGAAGCCTAATCTGGACCCGGAGGACGTTAACAACGACAGGCCGGTGGCTAATATCCCTTTCCTGGCCAAGGTGTTTGAGCAGGTGGTTGCAGGACAACTCCAGTCACTCTTGAATGAAACAGATTATCTAGATCTATTTCAATCAGGTTTCAGGCCTGGTTTTGGAACGGAAACTGCCTTGGTCCCCCTGTGGGATGACCTCTGCCGGGAGAGAGACAGGGGGAGTGCGACCCTGTTGGTTCTCCTGGACCTCTCAGCGGCCTTCGATACCATCGACCATGGTATCCTTCTCGATAGATTGTCTGAGTTGGGAGTGGGAGGTATTGCATTGCAGTGGTTCCGCTCCTACTTGGATGGCCGATTCCAGAAGGTGGTGCAGGGGGATTATTACTCTGTGCCGTAGCTCCTAAACCCTGGGGTTCCACAGGGCTCTATCTTATCCCCTATGCTGTTTAACATATACATGAAGACGCTGGGGGAGGTTATCCGGAGATGCGGACTGAGGTGTCATCAATATGTGGATGATACCCAGCTAAAACATTTCCTTTTCATCAAACCCAGGTGAGGCAGTGACTGTTCTGAACAAGTGCCTGGGCAAGGTAATGGACTGGATGAGGGCTAACAAACTGAGACTCAATCCAGACAAGACGGAGGTACTGTTAGTGTGTGGTTCATCTGTCCGGCGAGGTGATGTTTGCCCTGTCCTGGACGGGGTTGCACTCTCCCTAAAGGATCGGGTCCATACTTTGGGGGTGCTCTTGGCTCCAGAACTGTCACTTGAGGCACAGGTGAACTCAGTGGCAAAGAGCACCTTTTATCAGCTTAGGTTGATGTACATTGATGGTGCTATATAAAATAATAATAATAATAATAATAATAATAATAATAATAATAATAATAATAATAATAATAATCCAACTACTCCCTTATCTGGACAGAGGTAGCCTAGCTACAGTTATCCATGCTCTGATAACCTCTCGTTTGGATTACTGCAATGTGTTGTACATGGGGCTGCCTTTGAAAATGGTCCAGAAACTTCAACATAGCAGGGCAGCACGTTTACTAACAGGGACTGGCCGACGAGGCCACATTACGCCAGTCCTTTTCCAGCTTCATTGACTGCCAGTCCAGGTCCAGGCTCGATTCATAGTGCTGGTATTAACATTTAAAGCCCTAAACGGCTTGGGGCCAGGTTATCTGAAGGAATGCCTCCTCCCATATGTACCTGCCCGGACCTTAAGATGATCTACAGGGGCCCTTCTCTGTGAGCCCCTGCCAAAGAAAGTGGCAGGTGGGAACTAGAAGGAGGGCTTTCTATGCTGTGGCACCCCAGTTGTGGAATGAGCTCCCCAGAGAGGTCTGCCTGGCGCCTACACTGTACTGCTTTCATCGCCAGCTGAAGACCTTTTTATTCTCTCGATATTGTAACACTTAATTTTAACTTAAATTTAAATTCTACTGTTCTAACTCTGTATTTTAATCTTATATCAATTTTGCTATGTAGTTTTATCCTGGTTGTGCTTTTTATACTGTATTTTGTAATTGTGCTTTTAACATGTTGTTTGTTTTATGATGGTTTTAACTTTTGTGAACCGCCCAGAGAGCTTCGGCTATTGGTCGGTATAAAAATGTAATAAATAAATAAATAAATAAATAAAAATAACGCATCACCCCTAACCCCAATTCACACCCCTTTCGGTATCTCTGTCAATTTTCATGTTAGAAATGTCAAATTAGACACCATGACACCTGATGCATGTATACACATGCATGCCAAGCCTCAAGCAAATCCAAGCATCCCCTGATTTTTGGGGAATTTTTGAATATCGGACACCCCAATATCTCAGTGATGTAAAGCTGCAGGCAGCTCAATGGAGCCATTTCAAAGGAAATCCCAACATGCCATGAATTGGGGAGCAGATAGCCCTAAATATGAATTGGGGAGAAGATTACCTTAAACCCTTCTTCCACACTTGAAAAATTTATTTGGAACGTCAAAAAGTCTGCATCAAGCATGCTGGAGGCTGGTGGGCACGAACTACAAAGCCCATCATGTAGTGCAGCTCCCAGGAGGAGGAGAGAGGGAAGGCAGCCAGGCAGCCAGGCAGCAGACATTTCTTGGGGCACAAGGAAGTGAGGCAAGGATTGTTTGTTTCTTTCTAAGCCAGCAGTAACGCATTGCAAACCAACCCTGCGAGGTGGGCACAGAGGAGTAGGACTGGGAGCAAGCATGCCAGAGGCTGGTGGGTACAAACCACAAAGCCCATCATGTAGTGCAGCTCCCAGGCACCAGGTGGGCAGAGAGGCAGGCAGAGATATGCCATAGATCTATGGGGGAGTTAGTCCCAACAGATGCCCCACCACAGCAGCACCTCGGGGGGAAGGCAGGCAGGCAGGCAGGCAGGCAGGCAGGCAGACAGACAGCCATTGTTTAATAATGGCTATGATCACAGTGCAGTCAATCAACTCTGAAGCAAGGATCACAAAGCTTTACTCTTATCCTCCTAGCCTCCTAGTTATGGGATGCAAAAGGAAAGGCATCTCTCTGTGCTACTCCCGCCTCACATGGATGGTTTGCATTACTGGCTTTGAAACAATCCTTGGCTCACTTCCTTGTGCCACCAGAAATGTCTGCTATTAGTTATGGGATGCAAAAGGGATCTCTCTGTGCTATTCTCACCTCACAGGGCTGGTTTGCTTAACTGGCTTTGATGGCTTAGAAAGTGGAAACAATCCTTGGCTCACTTACTTGTGCCCCCAGAATTGTCTGCTGCATGCTTGCTTTCCTGCCTCCGCCTGGGTGCTGTCATTGTGGAGTATTGGGATCTGCTGCCTGGGACATACTTCCCCATAGATCTATGGCATATCGTGTGTGTGTGTGTGTCACCTCTCTGCCTGCCACTCTGCCCTCCTGGTGCCTGGGAGATGTAGATGGGCTGTGTGGGTCACCCCACAAGCCTCTTGTATGCTCGCTCCCAGTGTTTCAGGCCAGGGCATAGCTGCCACCTGCTTCTGCCTCTCCTCTTCTGTGCCAACCTCACAGGGCTGGTTTGTGGGTGTCTTGCTTTGACTCAGGGCATTAGTCCTTCCTGGTGATGAAAAGGCAGCTGCATTGCTGCTGCGCTCACCCTGTTGAAGTTCCTTGTTAATTTTTGAAGTGTTGAAGATTCTTATTTAGGTTTATCTTTAAATATTCCCTACAATTCATGGCATGTCGGGATTTCCTTTCAAATGGCCATGAAGAGGCATCTATTTATTTAGAAGCCCATTTAGCTGTCTGCAGCTTACAAAATCCCTGAGATAAAGGGATGTACTAAAACAAAGGACAGTACTTGCCCATAGGGATCCATTGCAAAGCGCTTGCCCATAGCACTCTATAGGTGGGAATTGTCCTGTTTCCCTATGGGCAGGCACTTTGCAATGAATTCCTATGGGCAAGTATGGTTTCCCCATGGGCAAGTACTGTCCTATGTTTTAGAATGTCCCTGAGATAGATACATTTCTGAAAATGGGGTGGGGGATTTTTACATATTCTCCAAAAAATCACTGGATGCTTGGATTTGCTTCAAACTGGCCATGAATGTGGATACATGGATAAGCTCTCACGGTGCCAGTTTTGAGGTTTCTATAACGTTAAAAGTGATGGAGATGTAGAAAGGTTTGTTAATTGGGGTTAGGGTGGAGGGTTAAAAAGTTTTTTTTTAATCGCTAAAAATCAGGACATGGTTGGATTTCCTTGAAACTTGGCAAGAACGTGTATCTAGGTGGAACCTGAGATAGTTTCCTTCTTCCCTCCCCATCCCTTTTTCCTTGTGCTTTGTGTCTTTTTTAGAATGTAAGCCTGATGGCAGGGACTGTCTTCTTTATTGATAAATTGTCAGCCGCTCCAAGAGCCTTTTGGCTGAGGGGCGGGATAAAAATACTCTAAAATAAATAAATAAATAAATAAATAAATAAATAAATAAATAAATAAATAATAGTGCCCATTTTCAAATTTGTATCTTGAAAAATGAAAGAGATACTTGCATTTCTGAAAATGGGGTGGGGGTATTTACATATTTGCCACAAATCACTGGATGCTCAGATTTGCTTCAAACTGGCCATGAATGTGGATGCATGTATAAGCTCTTGTGGTGCTGATTTTGAGGTTTCTAACATTAAAAGTAAAAAACTTACAAGCATTTGATTTTCAGTGCAAGTCTATGGGGGGGGGAAACGCAGAGCTCCGATCCAGATCCAGAGCCCCACCGCGGAGCGGAGCGGACCATAGGCGGATTGGTGCAGGGTGGAGCAGACTCGATCTGGAAGTTGCGGTTCGGGATCCAGAGCAGATCGGGGGGTCCGTGCACAGCCCTACCTTTAATGAATCCAAATGTATCACCCATAGTATGCCGATGTTCTGCAGTGTTTGGCTGTCTTTTGTTCCAACCTACCTGAGCACCAAGGGCAAATACATCGTAGCTGTGGAGATCTTCACTATCTTAGCTTCTAGTGCTGGGTTGTTAGGCTGTATCTTTCCTCCAAAATGTTACATTATTCGCTTGAAGCCTGAGATGAACACCAGGGAGCAGCTTATAAGGACAAAAACATGAAGATCAACTTCTCTTATCAAATGTACAGGAGTACTGCCTGTGAACAAAAGCCGGAAGTTTGGTCCTTCTCAGAGTCATCCCAATTAAAATAGAGAAACAAGAAACGTGATAGGCATTTTCTATTCTCCTAACTTGGTTTTTAAACTGCTTGACTGAAATTCTGTTGAGCTCTTTTTGTCATTCTTCAGGGTGTAGCACCTTCCCCAGGGTTGTCCTAATGTTACATTTCCAAAAGGAAACTCTGGCTACATCTTGTCTCCAATGCAGGGGCTGCCAAGCCCAACCTACCAGCATGTGCCGGTGGGAAAGGAAGAGGAATATATGTTGCACGCATGCTCAGCATGTGTGCAGCATGAGGTATGGGTGGGGCAATGCTTATAAAGGCAAAGTACACCAGCAACCCAGGCCAAAGCTAGACCTAAGGTTTATCCTGGGATCACCCAGGGTTCGCCCCTGCCTGAGCACTGGATCCCCTGTGTATCACCTAGATGAACAGGTTTGACCCCATGGCGACCCAGGGATAAACCACTTTTGCTTTCTGGCTCCCACCCTCCCTCCATCCCTCCCTGTAGCCAGAATTTATTTATTTATTTTTATATAATTTACTTTGAATGTGTGTTGGTGGCATAGATATTTTTTTACCTTACCTAATCAACATGAGCTGGCTGAGGGTACTGTCTGTATTTTTTCTTTCTATACATTGCTCTGCAGTCTCCAAGACTACCTGCACTTCTTGATCATAAAAGTCCCTATGGAGGGATAAATTCATGACCTCCTCCCCTGTGTGGGAAATGTGGGAATCCAAGGAGGCTACAGGCTATCAAAGAGATAATTGTACAAAGAAAGACAAAACAATTATTCACACTCCTCAGCCATTTCATAAGTCAAGAAAGTACTAGAACCCCAAACCAAACTCAAGAGAATTTCTCCAAAATATTTCTTCTTTCAATTACTTTTTGAAAGCAATTTTACATCAAATTTATTTATTTATTTATTTATTTATTTATTTATTTATTTATTTATTTTATTGCACCTCTATATCGCCCAATTGAATGAGAATGGTCAAAAATATGTGGGAGAATTTTTGGCGAAGCACTAATCAGTAGTATTGGGATATGGACTCCAGGTGGAACCAGGATCCCCTCTCCAGAGGGGTATGTGACCTCTTTACACACCACAAAGGAAAGGGCTTTTTTTAGCTAGAAATTTGCCAGTTGCTTTTAATGAATCCAAGTTTGTCTCCTTCAGCATGCTGGTTTTTGGAGTGTTTGGTTGACTTTTGTTCCAACCTCCTTGAGTACCAGTGGTACATACATAGTAGCTGTGGAGATCTTCTCTATCTTAGCTTCTAGTGCTGAGTTGTTGGGCTGTATCTTTTCCCCCAAATGTTATATTAATCTCTTCAATCCTGAGTTGAACAACAGGGAGCAGCTCATAAGGAGAAAATAATAACCGTCACTCTTCCCAATCAATGCATTACTTCTGTGGTGTCTAAGGAACTGAGGCAATGGAACTACTACTAAGAGATAGTAGTATCTATCTACTATCCCAGATAAACCATCTTATTCATGTGTAGCCTCTTTGAAACTAGTTAGACACACTATCAAGCTGTTATACAAATGGGGAAAAAACCAGCTCTAAAAGAATTCCATGTACCTCAATAAAAATCACCATTAGAATTTTATAAAAGCTGTTTATTTAAAAGCATCAGAAACACTCCTTCTTCATGTAGAAAACAACAGCATGGTGATTTGAAATACATAAAAAAAGTAATTTTAAAATACTTTTCATTTGTTCATTCTTTCCTGTTATAAGTTTGTCCCTGCCAGTTACATAATAGTACAAACATTATGTACCAAATAAAAACCATTTTATCACTTCTTATCTTCATATTCTTCTTAGATTCTGCAAGTGACCACGCATTTGGATTATAAATTGAAGTCATTTGTATAATTGCACAGCCATGCTGGACTTACTATGCAAAATTGCAGTGATCCTACTATACACTATCCAATAATCTAAAGTAAGACCAATGTTAGTAGCTTAGCAAGGTCAGAAACCTTGGAATGTAATCTGGGTGGGTTTCTGGCAGACATTCAGCTCTCCATGGGATCTATATGACTAGGGCCATAGCTAGACTGGGTGAAATCCCAGGCCCATCCCCAGGATCATCCCTGTGCATCCACATGACACACAGGGGATCCCAGAATCAGGGAGGGATCATCCCTCCCTTGCTCCGGGATTTCACCCTCCCCTTTAGGCCATGTTTTTCTTCAGCCTTGGGCTAAGGCTGAGGCAACAGAACAAGTGGTTCGGTGCCACGGTTTGTCACAGCTCCTTGTAGTTACTCGCGAGGAGCTGTGACCCGCGCATGAGGCACAGAGATCCTCAGGAGCACTGTGCCCATTCGGGTGGGGGAAGCAGGGATTTAAAAAAAAAAACCCACAAACTTTTGCGCATGAGTGTTTGTGTGCTGCTGTCTCTTTAAGAAAAGAAAAGAAAATGGTGGGCAACATGCCTGTCCGTCTGAGGGTGACGCGTGCCACGTGTAAACAGAGAGGTATCTTGTGATAAAACCATCACGAGATCTTCACCCCTCCATCACGGACTGTCAGGTAGGTCTAGCTAAGGCCTAGATCTATGACTAGAAGCACAAATGGGAAGGAAAGCAACGTGCACTGGGCCTGTTCAGAAGACACCTTAAACCATGTCTTTAAACATGGCGATTAAGCTAGAAAGCCAGGCTGTGTTCAGAAGACACCTTAAACCACAGCTTTAACCAAAGTGAACGAGGCTTTTTTGCTTTATTCACCATAGTTAAAACCATGGTTTAAGGTGTCTTCTGAACATGGCCTGGCTTTCTGGCTTAATCACCATGGCTTTAATCCACTTTTTTCTGGGTTTCATGGGCAAGTGTGGCCAAAATGAAGTTCTGGAATTGTTATCGCTTTCTATGCCTCATGGATAATTTGAAGACACTCCCTAGCTATAGCAGGGGAAATTTTGATCTTATCATAACATCAAGACCTTGATCTTATCATAAGATCAAGACTATGAGACCTTGATCTTATCATAACTACATGGAAACACCTGGCAGAGATGAGACAGCCTTGTGCAGAGAGTTTCAAATTCCCAAGTCTCAACATATTAAAAAAGGCAACAGTGGCAAGAAAAACTGGAAATTGGTCGATAGCTAATAACTTGGAAGACAGAAACAAACTTCAAAGTGGCCTTGATAGGTTGGAACACAGGGCTGAAAGATATGATGTCTAGCTGGACATCGGAAAAAACTTCCTGACTGTTAGAGCAGTACAATAATGGAAACAATTAGCTAGGGAGGTCGTGGGCTCTCCCACATTAATGGCATTCAAGTTGTAGCTGGACAGCCATCTGTCAAGTATGCTTTAATGTAAATTCCTGTATTGAGCAGGGGGTTGGACTTGATGACCTTATAGGCCCCTTCCAACTCTACTATTCTATGATTTTATGGTGGAATGAGCTATGTGGTTATTTATTTATTTATTTATTACATTTTTATACCGCCCAATAGCTGAAGCTCTCCGGGCAGTTCACAAAAATTAAAACCACAATAAAACAACCAACAGGTTAAAAGCACAATTACAAAATACAGTATAAAAAACACAACCAGTATAAAAAGCCCAACCACATTATCCCGTGGTAGGATAGCAGATTCACTCTTGGATTTTCTTTCCTCTTGTGTTCTATGACTAAAATAAATGTGCATTCCAAGACATTCAAAACTGCTGCATACATTGGGGAAAATATTTACAAAATGTTCATACAAATGAAAAAAGAATCATAGAATCATAGAATAGCAGAGTTGGAAGGGGCCAACAAGGCCATTGAGTCCAACCCCCTGCTCAATGAAGGAATCCACCCTAAAGCATGCCTGACAGATGCTTGTCCAGCTGCCTCTTGAATGCCTTTAGTGTGGGAGATCCCACAACTTCCCTAGGTAACTGATTCCATTGTCGTACTGCTCTAACAGTCAGGAAGTTTTTCCTGATGTCCAGCTGGAATCTGGCTTCTTTAACTTGACCCTGTTATTCCATGTCCTGCACTCTGGGAGGATCGAGAAGAGATCCTGGCTGTCCTCTGTGTGACAACCTTTTAAGTATTTGAAGAGTGCTATCATGTCTCCCCTCAATCTTCTCTTCTCCAGGCTAAACCTGCCCAGTTCTTTCAGTCTCTCTTCATAGGGCTTTGTTTCCAGACCCCTGATCATGGTTGCCCTCCTTTGAACACGCTCCAGCTTCTCTGCGTCCTTCTTGAATTGTGGAGCACAGAACTGGACACAATACTCTAGATGAGGCGTAACCAGGGCCGAATAGAGAGGAACCAGTACCTCACGGGATTTGGAAGCTATACTTCTATTAATGCAGCCCAAAATTGCATTGGCCTTTCTTGCAGCCATATCGCACTGTTGGCTCATATTCAGCTTGCAATCTACAACAATTCCAAGATTCTTCTCGTTTGTAGTATTGCTGAGCCAAGTATCCCCCATCTTGTAACTGTGCCTTTGGTTTCTATTTCCTAAATGTAGAACTTGGCATTTATCCCTATTAAATTTCATCCTGTTGTTTTCAGCCCAGCACTATCAAGACTATCAAGATCACTTTGAAGTTTGTTTCTGTCTTCCAGGGTATTAGCTATCCCACCCAATTTTGTGTTATCTGCAAATTTGAAAAGCGTTCCCTGCACCTCATTAATAACAGTGTTGAAGAGCAATGGGCCCAGGACTGAGCCCTGTGGTACCCCACTCGTTGCCTCTCCCCAGTTTGAGAAGGTTCCATTGATAAGTACTCTTTGAAAATTGACAGAGTTCTAGCATGGGACTTGAAATGGGTTGAGTTAAAAGGTTAAACCCCGCCAAAAATCAGGGGTGATGGGATTTGCTTGAAACGTGCCATGAATGTGGATCTAGATGGCATCTGTGAGGGTGCCCACTTCAAATTTTTTATCTGTCAAAATGTCCGATTTTCAAAAATCCCCCCAAAATCAGGGGAGCCTTGGATTTGCTTGAGGCTTGGCATTCACGTGTAAACATGCATTAGGTGTCACGGTGCCTAATTAGACATTTCTAACATGAAAATTGACAGAGATATCGAAAGGGGTGTGAATTGGGGTTAGGGGTGATGCTTTAGAGGTTAAACCCCTGCCAAAAGTCAGGGGATGATGGGATTTACTTGAAACATGCCACGAACGTGGATCTAGATGGCAACTGTGAGGGTGCCTGCTTTGAAGTTTTTATCTGTCAAATTGTAGGAGTAAATCCCATGTCTGCAAATGGGGTGAAAGATATTCAAAAATTCCCCGAAAACCAGGGGATGCTTGGATTTGCTTGAGGCTTGGCATGCATGTGTATACATGGATAAGCTATCATGGTGCCTAGTTTGAGGTTTCTAACATTAACATAAAAAAAGTTGTAGGGTTTTTTGGATTTCAATGCAAGGCTATGGAGGGGGACAGCGGAGCTCCGATCCGGATCCGGAGCTTCGCAGCAAAGCGGAGTGGACCATAGGCGGAGCGGAGTGGAGCAGAGCGGACCCAATCCGGAAGTTGTGAATCTGGAAGAGAAGCGGATCGGGGGGGGGGTTCGTGCACATCCCTATTTGATTACAACTTTTTTTTTTTTTTTTTAAATGGAGCTGCAGTGTGGGCTTCATTTCACCAGGAAACATTACACCAAGCTGATGACTTCATCTGATGGCCAGAAATAACTTCTGCTGTTTCCTCATGACTGATACGTTAAACCCATCTGTTTTTTGTCCCACTAATGAGCAAATCAAACTTTTCTCAGAATTGAAAAAAACATGTTTGTGAACCATGTTGCCACTCAGAGAAAAGAAATGATTATCTTCCCTGTCATTACTGAAACCACTGTAATTTGTTTTCCCCAGGTCCAATGGGTTTTTAGAAAGCTGAAAACTGTCATGAAACATGTTACAAATAGCCCTCCACGTGTGCCATGGAGGGCAAGAGGCAGGCAGGGCTCTGTCACTTTGATCTCCAATGGTTGCTTTTCCTCCCCCTTTTCTAGGCCAGGCTTCTAATCTCTGTTGGCATTTGTAACCATGTTGCTACTATAGAGAAGGCAGAGAAGTCTCCAACTACATAGTACATTGGCAAAATCTGGTGCCAGCCAAGGTAGCCTCCTGAATCCAAGCATAAACTGAAGATGGATGCAGGACGGTTTGCATCCAGAGAGAAGGCTTGGCATCAAAATAGTGGATTTCCAGTGTTACTGTTGTTGCTGCTACTTCTCCATTGGGTGTGTGAAGTCGATACAATGAATTGTCTCACTATTGATCCTGCCCCTCTTGCATTTGAGTCATATCAGTCAGGGGACTTCATTATCGGTGGGATGGTTTCTCAGATTGCTTCGTTTTCCCCAGCATTTAATTTCAAGGAATGTCCTTGGCAGGAGTTCTCTGAATTCAGAATGTAAGAATTTCTCCTCCTCCTCCTTCTTTCTGTTTCATTTCAATTTGGCCAGATCATAAACCTCAAACACTAAATACCAATTTCATTTAAAAGATTGACACTTGACATATATGCTTATACATTCTCCTTCTAAATGAAATAATTCCTCAGGATGTGTGTCACCACTTGCAGACATTACAAACTATATTGAAATTTGAAAAATTAGGAGAAGAAAAAGTTTTTACTTTTTTTAAAAAATAATAATAATCAGGTTAAGTCTAACAAGCAAGAAGACATAAAAATCTAAAAATAAAAATAAAGCAGCAGCCAAAAATTGTATAAAAATACTCATCAGTGTAGATGTCAGAACTACACAGTGCTTAATCACCATGGCTTCGTGTTTCATCTGAACAGGGACAATGATGAGGATCACCTGCGGGGGAGGAGGGAGGGAACAATTGGGTGGGAATAGATCAGAATGTTCTGCTTGAGATTCTTAAAGCTTACAATATCCTGGATTAGGGGGTCTGGCTGCCTGGATCTCTGATCTGGAGCTGTCCAACTGCGAGGTGAGGATACGTTTAACTGGAGGTCCAACGTCTTTCTCTAAATGATGAATCTTACAGCCAAAGAATGTGATGTTCCATTTGGGAGCAATAGACCACATATACTCATCTGTCAGTGATGTGATAACATGTAGAAAACGTGAGCCACTCAATACTCCACATGTAGTTATCTGTATTAGAAATGGAACACCTTCTAGGCATTTAAATGGTAGAAGTTAATGCCTCCTAGACATTACATTGCTTACTATGCCTTTTCCTTGATTCAGCTATGGGGTGGTATATAAATGTAATTGATAATAATAATAATAATAATAATAATAATAATAATAATAATAATAATAAATACCATTTCACCAAATTAAATTTTCTGCACTCCTTTCCCACAATCTCACATTTTTTTCTCATAATCCTTTCTTAACTGAAAATTACTTCTTAACTTGCTCTCGTAATGTGTTCTTAAAATTAGCAATGATTTTGTTTGTTTTAAAAAAAATGTATGGTGGCCTGATTTCATAGTTAAAGGCAAACTGGAACGTGAACACCAGCATTATTGTCATGTGCAGCATGGATTTAGTGCACAGATGCTGAAGCATGGGTGGAGGAGCTGTGTCATTCCAAATGTTGCTGGATTCCAACACCCATCAGGCCCAAGCAGAAATACAATTAGAATTTTTGTGTAGTAGAATTCTCCAATGAAAGGCTGTTTGTCTTAATTTTCAGGGTGGTGACAAAGTTCTACCAGCACATCTTGGCCTTGGATTTTGCTGTCAATGAGATCAATAAGAATCCCAAGATCTTACCGAATGTCACACTTGGATTCCACATCTATGACAGCTACAACGATGCTCAGATGACCTATCGTACCACCCTGGACCTTCTCTTCAAATCCCACAGATTTGTCCCCAACTATGAATGCGATGCCAACAAAAAACTAATAGCCATCATTGGGGCACTTGCCTTTGATGCCTCACTACACATGGCAAAACTATTAAATATCTACAAGATTCCACAGGTAAGACCTTTTCTTGGGGGTCAACATCTCTACAGGCTAGCAATGGGAGCAGTTGGGGCAGCAAATGGGAGAGAGGTAGAACTGGGAAGGACAACTGCCCTTCACCACTGACACTTTGCTCCCACCACTTTTTTAAGGATAAGAGTCAGGAATCTACGATCTCCTTCTTAGTATGCCCTAGAGATGCATATATATTTCATTAAAAAAATAACTAAGAGTTGTTGTTTTTAAATGGGACCTAATATTCTGGATGAATTCATGATTCTCACTTATCCCCAGTCTGATTGTGGCTTCAATAATATTTGATGAATTTATTATTTTGCTCATATTATAGCATACTAGTAGCACAGATGGTGATGGTGGTTGTGAAGCTGCTGCTGCTGCTGCTGATGATGATGATGACAATTCTTTCAGCTCACCTATGGCTCATATGCCCAAGCAGAGAGTGAAATGATGCAGTTCCCCTCTTTTTACCGCATGGTCCCAAATGAAGCCTATCAGTATAAGGGAATTATCCGCTTGTTTAAGTATTTCGGATGGACGTGGGTTGGGCTCTTTGTGGTGGATGATGATCAAGGAGAACGTTTCCTGCAGGACTTTGAGCCATTGCTTTCCGAGAATGGAATCTGTTCAGACTTCACAATACCAATCCCTGCCCGAGCAAGTATTAACAGAAAACTAACTAAAGGAGATTTTATAGACAATAATTATTATAGGCTTATCTATTTTGGGAAATCTAAAATATTTGTCATCTATGGTGAAATATTTACCTTAATGTTTATATATTATCATTTATATGAAATAGAAATTCCTGAACATAAGGAAAATATATTTGTTGGAAAGGTATGGATTATAACAGCCCAGATTGATTTTATACTAGCAGATGTAAGCCGGGATTCCAATTTGCAAGTGTTCCAAGGCGCCATATACTTCCAGATTCACTCAAATGAACTTTTTGGGTTTGAGAAGTTTCTTCAGATGCTAAAACCTGATTGGTCAAAAGCAGATGACTTCCTGGAGCTGTTCTGGGAACAAGCATTTGACTGTTCTTTCCCAGATCCCCTGGTACCTTACAAGGTCTCTGGAAGATGCACTGGGGAGGAGAGGCTGGAGAACCTCCCTGCGCATGCTTTTGAAATGCCCATGACCGGCCACAGCTACAGTATTTATAATGCAGCTTATGCTGTAGCACATGCTTTACATGCCCTTTGCTCATCTCGGGCCAACCACAGAGGAATGGTGGGTGCCAAAAGTGTTGAACTAAAGAATCTGCAACCTTGGCAGGTAACACTTGTTTCCCAAATAATTGGTGAATGGGGTCACATACATTATCCGTGCTGTATTCAGTGTATTCTGTGATTGCAACCTACAAAATAAGAAAATTACAAAATCATTTTTTCAGAGTGGATATTTGTGCATAAAAGAATGGGTGGAATTCAGCCCTAGTCATCCTTAGAGTAGACTTAGGCCATAGCTAGATCTAAGGTTTATCCCAGGATCATCCTGGGATCATCTTCCCTGCCTGAGCGCTGGATACCCTGTGTGGCACTTAGTTGAACAGGTTCAACCCCAGGACAATCCTAGGATAAACCTTGGGTCAAGCTACGGCCTTGGTGAAAACATTAAAAGTTTTTGTCATCTCTGACTTGTCCTATTGATTTTAGTAGATTTACTCTACATGTGACTAATGGCCTTGCTAGACCTACCAGATAATCCGGTGGGAAGTAGGAGCGACGCTGCGCTACAGCTAGCGCGCGCTGTCGCCCTTTTCTAGATGTAACATGCGACAGGGTAAGGGAAAGCCCCGTCACGTTGTCCAGTGTTTTTAGGACTTTAAGGGCCATGTCCGCAGGAGCACACCAACGGAAAGGTAAGAAGTTTTTTAAAAAATAAATAAATAAAGGGTTACCCAACTCCCCCTGCCCCTCATTTCCTCCCCCCACAATGCCTGATGCCCCCCAGCCCACTGGCTCACCTGTCCTCTCCCCGCTCGCCATTCCCTGTCCCCACCCGCAATGCCCGTTCCCATTCTTCTCCCCCCGCTCGCCATACCCTGTCCACATTCTTCTTCCCCCATCCACCATGTTCTGTCCCGTCTGCCATGCCCTGTCCCTGTTCTTCTTCCTCCCGTCCATCATGCCCTGTCCCCGTTCTTCTCCCCCGTCTGCCATGCCCATCCCCGCTCACCATGCCCTGACCCCATTCTACTCACCCCCGCTTGCCATGCCCTGTCCTTGTTCTTCTTCCCCCGTCCGCCATGACCTGTCCCTGTTATTCTCCCCCTATCTGCCATGTCCTGTCCCCGTCCGCCATGCCCATCCCCGCTCGCCATGCCCTGTCCCTTTTCTTCTCCCCCCGCGAGCCAGGCCCTGTACCCGTTCTTCTACACCTCGCTCACCATGCCTTGTCCCCGTTCTTCTTCCCCCCGCTCACAATGCCCTGTCCCAATTCTTCTCCCCCCCATCCACCATGCCCATCCCCGCTCACCATACCCATCCCCGCTTGCCATGCCCTATCCCCATTCTTCTCCCCCCTCTCTCCTGCCGTGTCCACTCTTTCCCCCGGCCCCCACCTCCCCCCCCATGATCCCCCTCGCCCGATGGACACAGCGCTCCTATGGAATGGTGTGCCCAGTCCGCGGCTTCTCCCGGCTACTCACGAGTAAGCGAGCAGCCAGGAAAAGCCATGGACCCTGCTAGACCTTCTGCAGCCCTGGCCTCAGCCCGGGGCTGCAGAAAAGCTGGGCCATAACCACATTCGGTTATCCCGGGTCAAGGGAGGACTTAGCCCGGCCTGACCCTGGGATCCCCTGTGCATCATCTGGATGCAGAGAATCGGACTCAAAGAGTACTTATCAATGGAACCTTCTCAAACTGGGGAGAGGCAACGAGTGGGGTGCCACAGGGCTCAGTCCTGGGCCCAGTGCTCTTCAACATTTTTATTAATGATTTGGATGAGGAGGTGCAGGGAACGCTGATCAAATTTGCAGATGACACAAAATTGGGTGGGTTAGCTAATACCCTGGAAGACAGAAACAAACTTCAAAGTGATCTTGATAGGCTGGAGTGCTGGGCAGGGGGTTGGACTCGATGGCCTTGTAGGCCCCTTCCAACTCTGCTATTCTATGATTCTATGAGGGACACCGGGCCTCATACCGCACTAACTCCTCATCTAGCAATGGGCAAAGTCTGGATTGTTCTCCATATTAACAGGTTAAGATGTTTTGATTATTTTTTTATATTAAGCAAACAATATTTTCTCTCTCTCTCCCTCTTTCCCTCTCAACTAGCTCCACCAATTTCTTCAACACTTTTCATTTAACAACTCCGCTGGAGAAAAAATATCTTTGAATGATAACAGGGAAATACAAGCGGGATTTGATATTACAAACTTGGTAACATTTCCAAACAGCTCCTTCCTTAAAGTTAAAATTGGATGGGTTGATCCCAATGGTCTTGAAGGAGAAGAATTCACCATTAATAAGGACATGATTGTTTGGCACAGCGGGTATAATCAGGTGTGGATTTTATGATATTAAATATTCTTGGTGGGGCCATCATTATAAGTCAGAAATAAGAAATATCACTTTCACGACTGGATTGCTCAAATGATCTGGAAAGTTCTGGTTGACTGTTGCATTCACTATTATCTGCACTTTTCCATTCCAAATGATCACCAGTTTATTTGTATACCAGCTGACACCTATTGTACACTCTCATCATAATTCCTGTACATCTTTAAATACAGATCCTGCCAATTTCTGTATGTAGTGATTCCTGCCAACCTGGATATCGGAAGACAAAGGTGGAAGGGAAGAAGTTTTGCTGTTACGATTGTAATCGATGTCCAAAAGGGAAGATTTCAAATCAAACTAGTAGGTGATATGATGCACCATGTATAATAGTAACTAAGGGCTCATCTACACCCAGCAGGATATCCCACTATGAAAGCGGTATGAAAGCAGTGTATAAAAAGCAAAAGCCATACTAATTCTTAGGGGTGTGCACGGACCCCCCACTCCGCTTCACTTTAAGATCTGCCATTTTCGGATCGGCCCTCTCCGCCCCGCCCCCACTCCGCCTGTGCCCACTCCACTCCGCTCAGAGCTCCGGATCCGGATTGGAGCTCCGGTCCCCCCCCATAGGGGGGGTTACCGGGCCCTGCCGCCATCACCGCCCATGCGGCGACGGCGGAAGAGCCCGGTAAGGAGGAGGGGGGCCTTACCTGCCTCCGTCTGTGGTCCATCGCCATCTTCAATTGAGCCCGTGGTTCCACCAGGAAGTCTGGGCCGCAAGTGCGGCCCAGACTTCCTGCTGGAACCACGGGCTCAATTGGAGATGCTGACAGACCCCGGACGGAGGCAGGTAAGGGAGAGGAGGGCGGGGGGGGTTACCAGGCCCTGCCGCCATCGCCGCCCATGCGGCGACGGCGGCAGAGCCCGGTAAGGGACCAAGGGGGAGGGGGGCCTTACCTGCCTCCGTCCGCGGTCCGTCACCATCATCAATTGAGCCCGTGGTTCCACCAGGAAGTCTGGGCCGTGCGGCCCAGACTTCCTGCTGGAACCACAGGCTCAATTGGAGATGCTGATGGACCGCGGACGGAGGCAGGTAAGGGAGAGGAGGGCGGGGGGCGTTACCGGGCCCTGCTGCTGTCGCCGCATGGGCGACAGCGACAGCAGCAGGGCCCGGTAAACCCCACTTACCTTTCTGGCGGAGCTCCGAATCGAGGCGAAGGATCCGCCTTCACCTCGATCCTCTTCGCCACGCTCCGCCGGCCCCCCAATCCTCTTCGCCTCCGCCTTAAGGGCAGGCGAAGCCCGCCGCTCTGCTACTGCTTCTCCGATCCGATTAGAAGCGGAGCACATCCCTACTAATTCTTTATAGTGGTATTGAAGTGCACTGAGAACTATTGCCATGACACATACCATATACCGCTTTCAGACCACATTTGTAGTGTTATATCCTGCTTGGTGTAGATGTGTCATGGGCCCCAACAGTTGTCAGTGCACTTCAATTACACTATAAAGCAGTAGTGTGGCTCCTGCCTTTCATATTAGGGGTGTGCACGGACCCCCCGCTCCGCTTCACTTGCAGATCCGCGATTTTCAGAGCGGGCCGCTTCGCCCACCCCCGCTCCGCCCACTTCCGCTCCGCTCCGCTCGGAGCTCCGGATCCAGATCGGAGCTCCGTTTTTTTCCCCATAGGCTTGCATTGAAAGCTAAAAAAAATTCAACTTTTTTTCTGTTCAAGTTAGAAACCTCACGTTTGGTACCATGACACCTCATGGGGGTATACACACGCACGCCAAGTTTCAAAGCAATCCCATCATCCCCTGATTTTTGGGGAATTTTTGAAAATCGGGCACCCCATTCACACCCCTTTCGATAGCTCCATCAATTTGCATGTTTGAAACCTCAAACATGCCACCATGACAGCTTATCAAGGGATAAACATGCACGCCAAGACTCAAGGCATTCCCATCATCCCCTGATTTTTGGGGAATTTATGAAAATCCAACACCCCATTCACACCCCTTTCGATAGCTCCGTCAATTTGCATGTTCGAAACCTCAAATTCGCCACCATGACAGCTTATCCAGGGATACACATGCACTCCAAGACTCAAGGCAGTCCCATCATCCCCTGATTTTTGGCGGGGCTCTAACCTCTAACGCACCACCCATAACCCTAATTCACACCCCTTTCGATAGCTCCGTCAATTCACACCCCTTTCGATAGCTCCGTCAATTTGCACGTTAGAAACCTCAAACTTGCCACCATGACAGCTTATCCAGGGATACACATGCACGCCAAGACTCAAGGCAGTCCCATCATCCCCTGATTTTGGGGGAATTTATGAAAATCCAACACCCCATTCACACCCCTTCCGATAGCTCCATCAATTTGCACATTATTGTTGCTCAATAAACAGCAAGAAGAATTTTTTAAAAAAGGCTATATCTGTCTTTTACCAGCAATAGGGGGTCGTGCCCGGGGGAAGGGGAAGCAGCTGCCAGTTCAGCTCAAGAAAGCCATTGCTTCACCAACAGCTCTGAGCTTGAGAAGTAAATGCTCACTTCAACTCATAATAGGCATCGCTCCACCACTAAGAAGTAAACACTGACTTCGACTCATGATAGGCATTGCTCCACCGTTTTACTCTCTTTGGAAGGCTCTAATGGCCTTCCAGTGCAGGAGAGAGTGGGGGCACGTCCACAATGAGATGCCCTAGGGGAGCTCATCCCCTTGCACCACATCTTTTCAGTTGTTCCCCAAAGTTAGGGTGGGTAGCAGTGCTGTGTTTCTATCTCTTATTCTTGGCTTAGTATATGATTTCAGGTTGTGTTTGTGCATTGTTGGGGCTACTGTGTTAAAAAACACTGGGAAAAGTCCGTTCAGATGAAGAAAGAGAAGTTTCCCAGAATCCCAAGTTACCCGTTTTGCCTATGCCCTCCTCTAACTTTGGGATCATGTGATCATGACTGGGAGCTGACTCTGCCCCTCAGCCCTTTGAAAAAGGTATTTTTCCCGCCGATTTTTCCAAAAATTCTAGCGTGCGACCCACACCACGCAGAGAGGTGAGAGTAGTCTCAAAATGACCCGCATCCACGACTCTCTGTGCACAAGAATTTTCAGAACGATAGCTTAAAAATCAACCCAGTTATCCCCGATTGTTTTCCTCAATGCAATCCTATGGGCGAAAACCGCCGTTTGAGCAGTGCTGTCCGTTTGTTGACCCGATTTTTAAAAAATTCTAGCACGCGACCCGCACGATGGAGAGAGGTGAGAGTAGTCTCAAAATGACCCCCATTCACGACTCTCTGTGCACAAGAATTTTCAGAACGATAGCTTAAAAATCAACCCAGTTATCCCTGATTGTTTTCCGCAATGCTATCCTATGGGCGAAATGTTTGAAGATGGCGATTGGAGCGCTCCGCCTGAACTAGGAGCTCCGAAAAATGGCCGCTTCTCTTCGCCTTGCTTCTAGGGGTCCGCGGTCCACTTCTACTCCGCCTCTAGGTAAGGCGGAGCAGGCCAATCCGCTACTGCTTCTACGCTCCTAATCGGAGTGGAGCACATGCCTATTTCATATACCATGTTCATACTGCTTTCATAGTGGACTATGCTGCTTGGTGTAGTTGAGCCTTAAGATTAATGTCCTTCAACACACTGGAAGAGGGAACTCCCACCATGTGCATGTACTGTAACGACTTTTGGGATTTGGGAGTATCCCTCTAGTATACCAAAGTAATTGCGGACAAGACAAACTCAGAATTTCAAATCATAAGATAGTTTTCTGCAGAAGAACTGATAAAATCAAATGAAGTTAGTGGTGGAAAGGGTTCACATAACTAAGGGCTTTGCTAGACCTGCCGGCTTATTCCGGCAGGGAGGCGGGGCCAAGGCACACTAACGTTAGCGCGCGCCGCCTCAGCTTCCAGACGCCGGACGCGCAGGGACGACGCAAGCCCTGCAGCATCCGCCATTTTTTTTTAGTTTAAAGGGGCCAGGTGCGGCCCAAAGACTCCGGAGAAGGTAAGTTTTTTTTTTATGTAACCCACCCCATCCGCCCTCCCTCGCGATCTCCTGTTTGTCGCCCTCCGTCCCCCTTCGCGATCTCCTGTTCGTCGCCCCCCGCCCTCCCCTCTCCTGCCGGTCCGGCCTTTCCTCCCCCATATCCCCCCCCAGATCACACACACACACACCCCGGCACGATGGGCACAGCGCTCGTATGAGCGCTGTGCCAGGTCTGCGGCTTTCTGGCGCTACTCGAGAGTAAACGAGTAGCCGCAAAAAGCCACGGAAGTAGCTAGACGTTTTGCAGCTCCAGCCTGAGGCCGGGGCTGCGAAAAAGGCGTGCCATAAGCGACTTGCTTATGGCACGTTAGAGGAGGCCGCAGTGTGGCCTGGGCCCAGATTCCCCTGTGCGTCATCAGGGAAACCGGGTCTCAAGGTGTGCTAAGGCCTCGTCTAGCAAAGCCCTAAGTTCACATAACTCAGCATTCAGATGAGAACCCTTTTCTTTCTTTTTCAGGACCTGATGACTGCTCTGAATGCCCAGAAGATCTATATCCAAACAAAGACCAAGATGAATGCATCCCAAAAGTCATAAGCTTCCTGTCCTTTGAAGAACCCTTAGGGAAAAGTTTAGCTTCCATTGCTGTTTCTTTTTCCTTGATCACAGTCTTGGTGCTGCACACCTTTATTAAGCACAGGGATACCCCCATAGTCAAAGCCAACAATCGGGGCCTCACTTACACTCTCCTCGTCTCTCTCCTGCTTTGCTTCCTCTCTTCTTTGTTGTTCCTCGGAAAGCCTGAGAAACTGACTTGCCTTCTTCAACAACCAGTTTTTGGTTTGATCTTCTCAGTGGCTGTTTCATGTGTGTTGGCCAAAACCATCACTGTGGTTGTAGCTTTCATGGCCAACAAGCCAGGGTCTACCATGAGGAAGTGGGTGGGAAAAAGACTGGCCACCTCCATTATTCTTTCTTGCTCCCTCATTCAAGTTGGCATTTGTGTTGTGTGGCTCACAACCTCTCCCCCATTCCTGGATTTAGACATGCAGTCAGTCCCTGAAGAAATCACTGTGCAATGTCATGTAGGTTCTGCCATCATGTTTTATCTTGTCCTAGGCTACATGGCACTACTATCCATCATCAGCTTTTCCGTGGCTTTCTTAGCTAGGAATTTGCCAGACACCTTTAATGAATCCAAATTTATCACCTTTAGTATGCTGATGTTCTGCAGTGTTTGGTTGTCATTTTTTCCAGCCTACCTGAGCACCAAGGGCAAATACATGGTCGCAGTGGAGATCTTCTCTATCTTAGCTTCTAGTGCTGGGTTGTTAGGCTGTATCTTCTCTCCAAAATGTTACATTCTTCTCTTCAAGCCTGAGCTGAACAACAGGGAACTGATAATGGGGAGAAAGAATTAGAGCATCAAACTTTACAGTTCAATATATTACTTCCCTGGTGTCCAATGCATTGAGGCAGTGTGGGTAATTTTAAAAGATATCAGACAACCGTGTTCAACTCATGTTACAGAATTCACCTATCATCTCTGTCTATCACCAGAGGGCTTAGAAGTAGGACATTGAGACCTTTCATGTTAGCCTCGCTTCAGACAAATGTTCTTTCACTCCTCCTTTCCCAGAATGGATTAACTCAGCAGCTGTTTCCAAGGAGAGCCAACTTGGACCAACAGCTGTGTCAGCTGAGTCCAACTATCAATATTACTCGTCCTCTCCCAGAACTATGTCTTCATTCACCATTCCTGATGGCCACCACAAAATCAATAACCAAACTTGATGTTCCTTCCTCTGCTGTCTCCATTTTGTCGCTTAGGTATGTTTCCGTACAGGCTTCAGCTGATACAGGTTGCTAAGCAACAGTAACAACACGTAATATCTTAATGCTTCTGTACAAGCATGATCAGGATGCTCTTACTTTCTGCTGCTCAAAATACATTTGATATAAAATGAAAATTATATGATATACTAGCTGCTCACGGCGTAACATACGCCGTTGTAGCATATCTTAACAAAACTGCCCCTCACCCAACTTCTCCGGGATTTCCAAGGTAAACCTCCCCCCTTTCTGCCTCTTCACTCCCCAACCCCATGAAGTGGGCAGCACCATGTTCCAGAGTATGAGTGAGGCATGGCCAGGGCCCTTGGTGGCTGGGTGGGAGGCTGCTTGCCTCCTGATAGCCCCAGGCCCAGCCGTGCCTTGCTCATGCTCTGGACCATGGTGCTGCCCCCTTCATGGTGGGGGGGAGCGAAGAGGCAGAAAGGGTTGAGGTTTACCTTGGAAAGTCCGGAGGAGTCAGGCGAGGGGCAGCATTGTTAAGATATGCTACAACGGCGTATGTTACGCTGGGTGCAGCTAGTGTATCATATAATTTTCATTTTATATCAACCGTATGAGCTGGAACAGATGTGTATGCATGTTTCCAGTTTATTTTTAGATAAGAATTTATCAAAATGAACGTTTTTTTTCGTAATTTGATGAAACAATAGTTTTGATTAAAAATCAATCAAAACGGAAGAGAAGCCAAAGATAACAAATTCACCCATCCCTATTTCAGGAAACAGTACAATGTCTCATTAAAATGTGTTGACACTGGAATTGAGCCAGCTGGTATAGATAGGGTGGAAACAGCTCTGGGGGGAGAGAGGGGGGCACCACAGTAAATGTTCAGTAAGATATATTCCTTTAAAAGTATTGGAAACATTCCTCCTCCATAGCAAAATCAGCCGTATCATAATTCATAAATGGTTTTCATTCTTCCCTTCTGGTATGTCATAATAGTGTCCTTCTGAAGTGTAGGAATTCAAAACTTTCCTTTCATTTGCATAATTGTATAGCCTTCACATATCAAATATCAAGCATATGTTCTG
This sequence comes from Elgaria multicarinata webbii, assembly GCF_023053635.1. Lineage (NCBI taxonomy): Eukaryota > Metazoa > Chordata > Lepidosauria > Squamata > Anguidae > Elgaria > Elgaria multicarinata. The sequence goes on from NC_086181.1 coordinate 41,778,470, forward strand.
AATCTGACAATTTATTTCTGTAATAATTATAAATGCAAGCCTTTTGTATAATTCTACAGCTGTGTTGGATTTTCTATATAAATTGCAGTGACCCTGTCTTTTGATTGGACTTTTTTCAGTGTTTTGAAGCAGTAGCCCCAGTAAATTCACATGCACAACCTTAAATCATATACTAAGTAAAATAACTAATAGGCAATGCACCACTGCAAGGTACCCACTAGTGGTGTGCACGAACCCACCAATCCGCTTCTCTTCCAGATTCCCCCCCCCCAGACTTGCATTGAAATCCAAAAAAGCCTACAACTTTTTTCCTGTTAACGTAAGAAACCTCAAGCTCAGCAGCATGATAGCATATCCATTTATACACATGCATGCCAAGCCTCAAGGAAATTCAAACATCCCCTGATTTTCGGGGAATTTTTGAAAATCAGACACCCCATTTTAAGACATGGGATTTACTCCAACATTTGGACACATAAAAACTTGGAAGCAGGCGCCCTCACAGATGCCATCTAGATCCACATTCATGGCAAGTTTCAAGCAAATCACATCATCCCCTGATTTTTGGCGGGGCTTTAACCTCTAACTGAAGAAGCCTAATCTGGACCCGGAGGACGTTAACAACGACAGGCCGGTGGCTAATATCCCTTTCCTGGCCAAGGTGTTTGAGCAGGTGGTTGCAGGACAACTCCAGTCACTCTTGAATGAAACAGATTATCTAGATCTATTTCAATCAGGTTTCAGGCCTGGTTTTGGAACAGAAACTGTCTTGGTCGCCCTGTGGGATGACCTCTGCCGGGAGAGAGACAGGGGGAGTGCGACCCTGTTGGTTCTCCTGGACCTCTCAGCAGCCTTCGATACCATCGACCATGGTATCCTTCTGGATAGGTTGTCTGAGCTGGGAGTTGGAGTTACTGCGTTGCAGTGGTTCCACTCCTACTTGAATGGCCGATTCCAGAAGGTGGTGCTGGGGGATTGTTGCTCTGTGCCATGGCTCCTAAGCCCTGGGGTTCCACAGGGCTCTATCTTATCCCCTATGCTGTTTAACATATACATGAAGACCCTGGGGGAGGTTATCTGGAGATGCGGACTGAGGTGTCATCAATATGTGGATGATACCCAGCTAAAACCTTTCCTTTTCATCAAACCCAGGTGAGGCAGTGACTGTTCTGAACCAGTGCCTGGGCAAGGGAATGGACTGGATGAGGGCTAACAAACTGAGACTCAATCCAGACAAGACGGAGGGACTGTTAGCGGGTGGTTCATCTGTCCGGCGAGGTGATGTTTGCCCTGTCCTGGACGGGGTTGCACTCTCCCTAAAGGATCGGGTCCATACTTTGGGGGTGCTCTTGGCTCCAGAACTGTCAATTGAGGCACAGGTGAACTCAGTGGCAAAGAGCACCTTTTATCAGCTTAGGTTGATGTACATTGATGGTGCTATATAAAATAATAATAATAATAATAATAATAATAATAATAATAATAATAATAATAATAATAATAATAATCCAACTACTCCCTTATCTGGACAGAGGTAGCCTAGCTACAGTTATCCATGCTCTGATAACCTCTCGTTTGGATTACTGCAATGTGTTGTACATGGGGCTGCCTTTGAAAATGGTCCAGAAACTTCAACAAAGCAGGGCAGCACGTTTACTAACAGGGACTGGCCGACGAGACCACATTACGCCAGTCCTTTTCCAGCTTCATTGACTGCCAGTCCAGGTCCAGGCTCAATTCATAGTGCTGGTATTAACATTTAAAGCCCTAAACGGCTTGGGGCCAGGTTATCTGAAGGAATGCCTCCTCCCATATGTACCTGCCCGGACCTTAAGATGATCTACAGGGGCCCTTCTCTGTGAGCCCCTGCCAAAGAAAGTGTGGCAGGTGGGAACTAGAAGGAGGGCTTTCTATGCTGTGGCACCCCAGTTGTGGAATGAGCTCCCCAGAGAGGTCTGCCTGGTGCCTACACTGTACTGCTTTCATCGCCAGCTGAAGTCCTTTTTATTCTCTCGATATTGTAACACTTAATTTTAACTTAAATTTAAATTCTACTGTTCTAACTCTGTATTTTAATCTTATATCAATTTTGCTATGTAGTTTTATCCTGGTTGTGCTTTTTATACTGTATTTTGTATTTGTGCTTTTAACCTGTTGTTTGTTTTACGATGGTTTTAACTTTTGTGAACCGCCCAGAGAGCTTCGGCTATTGGTCGGTATAAAAATGTAATAAATAAATAAATACATAAATAAAAATAACGCATCACCCCTAACCCCAATTCACACCCCTTTCGGTATCTCTGTCAATTTTCATGTAAGAAATGTCAAATTAGACACCATGACACCTGATGCATGTATACACATGCATGCCAAGCCTCAAGCCAATCCAAGCATCCCCTGATTTTTGGGGATTTTTTGAATATCGGACACCCCAATATCTCAGTGATGTAAAGCTGCAGGCAGCTCAATGGAGCCATTTCAAAGGAAATCCCAACATGCCATGAATTGGGGAGCAGATAGCCCTAAATATGAATTGGGGAGAAGATTACCTTAAACCCTTCTTCCACACTTGAAAAATTTATTTGGAACGTCAAAAAGTCTAAGTGAGCGCAGGAAGGACTTATCCCCTGATTCAAAGCAACACACACACAAACCATCCCTGCGAGGCGGGCACAGAGGAGGGGGACTGGCATCAAGCATGCTGGAGGCTGGTGGGCACGAACTACAAAGCCCATCATGTAGTGCAGCTCCCAGGAGGAGGAGAGAGGGAAGGCAGCCAGGCAGCCAGGCAGCAGACATTTCTGGGGGCACAAGGAAGTGAGGCAAGGATTGTTTCTTTCTTTCTAAGCTAGCAGTAACGCATTGCAAACCAACCCTGCGAGGTGGGCACAGAGGAGTAGGACTGGGAGCAAGCATGCCAGAGGCTGGTGGGTACAAACCACAAAGCCCATCATGTAGTGCAGCTCCCAGGCACCAGGCGGGCAGAGAGGCAGGCAGAGATATGCCATAGATCTATGGGGGAGTCAGTCCCAACAGATGCCCCACCACAGCAGCACCTCGGGGGGAAGGCAGGCAGGCAGGCAGGCAGGCAGGCAGACAGACAGCCATTGTTTAATAATGGCTATGATCACAGTGCAGTCAATCAACTCTGAAGCAAGGATCACAAAGCTTTACTCTTATCCTCCTAGCCTCCTAGTTATGGGATGCAAAAGGAAAGGCATCTCTCTGTGCTGCTCCCGCCTCACAGGGATGGTTTGCATTACTGGCTTTGAAACAATCCTTGGCTCACTTCCTTGTGCCACCAGAAATGTCTGCTATTAGTTATGGGATGCAAAAGGGATCTCTCTGTGCTATTCTCACCTCACAGGGCTGGTTTGCTTAACTGGCTTTGATGGCTTGGAAAGTGGAAACAATCCTTGGCTCACTTACTTGTGCCCCCAGAATTGTCTGCTGCATGCTTGCTTTCCTACCTCCGCCTGGGTGCTGTCATTGTGGAGTATTGGGATCTGCTGCCTGGGACTTACTTCCCCATGGATCTATGGCATATCGTGTGTGTGTGTGTGTGTGTCACTTCTCTGCCTGCCACTCTGCCCTCCTGGTGCCTGGGAGATGTAGATGGGCTGTGTGGGTCACCCCACAAGCCTCTTGTATGCTTGCTCCCAGTGTTTCAGGCCAGGGCATAGCTGCCATCTGCTGCTGCCTCTCCTCTTCTGTGCCAACCTCACAGGGCTGGTTTGTGGGTGTCTTGCTTTGACTCAGGGCATTAGTCCTTCCTGGGGATGAAAAGGCAGCTGCAATGCTGCTGCGCTCACCCTGTTGAAGTTCCTTGTTAATTTTTGAAGTGTTGAAGATTCTTATTTAGGTTTATCTTTAAATATTCCCTACAATTCAAGGCATGTTGGGATTTCCTTTCAAATGGCCATGAAGAGGCATCTATTTATTTAGAAGCCCATTTAGCTGTCTGCAGCTTACAAAATCCCTGAGATAAAGGGATGTACTAAAACAAAGGACAGTACTTGCCCATAGGGATCCATTGCAAAGCGCTTGCCCATAGCAATCTATAGGTGGGAATTGTCCTGTTTCCCTATGGGCAGGCACTTTGCAATGAATTCCTATGGGCAAGTATGGTTTCCCCATGGGCAAGTACTGTCCTTTGTTTTAGAATGTCCCTGAGATAGATACATTTCTGAAAATGGGGTGGGGGATTTTTACATATTCTCCAAAAAAATCACTGGATGCTTGGATTTGCTTCAAACTGGCCATGAATGTGGATACATGGATAAGCTCTCACGGTGCCAGTTTTGAGGTTTCTATAACGTTAAAAGTGATGGAGATGTAGAAAGGTTTGTTAATTGGGGTTAGGGTGGAGGGTTAAAAAGTTTTTTTTTAATCGCTAAAAATCAGGACATGGTTGGATTTCCTTGAAACTTGGCAAGAACGTGTATCTAGGTGGAACCTGAGATAGTTTCCTTCTTCCCTCCCCATCCCTTTTTCCTTGTGCTTTGTGTCTTTTTTAGAATGTAAGCCTGATGGCAGGGACTGTCTTCTTTATTGATAAATTGTCAGCCGCTCCAAGAGCCTTTTGGCTGAGGGGCGGGATAAAAATACTCTAAAATAAATAAATAAATAAATAAATAAATAAATAAATAATAGTGCCCATTTTCAAATTTGTATATTGAAAAATGAAAGAGATACTTGCATTTCTGAAAATGGGGTGGGGGGTATTTACATATTTGCCACAAATCACTGGATGCTCAGATTTGCTTCAAACTGGCCATGAATGTGGATGCATGTATAAGCTCTTGTGGTGCTGATTTTGAGGTTTCTAACATTAAAAGTAAAAAACTTACAAGCATTTGATTTTCAGTGCAACTCTATGGGGGGGGAAACGCAGAGCTCCGATCCAGATCCAGAGCCCCACCGCGGAGCGGAGCAGACCATAGGCGGATTGGTGCATGGTAGAGCAGACTCGATCTGGAAGTTGCGGTTCGGGATCCAGAGCAGATCGGGGGGTCCGTGCACAGCCCTACCTTTAATGAATCCAAATGTATCACCCATAGTATGCCGATGTTCTGCAGTGTTTGGCTGTCTTTTGTTCCAACCTACCTGAGCACCAAGGGCAAATACATCGTAGCTGTGGAGATCTTCACTATCTTAGCTTCTAGTGCTGGGTTGTTAGGCTGTATCTTTCCTCCAAAATGTTACATTATTCACTTGAAGCCTGAGATGAACACCAGGGAGCAGCTTATAAGGACAAAAACATGAAGATCAACTTCTCTTATCAAATGTACAGGAGTACTGCCTGTGAACAAAAGCCGGAAGTTTGGTCCTTCTCAGAGTCATCCCAATTAAAATAGAGAAACATGAAATGTGAAAGGCATTTTCTATTCTCCTAACTTGGTTTTTAAACTGCTTGACTGAAATTCTGTTGAGCTCTTTTTGTCATTCTTCAGGGTGTAGCACCTTCCCCAGGGTTGTCCTAATGTTACATTTCCAAAAGGAAACTCTGGCTACATCTTGTCTCCAATGCAGGGGCTGCCAAGCCCAACCTACCAGCATGTGCCGGTGGGAAAGGAAGGGGAATATATGTTGCACGCATGCTCAGCATGTGTGCAGCATGAGGTATGGGTGGGGCAATGCTTATAAAGGCAAAGTACACCAGCAACCCAGGCCAAAGTTAGACCTAAGGTTTATCCTGGGATCACCCAGGGTTCACTTCTGCCTGAGCACTGGATCCCCTGTGTATCACCTAGATGAACAGGTTTGACCCCATGGCAACCCAGGGATAAACCACTTTTGCTTTCTGGCTCCCACCCTCCCTCCATCCCTCCCTGTAGCCAGAATTTATTTATTTATTTTTATATAATTTACTTTGAATGTGTGTTGGTGGCATATATATTTTTTTACCTTACCTAATCAACATGAGCTGGCTGAGGGTACTGTCTGTATTTTTTCTTTCTATACATTGCTCTGCAGTCTCCAAGACTACCTGCACTTCTTGATCATAAAAGTCCCTAGGGAGGGATAAATTCATGACCTCCTCCCCTGTGTGGGAAATGTGGGAATCCAAGGAGGCTACAGGCTATCAAAGAGATAATTGTACAAAGAAAGACAAAACAATTATTCACACTCCTCAGCCATTTCATAAGTCAAGAAAGTACTAGAACCCCAAACCAAACTCAAGAGAATTTCTCCAAAATATTTCTTCTTTGAATTACTTTTTGAAAGCAATTTTACATCAAATTTATTTATTTATTTATTTATTTATTTTATTGCACCTCTATATCGCCCAATTGAATGAGAATGGTCAAAAATATGTGGGAGAATTTTTGGCGAAGCACTAATCAGTAGTATTGGGATATGGACTCCAGGTGGAACCAGGATCCCCTCTCCAGAGGGGTATGTGACCTCTTTACACACCACAAAGGAAAGGGCTTTTTTTAGCTAGAAATTTGCCAGTTGCTTTTAATGAATCCAAGTTTGTCTCCTTCAGCATGCTGGTTTTTGGAGTGTTTGGTTGACTTTTGTTCCAACCTCCTTGAGTACCAATGGAACATACATAGTAGCTGAGGAGATCTTCTCTATCTTAGCTTTTAGTGCTGAGTTGTTGGGCTGTATCTTTCCCCCCAAATGTTATATTAATCTCTTCAAGCCTGAGTTGAACAACAGGGAGCAGCTCATAAGGAGAAAATAATAACCGTCACTCTTCCCAATCAATGCATTACTTCTGTGGTGTCTAAGGAACTGAGGCAATGGAACTACTACTAAGAGATAGTAGTATCTATCTACTATCCCAGATAAACCATCTTATTCATGTGTAGCCTCTTTGAAACTAGTTAGACACACTATCAAGCTGTTATACAAATGGGGAAAAAACCAGCTCTAAAAGAATTCCATGTACCTCAATAAAAATCACCATTAGAATTTTATAAAAGCTGTTTATTTAAAAGCATCAGAAACACTCCTCCTTCATGTAGAAAACAACAGCATGGTGATTTGAAATACATAAAAAAAGTAATTTTAAAATACTTTTCATTTGTTCATTCTTTCCTGTTATAAGCTTGTCCCTGCCAGTTACATAATAGTACAAACATTATGTACCAAATAAAAACCATTTTATCACTTCTTATCTTCATATTCTTCTTAGATTCTGCAAGTGACAACGCATTTGGATTATAAATTGAAGTCATTTGTATAATTGCACAGCCATGCTGGACTTACTATGCAAAATTGCAGTGTTCCTACTATACACTATCCAATAGTCCAAAGTAAGACCAATGTTAGTAGCTTAGCAAGGTCAGAAACCTTGGAATGTAATCTGGGTGGGCTTCTGGCAGACATTCAGCTCTCCATGGGAACTATATGACTAGGGCCATAGCTAGACTGGGTGAAATCCCAGGCCCATCCCCAGGATCATCCCTGTGCATCCACATGACACACAGGGGATCCCAGAATCAGGGAGGGATCATCCCTCCCTTGCTCCGGGATTTCACCCTCCCCTTTAGGCCATGTTTTTCTTCAGCCTTGGGCTAAGCCTGAGGCAACAGAACAAGTGGTTCGGTGCCACGGTTTGTCACAGCTCCTTGTAGTTACTCGCGAGGAGCTGTGACCCGCGCATGAGGCACAGAGATCCTCAGGAGCACTGTGCCCATTCGGGTGGGGGAAGCAGGGATTTTTTTAAAAAAACCCACAAACTTTTGCGCATGAGTGTTTGTGTGCTGCTGTCTCTTTAAGAAAAGAAAAGAAAATGGTGGGCAACATGCCTGTCCGTCTGAGGGTGACGCGTGCCACGTGTAAACAGAGAGGTATCTTGTGATAAAACCATCACGAGATGTTCACCCCTCCATCACGGACTGTCAGGTAGGTGTAGCTAAGGCCTAGATCTATGACTAGAAGCACAAATGGGAAGGAAAGCAACGTGCACTGGGCCTGTTCAGAAGACACCTTAAACCATGTCTTTAAACATGGCGATTAAGCTAGAAAGCCAGGCTGTGTTCAGAAGACACCTTAAACCACAGCTTCAACCAAAGTGAAAGAGGCTTTTTTGCTTTATTCACCATAGTTAAAACCATGGTTTAAAGTGTCTTCTGAACATGGCCTGGCTTTCTGGCTTAATCACCATGGCTTTAATCCACTCTTTTCTGGGTTTCATGGGCAAGTGTGGCCAAAATGAAGTTCTGGAATTGTTATCGCTTTCTATGCCTCATGGATAATTTGAAGACACTCCCTAGCTATAGCAGGGGAAATTTTGATCTTATCATAACATCAAGACCTTGATCTTATCATAAGATCAAGACTATGAGACCTTGATCTTATCATAACTACATGGAAACACCTGGCAGAGATGAGACAGCCTTGTGCAGGGAGTTTCAAATTCCCAAGTCTCAACATATTAAAAAAGGCAACAGTGGCAAGAAAAACTGGTAATTGGGTGGATAGCTAATAACTTGGAAGACAGAAACAAACTTCAAAGTGGCCTTGATAGGTTGGAACACAGGGCTGAAAGATATGATGTCTAGCTGGACATCAGAAAAAACTTCCTGACTGTTAGAGCAGTACAATAATGGAACCAATTAGCTAGGGAGGTCGTGGGCTCTCCCACATTAAAGGCATTCAAGTTGTAGCTGGACAGCCATCTGTCAAGTATGCTTTAATGTAAATTCCTGTATTGAGCAGGGGGTTGGACTTGATGACCTTATAGGCCCCTTCCAACTCTACTATTCTATGATTTTATGGTGGAATGAGCTATGTGGTTATTTATTTATTTATTTATTACATTTTTATACCGCCCAATAGCTGAAGCTCTCCGGGCAGTTCACAAAAATTAAAACCACAATAAAACAACCAACAGGTTAAAAGCACAATTACAAAATACAGTATTAAAAACACAACCAGTATAAAAAGCCCAACCACATTATCCCGTGGTAGGATAGCAGATTCACTCTTGGATTTTCTTTCCTCTTGTGTTCTATGACTAAAATAAATGTGCATTCCAAGACATTCAAAACTGCTGCATACATTGGGGAAAATATTTACAAAATGTTCATAAAAATGAAAAAAAGAATCACAGAATCATAGAATAGCAGAGTTGGAAGGGGCCAACAAGGCCATTGAGTCCAACCCCCTGCTCAATGAAGGAATCCACCCTAAAGCATCCCTGACAGATGCTTGTCCAGCTGCCTCTTGAATGCCTTTAGTGTGGGAGATCCCACAACTTCCCTAGGTAACTGATTCCATTGTCGTACTGCTCTAACAGTCAGGAAGTTTTTTCTGATGTCCAGCTGGAATCTGGCTTCTTTAACTTGACCCTGTTATTCCATGTCCTGCACTCTGGGAGGATCGAGAAGAGATCCTGGCTGTCCTCTGTGTGACAACCTTTTAAGTATTTGAAGAGTGCTATCATGTCTCCCCTCAATCTTCTCTTCTCCAGGCTAAACCTGCCCAGTTCTTTCAGTCTCTCTTCATAGGGCTTTGTTTCCAGACCCCTGATCATGGTTGCCCTCCTTTGAACACGCTCCAGCTTGTCTGCGTCCTTCTTGAATTGTGGAGCACAGAACTGGACACAATACTCTAGATGAGGCGTAACCAGGGCCGAATAGAGAGGAACCAGTACCTCACGTGATTTGGAAGCTATACTTCTATTAATGCAGCCCCAAATAGCATTGGCCTTTCTTGCAGCCATATCGCACTGTTGGCTCATATTCAGCTTGCAATCTACAACAATTCCAAGATTCTTCTCTTTTGTAGTATTGCTGAGCCAAGTATCCCCCATCTTGTAACTGTGCCTTTGGTTTCTATTTCCTAAACGTAGAACTTGGCATTTATCCCTATTAAATTTCATCCTGTTGTTTTCAGCCCAGCACTATCAAGACTATCAAGATCACTTTGAAGTTTGTTTCTGTCTTCCAGGGTATTAGCTATCCCACCCAATTTTGTGTCATCTGCAAATTTGAAAAGCGTTCCCTGCACCTCATTAATAACAATGTTGAAGAGCAATGGGCCCAGGACTGAGCCCTGTGGTACCCAACTCGTTGCCTCTCCCCAGTTTGAGAAGGTTCCATTGATAAGTACTCTTTGAAAATTGACAGAGTTCTAGCATGGGACTTGAATTGGGTTGAGTTAAAAGGTGAAACCCCGCCAAAAATCAGGGGTGATGGGATTTGCTTGAAACGTGCCATGAATGTGGATCTAGATGGCATCTGTGAGGGTGCCCACTTCAAATTTTTTATCTGTCAAAATGTCCGATTTTCAAAAATCCCCCCCAAATCAGGGGAGCCTTGGATTTGCTTGAGGCTTGGCATTCACGTGTAAACATGCATTAGGTGTCACGGTGCCTAATTAGACATTTCTAACATGAAAATTGACAGAGATATCGAAAGGGGTGTGAATTGGGGTTAGGGGTGATGCTTTAGAGGTTAAACCCCTGCCAAAAGTCAGGGGATGATGGGATTTACTTGAAACATGCCACGAACGTGGATCTAGATGGCAACTGTGAGGGTGCCTGCTTTGAAGTTTTTATCTGTCAAATTGTAGGAGTAAATCCCATGGATTTACAAATGGGGTGAAAGATATTCAAAAATTCCCCAAAAACCAGGGGATGCTTGGATTTGCTTGAGGCTTGGCATGCATGTGTATACATGGATAAGCTATCATGGTGCCTAGTTTGTGGTTTCTAACATTAACAGAAAAAAAGTTGTAGGCTTTTTTGGATTTCAATGCAAGGCTATGGAGGGGGACAGCGGAGCTCCGATCCGGATCCGGAGCTTCGCAGCGATGCGGAGCGGACCATAGGCGGAGCGGAGTGGACCCAATCCGGAAGTTGTGAATCTGGAAGAGAAGCGGATCGGGGGGGGTTCGTGCACACCCCTATTTGATTAGAACTTTTTTTTTTTTTTTTTTTTTAAATGGAGCTGCAGTGTGGGCTTCATTTCACCAGGAAACATTACACCAAGCTGATGACTTCATCTGATGGCCAGAAATAACTTCTGCTGTTTCCTCATGACTGATACGTTAAACCCATCTGTTTTTTGTCCTACTAATGAGCAAATCAAACTTTTCTCAGAATTGAAAAAAACATGTTTGTGAACCATGTTGCCACTCAGAGAAAAGAAATGATTATCTTCCCTGTCATTACTGAAACCACTGTAATTTGTTTTCCCCACGTCCAATGGGTTTTTAGAAAGCTGAAAACTGTCATGAAACATGTTACAAATAGCCCTCCACATGTGCCATTGAGGGCAAGAGGCAGGCAGGGCTCTGTCACTTTGATCTCCAATGGTTGCTTTTCCTCCCCCTTTTCTAGGCCAGGCTTCTAATCTCTGTTGGCATTTGTAACCATGTTGCTACTATAGAGAAGGCAGAGAAGTCTCCAACTACATAGTACATTGGCAAAATCTGGTGCCAGCCAAGGTAGCCTCCTGAATCCAAGCATAAACTGAAGATGGATGCAGGACAGTTTGCATCCAGAGAGAAGGCTTGGCATCAAAATAGTGGATTTCCAGTGTTACTGTTGTTGCTGCTACTTCTCCATTGGGTGTGTGAAGTCGATACAATGAATTGTCTCACTATTGATCCTGCCCCTCTTGCATTTGAGTCATATCAGTCAGGGGACTTCATTATCGGTGGGATGGTTTCTCAGATTGCTTCGTTTTCCCCAGCATTTAATTTCAAGGAATGTCCTTGGCAGGAGTTCTCTGAATTCAGAATGTAAGAATTTCTCCTCCTCCTCCTTCTTTCTGCTTCATTTCAATTTGGCCAGGTCATAAACCTCAAACACTAAATACCAATTTCATTTAAAAGATTGACACTTGACATATGTGCTTATACATTCTCCTTCTAAATGAAATAATTCCTCAGGATGTGTGTCACCACTTGCAGACATTACAAACTATATTGAAATTTGAAAAATTAGGAGAAGAGAAAGTTTTTACTTTTAAAAAAATAATAATAATCAGGTTAAGTCTAACAAGCAAGAAAACATAAAAATCTAAAAATAAATAAAGCAGCAGCCAAAAATTGTATAAAAATACTCATCAGTGTAGATGTCAGTACTAGACAGTGCTTAATCACCATGGCTTTGTGTTTCATATGAACAGGGACAATGATGAGGATCACCTGCGGCAGGGGGGAGGGAGGGAACAATTGGGTGGGAATAGATCAGAATGTTCTGCTTGAGATTCTTAAAGCTTACAATATCCTGGATTAGGGGGTCTGGCTGCCTGGATCTCTGATCTGGAGCTGTCCAACTGTGAGGTGAGGATACGTTTAACTGGAGGTCCAACGTCTTTCTCTAAATGATGAGTCTTACAGCCAAAGAATGTGATGTTCCATTTGGGAGCAATAGACCACATATACTCATCTGTCAGTGATGTGATAACATGTAGAAAACGTGAGCCACTCAATACTCCACATGTAGTTATCTGTATTAGAAATGGAACACCTTCTAGGCATTTAAATGGTAGAAGTTAATGCCTCCTAGACATTACATTGCTTACTATGCCTTTTCCTTGATTCCCCAATATTCTCTTTTCGGTTATGTACACAAATCCGGAACTTTTTCTCACCTGGTTAACTTCTGCACCTTTCCCCCTCTTGTATAGCTCTGTACTTCCTTTTTCCAATTGTTCACTGTTTTTAACTTTTGTAAACTGTCCAGAGAGCTTCAGCTATGGGGTGGTATATAAATGTAATAGATAATAATAATAATAATAATAATAATAATAATAATAATAATAATAATAATAAATACCATTTCATCAAATTAAATTTTCTGCACTCCTTTCCCACAATCTCACATTTTTTTCTCATAATCCTTTCTTAACTGAAAATTACTTCTTAACTTGCTCTCGTAATGTGTTCTTAAAATTAGCAATGATTTTGTTTGTTTTAAAAAAAATGTATGGTGGCCTGATTTCATAGTTAAAGGCAAACTGGAACGTGAACACCAGCATTATTGTCATGTGCAGCATGGATTTAATGCACAGATGCTGAAGCATGGGTGGAGGAGCTGTGTCATTCCAAATGTTGCTGGATTCCAACACCCATCAGGCCCAAGCAGAAATACAATTAGAATTTTTGTGTAGTAGAATTCTCCAATGAAAGGCTGTTTGTCTTGATTTGCAGGGTGGTGACAAAGTTCTACCAGCACATCTTGGCCTTGGATTTTGCTGTCAATGAGATCAATAAGAATCCCAAGATCTTACCGAATGTCACACTTGGATTCCACATCTATGACAGCTACAACGATGCTCAGATGACCTATCGTACCACCCTGGACCTTCTCTTCAAATCCCACAGATTTGTCCCCAACTATGAATGTGATGCCAACAAAAAACTAATAGCCATCATTGGGGCACTTGCCTTTGATGCCTCACTACACATGGCAAAACTATTAAATATCTACAAGATTCCACAGGTAAGACCTTTTCTTGGGGGTCAACATCTCTACAGGCTAGCAATGGGAGCAGTTGGGGCAGCAAATGGGAGAGAGGCAGAACTGGGAAGGACAACTGCCCTTCACCACTGACACTTTGCTCCCACCACTTTTTTAAGGATAAGAGTCAGGAATCTACGATCTCATTCTTAGTATGCCCTAGAGATGCATATATATTTCATTAAAAAAATAACTAAGAGTTGTTGTTTTTAAATGGGACCTAATATTCTGGATGAATTCATGATTCTCACTTATCCCCAGTCTGATTGTGGCTTCAATAATATTTGATGAATTTATTATTTTGCTCATATTATAGCATACTAGTAGCACAGATGGTGATGGTGGTTGTGAAGCTGCTGCTGCTGCTGCTGATGATGATGATGACAATTCTTTCAGCTCACCTATGGCTCATATGCCCAAGCAGAGAGTGAAATGATGCAGTTCCCCTCTTTTTACCGCATGGTTCCAAATGAATTCCACCAGTATAAGGGAATTATCCGCTTGTTTAAGTATTTCGGATGGACGTGGGTTGGGCTCTTTGTGGTGGATGATGATCAAGGAGAACGTTTCCTGCAGGACTTTGAGCCATTGCTTTCCGAGAATGGAATCTGTTCAGACTTCACAATACCAATCCCTGCCCGAGGAAATATTAACGTTAAACCAACTATAGGAGATTTTAAAGCCAATAATTATTATAGGCTTATCAATTTTGGGAAATCTAAAATATTTGTCATCTATGGTGAAATATATACCTTAATGTATATATATTATCATTTATATGAAATAGGAATTCCTGAACATAAGGAAAATATATTTGTTGGAAAGGTATGGATTATAACAGCCCAGATTGATTTTATACTAGCAGATGTAAGCCGGGATTCCAATTTGCAAGTGTTCCAAGGCGCCATATACTTCAAGATTCACTCAAATGAACTTTTTGGGTTTGAGAAGTTTCTACAGATGCTAAAACCTGATTGGTCAAAAGCAGATGACTTTCTGGAGCTGTTCTGGGAACAAGCATTTGACTGTTCTTTCCCAGATCCCCTGGTACCTTACAAGGTCTCTGGAAGATGCACTGGGGAGGAGAGGCTGGAGAACCTCCCTGCGCATGCTTTTGAAATGCCCATGACCGGCCACAGCTACAGTATTTATAATGCAGCTTATGCTGCAGCACACGCTTTACATGCCCTTTGCTCATCTCGGGCCAACCACAGAGGAATGGTGGGTGCCAAAAGTGCTGAACTAAAGAATCTGCAACCTTGGCAGGTAACACTTGTTTCCCAAATAATTGGTGAATGGGGTCACATACATTATCCGTGCTGTGTTCAGTGTATTCTGTGATTGCAACCTACAAAATAAGAAAATTACAAAATCATTTTTTCAGAGTGGATATTTGTGCATAAAAGAATGGGTGGAATTCAGCCCTAGTCATCCTTAGAGTAGACTTAGGCCATAGCTAGATCTAAGGTTTATCCCAGGATCATCCCGGGTTCCTCCCTGCCTGAGCTCTGGATGCCCTGTGTGGCACTTAGATGAACAGGTTTGACCCCAGGACAATCCTAGGATAAACCTAGGGTCAAGCTATGGCCTTGGTGAAAACATTAAAAGTTTTTGTCATGTCTGACTTGTCCTATTGATTTTAGTAGATTTACTCTACATGTGACTAATGGCCTTGCTAGACCTACCAGATAATCTGGTGGGAAGTAGGAGCAACGCTGCGCTACAGTTAGCGCGCGCTGTCGCCCTTTTCTAGACGTAACATGCGACAGGGTAAGGGAAAGCCCCGTCACGTTGTCCAGTATTTTTAGGACTTTAAGGGCCATGTGCGCAGGTGCACACCAACGGAAAGGTAAGAAGTTTTTTAAAAAATAAATAAATAAAGGGTTACCCAACTCCCCCTGCCCCTGATTTCCTCCCCCCACAATGCCTGATGCCCCACAGCCCACTGGCTCACCTGTCCTCTCCCCGCTCGCCATGCCCTGTCCCCACCCGCCATGCCCGTTCCCATTCTTCTTCCCCCCATCCGCCATGTTCTGTCCCGTCTGCCATGCCCTGTCCCTGTTCTTCTTCCTCCCGTCCATCAAGCCCTGTCCCCGTTCTTCTCACCCCCATCCGCCATGCCCTGTCCCCATTCTTCTCACCCCCGCTTGCCATGCCCTGTCCTTGTTCTTCTTCCCCCGTCCGCCATGCTCTGTCCCTGTTCTTCTCCCCTATCTGCCATGTCCTGTCCCCGTCCGCCATGCCCATCCCTGCTCGCCATGCCCTGTACCCGTTCTTCTCCCTCCCGCTCACAATGCCCTGTCCCAATTCTTCTCCCCACCATCCACCATGCCCATCCCCGCTCACCATGCCCATCCCCGCTTGCCATGCCCTGTCCCCGTTCTTCTCCCCCCTCTCTCCTGCCGTGTCCACTCTTTCCCCCGGCACCCATCTCCTCACCCCCCCCCCCCGTGATCCCCCCGGCCCGATGGGCAAAGCGCTCCTATGGAATGGTGTGCCCAGTCCGCGGCTTCTCCCGGCTACTCACGAGTAAGCGAGCAGCCAGGAAAAGCCACGGACCCTGCTAGACCTTCTGAAGCCTTGGCCTCAGCCCGGGGCTGCAGAAAAGCCGGGCCATAACCACATTCGGTTATCCTGGGTCAAGGGAGGACTTAGCCCGGCCTGACCCTGGGATCCCCTGTGCATCATCTGGATGCAGAGAATCGGACTCAAAGAGTACTTATCAATGGAACCTTCTCAAACTGGGGAGAGGCAACGAGTGGGGTGCCACAGGGCTCAGTCCTGGGCCCAGTGCTCTTCAACATTTTTATTAATGATTTGGATGAGGAGGTGCAGGGAACGCTGATCAAATTTGCAGTTGAAACAAAGTTGGGTGGGTTAGCTAATACCCCGGAAGACAGAAACAAACTTCAAAGTGATCTTGATAGGCTGGAGTGCTGGGCAGGGGGTTGGACTCGATGGCCTTGTAGGCCCCTTCCAACTCTGCTATTCTATGATTCTATGATTCTATGAGGGACACCGGGTCTCATACCGTGCTAACTCCTCATCTAGCAATGGCCAAAGTCTGGATTGTTCTCCATATTAACAGGTTAAGATGTTTTGATTATTTTTTTATATTAAGCAAACAATATTTTCTCTCTCTCTCCCTCTTTCCCTCTCAACTAGCTCCACCAATTTCTTCAACACTTTCCATTTAACAACTCCGCTGGAGAAAAAATATCTTTGAATGATAACAGGGAAATGCAAGGGGGATTTGATATTACAAACTTGGTTACATTTCCAAACAGCTCCTTCCTTAAAGTTAAAATTGGATGGGTTGATCCCAATGGTCTTGAAGGAGAAGAATTCACCATTAATAAGGACATGATTGTTTGGCACAGGGGCTATAATCAGGTGTGGATTTTATGATACTAAATGTTCTTGGTGGGGACATCATTATGAGTCAGAAATAAGAAATATCACTTTCACGACTGGATTGCTCAAATGATCTGGAAAATTCTGGTTGACTGTTGCATTCACTATTATCTGCACTCGTCCATTCCAAATGATCACCAGTTTATTTGTATACCAGCTGACACCTATTGTACACTCTCATCATAATTCCTGTACATCTTTAAATACAGATCCTGCCAATTTCTGTCTGTAGAGATTCCTGCCAACCTGGATATCGGAAGACAAAGGTGGAAGGGAAGAAGTTTTGCTGTTACGATTGTAATCCATGTCCAAAAGGGAAGATTTCAAATCAAACTAGTAGGTGATATGATGCACCATGTATAACAGTAACTAAGGGCTCATCTACACCCAGCAGGATATCCCACTATGAAAGCGGTATGAAAGCAGTGTATAAAAAGCAGAAGCCATACTAATTCTTCATAGTGGTATTGAAGTGCACTGAGAACTATTGCCATGACACATACCATATACCGCATTCAGACCACTTTCGCAGTGTTATATCCTGCTTGGTGTAGATGTGTCATGGGCCCCAACAGTTGTCAGTGCACTTCAATGACACTATAAAGCAGTAGTGTGGCTCCTGCCTTTCATATACCATGTTCATACTGCTTTCATAGTGGACTATGCTGCTTGGTGTAGTTGAGCCCTAAGATTAATGTCCTTCAACACACTGGAAGAGGGAACTCCCTGTCAGGTTTTCGTGTTAACCTTAACAGTAATTAAGGCAGATTATTGGCAAAGACTTGCAAGCTCAGCACACCTGTTGGTGTTTGAATGAAGGGAGTAAAAAGCTCACTCTTTCACAGCAATATGCAGTCAGCCAGTGGAGGTTTGAGGGTATGGCGTAAGCTGCTGCCGCTGCCAGGGAAAGGAGTATGCTGTTTTGATGCAAAGCCAACTTTTGTCAAGGAGAAATGTAAAGCTGTTATGCTTACTTTGATTTATGGTGAGACAATTGCTTTGTTATAATTTGCTGCTACAAGCCTGGTTGTTTTGTTTTTAAAGAACTTCTCTAAATAAACTGCATTGAAGATTCAAAACTCACGCTTGCATTTATTTGTGAGCTGTGGAGGAATTTGTACAACAATACTTGTTTCTCCCAACATCTGGTTATGGGCCCAGGAGAAGAATTTTGAACTTTAATGCAGTCCCAGGAGAAGATTTCTGGAACCTTGGATGCAGTACCAGAGAGGCTTCAGGACGGCAGAGTGAGTTTGTTTAAACAATGTGAGTGCTGGACATTTGGCTGCTCTTCTGGCTACTGTTTAATTGCTTATTGGCTGGCTGTTCACGCAAGGCTCAATGGCGGAACATAAAGACAGCAGCTTTTATTTCCCTCAGCTTGATGACTCCAATTTTTCTATTTGGTGTTATCGGATGGAGGCATTTCTGGTGAAAGAAAAAGTTGGAGAGTCATAGCAGAAGATCCTCCCGCTCCTGTTACGCAGGCATGGAGTAATGATGACGCCAAAGCAAAGGCTCTAATTATTTTGGCTGTTTCAGACCAACAATTGGTTAATATCCATTGAAAAACAAACTGCGAAACTAATGTGGACAGCATTAGAAACAATTCATCTTCGTCGTGGAACCGGGTCGACCATCGTGTATTTCAAACAAATGTATCGGGCTGAACTTGCTCCAGATGGTGACCTAGCTAAACCTCTGAGGAATTTAAGGTCGCTTCGAGATGAGTTATTACGACGTGAAGTAGAAATTCCTGACTTGCAATTCTGCTACGTTGTATGGAGCAGTTTAAATGAAAGTTATGAAAGTATCGCTGCTCAATTAGCTGCTTTGCCCCCAGCACAGCTGACTCTTGAACTTATTCAAGCGAGGCTCATGGCTGAAGTAGATAGGCGTGTGGCTTCCAGGTGTAATGATGCAGTTGCAACTTCCCAAAAGCACATATCAAACAGCAGGGGTAATTAAACTGCTGAGAGTGAGAAGATAGCGGCACTAAAAGTACGTCGTTGTTTTTCTTGTGGAGAGATGGGGCATCTACGTAGAAATTGTAAAAAAAGGAATAAACAAGGATAAGGAAAACAGCAAGGGGGTTTAAGCGACAAGTTAAAGCGCTTGTTGCTGTGTCCACTTCAAAGAAAAGGTGGGACCATTTTGTTATAGACAGTGGTGCTACCCACAATATGTGCAAAGATAAGAGTTTGTTTACAGGTTTAACTAAACAAAAGGGGAATAGCCATCTTGCCAATGGGGAAGTAATTGAGAGCAAAGGGCTTGGAACTGTGTTCCTTAAAAGCCTAAATGCCTCAATTAAGAACGTACTATATGCTCCTGAGTTATCTGAAAATTTATTGAGTGTGTCACAATTAACTGAGCAAAATGTTGTTAAATTCTCAAAGTTCAAATGTGAATTGATAAAAAAAAACAAAAAAGTGGTCTTGTATGCTAAAAAGAGAAATGGGCTGTTTCTCTTATCATACTGGAATGAAAAAGAGGAGAACGATAGTCAGTGTTGTGAGGTTAAAACTTTGAAATCAAAGTCAAATACTCAATTACATGATAATTGTATTCACTCTTATCACAGGCTGTTTGGTCATTTAAATTTTAAAGCGGTATCCAAAATGCAGCCTATAGTAGAAGGGATGAAACTGAAAAGTTGTAAGTACCATATGAAATGTGTATCTTGTGCAAAGCATAAGGTTAAGCAAGCCCCTAAGGGAAAAATGACAAATAGAAAAGCTGAAAAACCATTTCAGATGGTTCATGGAGATCTTGTTGGACCCCTTAAGGTTTCCAGAGGTGGAGCAAATTACTTTATGGTCCTCATAGATCAATATACGAGATATTCTTTTGTATATATGCTTCAGAAGAAAAATGAGGCCTTTGAAAAGTTTAAATTATTTTGTGCTTGGGTTAATAATAAGCATAATACCCAGGTCACCTGTTTTTTTACTGACAAAGGTGGAGAATTCTGCTCTGCAGAATTTGAAAGTTTTCTTTCACAGCAGGGGATAGAGCACATGATTGCCTCCCCACGTTCTCCATGGCAAAACGGTTTGTGTGAGAGAATGAACCAAACCCTGTTGCAGGGGTTAAAAACACTTCTGCACGATGCCAACTTAGGAGATGAGTTCTGGGCAGAGGCACTGAACTGTTTTAACTATGTGCGTAATAGAAGCATAAGTTCAGTAATAGAGTGCACTCCTTATCAAAAATTGTACAACAAAAAACCTTCTGTGAGTCATTTTAAGATTTTTGGATCTGACATGTGGGTGCATACACCACAAAGTCAGAAGTTACAAGAAAAAGGTCAACATGGAATATTTCTTGGTTATGAAAAAGGGTCATATAGAGTGCTAATGAAAAATACTCAAAATATAAGATTAACAAGAAGTGTTGAGTATAATGTTAATTGGGAACGAGTTGGAATTTTCCAATCCACTCCTGTTGACGAAAGTGAAACAGAAAGTAATGATAGTGGTGATAGTGATGAAAGTGAGGATAGCAGTAATGAAAGGGACAGTTTAAAACAATCAGAAGAATCAGGGAGTGATGCAGAAGATAAGAAACCATTGCATACTAGGGACACAGTGGAAAAGGATAGTGATGCTGATAGTTCTAAGGATGAGCATGTTGTAGTGCGTAAGTCAGAACGTTCTACCAAAGGTATACCTCCTGTGAGATACTCTGATGAATTTGCTGGTAGAGCCATTTATGAACCACAAAGTTATAAAGATGTACAGAAACTGTCTGAAGAAAATGCTAAACCTTGGCTTCAAGCCATACAAACTGAATTAAATTCACTAGATAAGAATAAAACCTGGAGGTTAGTTAAAAAACAACCTTTCATGGAACTTCTTGACAGCAGGTTTTTACAGAATTTAAAAGAACAATTTGAGTTAAAAGACTTAGGTAATGGAACTAATTCTCTTTCTTTAGAAGTAGAAAAAGACCAAGAGGCCAATATTTATTTGCATCAATCAAAGAAAATAAGGGATGTTATTGACAAACTTAATTTGCAGAATGCTAATTCTGTCGATACTCCAATGGTGCAGAATTTCCAAGCAGATGGTCAAAGTAAACATTTTGAAAATGCTACCTTGTACAGAAGTATACTAGGGCAACTAAATTTTATTGCCAATGCTACCCGACCAGATATTTCTGTGAGTGTAAATTTATTGAGTAGGCAAACTGCTAAACCCACAGAACATACTTGGAAAGCTATGAAGCGAATAGCACGTTATTTAAAGGGCACTTTGAAGTACAGGTTGAAGTTCACAAAGGAATGCACTGGAGGTTTAGAAATTCATGCTGATGCTAGTTTTGGAGACGATATGATAGAAAAAGTACATCTGGAGTTTGTTACATGTTAAATAACAGTTTATTTGATTGGTCCTGTAAAAAACAGTCTACAGCCTCATTAAGTTCTTGTGAAGCAGAACTGAATGCTTTTAACTATGCAATTGTAAACATTGAATGGTTATTACAATTGTTAAAGGATGCTGAGATTGATGTACCAAAACCTGTTATTGTTTATCAAGACAATCAATCAAGTATTTCTATCTTAAAAACTGATAGTTGTAAGCAAAGAACGAAATATTTGCAAATCAAATTGTGTCATGCAAAAGAATGTATAAGAAATGGTTTATTGCAAGTTCAATATTTAGCTGGAAAAGACATTCCTGCGGATTTGTTGTCTAAAGCGATAAGTAAGGAACAACATCAGAAGTTGACAAAATACTTGCAATTGTATTAAATGAAGTAATTACTGTATCAGTGTACACAAAAAGCAGGGGGATGTCAGGTTTTCGTGTTAACCTTAACAGTAATTAAGGCAGATTATTGGCAAAGACTTGCAAGCTCAGTACACCTGTTGGTGTTTGAATGAAGGGAGTAAAAAGCTCACTCTTTCACAGTAATATGCAGTCAGCCAGTGGAGGTTTGAGGGTATGGCGTAAGCTGCTGCTGCTGCTGCCAGAGGAAGGAGTATGCTGTTTTGATGCAAAGCCAACTTTTGTCAAGGAGAACCGTAAAGCTGTTATGCTTACTTTGATTTATGGTGAGACAATTGCTTTGTTATAATTTGCTGCTACAAGCCTGGTTGTTTTGTTTTTAAAGATCTTCTCCAAATAAACTGCATTGAAGATTCAAAACTCACGCTTGCATTTATTTGCGAGCTGCGGAGGAATTTGTACCACAATACTTGTTTCTCCCAACACTCCCACCATGTGCATGTACTGTAACAACTTTTGGGATTTGGGAGTATCCCTCTAGTATACCAAAGTAACTACGGACAAGACAAACTCAGAATTTGAAACCATAAGATAGTTCTCTGCAGAAGAAGTGATAAAATCAAATGAAGTTAGTGGTGGAAAGGGTTCACATAACTCAGTTCACATAACTCAGCATTCAGATGAGAACCCATTTCTTTCTTTTTCAGGCCCTGATGACTGCTCTGAATGCCCAGAACATCTATATCCAAACAAAGACCAAGCTGAATGCATCCCAAAAGTCATAAGCTTCCTGTCCTTTGAAGAACCCTTAGGGAAAAGTTTAGCTTCCATTGCTGTTTCTTTTTCCTTGATCACAGTCTTGGTGCTGCACACCTTTATTAAGCACAGGGATACCCCCATAGTCAAAGCCAACAATCGGGGCCTCACTTACACTCTCCTCATCTCTCTCCTGCTTTGCTTCCTCTCTTCTTTGTTGTTCCTCGGAAAGCCTGAGAAACTGACTTGCCTTCTTCAACAACCAGTTTTTGGTTTGATCTTTTCAGTGGCTGTTTCATGTGTGTTGGCCAAAACCATCACTGTGGTTGTAGCTTTCATGGCCAACAAGCCAGGGTCTACCATGAGGAAGTGGGTGGGAAAAAGACTGGCCACCTCCATTATTATTTCTTGCTCCCTCATTCAAGTTGGCATTTGTGTTGTGTGGCTCACAACCTCTCCCCCATTCCTGGATTTAGACATGCAGTCAGTCCCTGAAGAAATCACTGTGCAATGTCATGTAGGTTCTGACATCATGTTTTATCTTGTCCTAGGCTACATGGCACTACTATCCATCATCAGCTTTTCCGTGGCTTTCTTAGCTAGGCATTTGCCAGACACCTTTAATGAATCCAAATTTATCACCTTTAGTATGCTGATGTTCTGCAGTGTTTGGTTGTCATTTTTTCCAGCCTACCTGAGCACCAAGGGCAAATACATGGTCGCAGTGG
Source organism: Elgaria multicarinata webbii (assembly GCF_023053635.1). Lineage (NCBI taxonomy): Eukaryota > Metazoa > Chordata > Lepidosauria > Squamata > Anguidae > Elgaria > Elgaria multicarinata. Next base: position 41,801,533 of record NC_086181.1, read on the forward strand.
AGATCTTCTCTATCTTAGCTTCTAGTGCTGGGTTGTTAGGCTGTATCTTTACTCCAAAATGTTACATTCTTCTCTTCAAGCCTGAGCTGAACAACAGGGAACTGATAATGGGGAGAAAGAATTAGAGCATCAAACTTTACAGTTCAATATATTACTTCCCTGGTGTCCAATGCATTGAGACAGTGGGGGTAATTTTAAAAGATATCAGACAACCGTGTTCAACTCATGTTACAGAATTCACATATCATCTCTGTCTATCACCAGAGGGCTTAGAAGTAGGACATTGAGACCTTTCATGTTAGCCTCGCTTCAGACAAATGTTCTTTCACTCCTCCTTTCCCAGAATGGATTAACTCAGCAGCTGTTTCCAAGGAGACCCAACTTGGACCAACAGCTGTGTCAGCTGAGTCCAACTATCAATATTACTCTTCCTCTCCCAGAACTATGTCTTCATTCACCATTCCTGATGGCCACCACAAAATCAATAACCAAACTTGATGTTCCTTCCTCTGCTGTCCCCATATTGTATCAAATCATATAATATATATAATGCTTAGGTATGTTTCCGTACAGGCTTCAGCTGATACAGGTTGCTAAGCAACAGTAACAACATGTAACATCTTAAATGTTTCCGTACAAGCATGATCAGGATGCTCTTACTTTCTGCTGCCCAAAATACATTTGATATAAAATGAAAATTATATGATACACTAGCTGTACCCGGCGTAACATACGCCGTTGTAGCATATCTTAACAAAGCTGCCCCTCGCCTGACTCCTCCGGGATTTCCAAGGTAAACCTCCCCCCTTTCTGCCTCTTTGCTCCCCAACCCCATGAAGTGGGCAGCACCATGGTCTGGAGGATGAGTGAGGCACGGCCAGGGCCCTTGGTGGCTGGGGTTGCAGGCTGCTTGCCTCCTGCTAGCCCCAGGCCCAGCCGTGCCTTGCTCATGCTCCAGACCGTGGCGCTGCCCCTTCATGGGGGTTGGGAGCGAAGAGGCAGAAAGTGGGAGGATTACCTTGGAAAGCCCAGAGGAGTCAGGCGAGGGGCAGCATTGTTAAGATATGCTGCAACGGTGTATGTTACGCTGGGTGCTGCTAGTGTATCATATAATTTTCATTTTATATCAACCGTATTAGCTGGAACAGATGTGTGTGCATGTTTCCAGTTTATTTTTTGATAAGAATTTATCAAAATGCAGCAGCTCTCCTTTGTCACCGGTAATAATGTTGAAGAATTTCCCGGAGGAATTAAAGAGTAGATTAAGTAAAGTTTTAATAGAAAAAAATAAAATGAAATTAAGGGAAATTAAGAGGAATGAACACAAGAGAGGATATGGAAGAGGTTCTTAAGGATAAAAAATTAACTTGGTTAAATTATAGGCAATTAGAACAGTGGACTAAAAAGTGGGTAAGAGATAATGGAGATTGTAGAGAATTAACGAAGTTTGAGGAACTAATAGTTAAGAAAGAAAATGAAAGGGAGAAAAGAACAGTGTTAAAAGGGTTGATGAGTGAAATATATAGAATATTGGTGGAGAAAGGGATGGTGGATAATTCGGGTAAAATGGTTTGGGAGACAGATTTGAAGGTACAAATAGGACAACAGGGTTGGGAGGGATTATGGAAACAAAGAGCGTTGAGAAATATGTCAGTAAGAATAAAAGAATAAAAGAATAAAAGAGAATTATTTTTAAATTGTATGGAGGTGGTACCTAACTCCGGTTAGATTGAATAAGATAAACAATCAGCAATCAGAAAATTGTTGGAGAGGTTGTGGGGTTAAAGGAACGTATTTGCACATGTGGTGGGAATGTAACTATGTTCAAAAATTGTGGAAGATGGTGTTTTTGGAGATTGGAGATTGGAGATTTTGGAGATTGAAAAAATTGTGGAAATGAAGATAGAACGATCACCAAAAGTTGCATTGCTGTCACTATTTGAAGAAGATTTTAAATGTAAAAAGGAAATTAAGGAACTGATAACGAATTTGCTGACTGCAGCAAGATTGATTGAAACTGGAAGATTCAAGGGGAATATTCTATTGAAGAATGGTATAAAGAAGTATGGGATATAGCTATTAATGATAAATTGACAAGTAATATTAAATGGAGAAGAGGTATAGCTAAATCAAATGATTTTGAAGGAATTTGGAAAAAGTTCCTAATATTTGTGTTTTCTAAAGGAAGTGGGAAACCACCAGCAGAAGAAAGTATGAGATTCTGGAATCAGGAATGAGATCCCGAGGTGGGGGGGTGCACTTCTATGTTAATTTTGATTATGTATTTAGATAAGATATTATGTATTCAACGTTTCAATATTATGTAGTATGTTGTTGTTGTTTTTCTTTATGAGAGGATGTGATGTGTATGTTTAAGTATTGTAGAAAAAAATAAAATTATTATAAAAAAGAATTAATAAAATTAACGAAAAGTTTTTAAATTAAAAAAAAATGTATTGGAAACATTCCTCATCCATAGCAAAATCAGCCCTATCATAATTCATAAATGGTTTTCATTCTTCCCTTCTGGTATGTCATAATAGTGTCCTTCTGAAGTGTAGGAATTCAAAACTTTCCTTTCATTTGCATAATTGTATAGCCTTCATATATCAAATATCAAGCATAGGTTCTGAATCTGACAATTTATTTCTGTATTAATTATAAATGCAAGCCTTTTGTTTAATTCTACAGCTGTGTTGGATTTTCTATATAAATTGCAGTGACCCTGTCTTTTGATTGGACTTTTTTCAGTGTTTTGAAGCAGTAGCCCCAGTAAATTCACATGCACAACCTTAAATCATATACTAAGTAAAATAACTGATAGGCAATACACCACTGCAAGGTACCCACTAGGGGTGTGCACGAACCCACCGATCCGCTTCTCTTCCAGATTCGCAACTTCCGGATTGGGTCCACTCCGCTCCACTCCAATCCGCCTATAGTCCGCTCCGGTTCACTGCGAAGCTCCGGATCCGGATCGGAGCTCTGCTTCCCCCCCCCCTAGACTTGCATTGAAATCCAAAAAAGCCTACAACTTTTTCCCTGTTAACGTAAGAAACCTCAAGCTCAGCAATATGATAGCATATCCATTTATACACATGCATGCCAAGCCTCAAGGAAATTCAAACATCCCCTGATTTTTGAGGAATTTTTGAAAATCAGACACCCCATTTTCAGACATGGGATTTACTCCAACATTTTGAAAGATAAAAACTTGGAAGCAGGCACCCTCACAGATGCCATCTAGATCCACATTCATGGCAAGTTTCAAGCAAATCACATCATTCCCTGATTTTTGTCGGGGCTTTAACCTCTAACTGAAGAAGCCTAATCTGGACCCGGAGGACTTTAACAAGTGCAGGCCGGTGCCTAATACCCCTGGGGGCACAAGGAAGTGAGGCAAGGATTGTTTGTTTCTTTCTAAGCCAGCAGTAGTAACACATTGCAAACCAACCCTGTGAGGTGGGCACAGAGGAGTAGGACTGGGAGCAAGCATGCCGGAGGCTGGTGGGTACAAATCACAAAGCCCATCATGTAGTGCAGTTCCCAGGCACCAGGCGGGCAGAGAGGCAGGCAGAGATATGCCATAGATCTATGGGGGAGTCAGTCCCAACAGATGCCCCACCACAGCAGCACCTCGGGGGGAAGGCAGGCAGGCAGGCAGCCAGCCAGCCAGCCAGCCATTGTTTAATAATGGCTATGATCACAGTGCAGTCAATCAACTCTGAAGCAAGGATCACAAAGCTTTACTCTTATCCTCCTAGCCTCCTAGTTATGGGATGCAAAAGGAAAGGCATCTCTCTGTGCTACTCCCGCCTCACATGGATGGTTTGCATTACTGGCTTTGAAACAATCCTTGGCTCACTTCCTTGTGCCACCAGAAATGTCTGCTATTAGTTATGGGATGCAAAAGGGATCTCTCTGTGCTATTCTCACCTCACAGGGCTGGTTTGCTTAACTGGCTTTGATGGCTTGGAAAGTGGAAACAATCCTTGGCTCACTTACTTGTACCCCCAGAATTGTCTGCTGCATGCTTGCTTTCCTACCTCCGCCTGGGTGCTGTCGTTGTTGTGTATTGGAATCTGCTGCCTGGGTCTTACTTCCCCATGGATCTATGGCATATCGTGTGTGTGTGTGTGTGTGTGTGTGTGTGTGTGTGTGTGTGTGTGGCACCTCTCTGCCTGCCACTCTGCCCTCCTGCTGCATGGGAGATGTAGATGGGCTGTGTGGGTCACCCCACAAGCCTCTTGTATGCTTGCTCCCAGTGTTTCAGGCCAGGCCATAGCTGCCACCTGCTGCTGCCTCTCCTCTTCTGTGCCAACCTCACAGGGCTGGTTTGTGGGTGTCTTGCTTTGACTCAGGGCATTAGTCCTTCCTGGGGATGAAAAGGCAGCTGCATTGCTGCTGCGCTCACCCTGTTGAAGTTCCTTCTTAATTTTTGAAGTGTTGAAGATTCTTATTTAGGTTTATCTTTAAATATTCCCTACAATTCATGGGATGTTGGGATTTCCTTTCAAATGGCCATGAATAGGCATCTATTTATTTAGAAGCCCATTTAGCTGTCTGCAGCTTACAAAATCCCTGAGATAAAGGGATGTACTAAAACAAAGGACAGTACTTGCCCATAGGGATCCATTGCAAAGCGCTTGCCCATAGCAATCTATAGGTGGGAATTGTCCTGTTTCCCTATGGGCAGGCACTTTGCAATGAATTCCTATGGGCAAGTATGGTTTCCCCATGGGCAAGTACTGTCCTTTGTTTTAGAATGTCCCTGAGATAGATACATTTCTGAAAATGGGGTGGGGGATTTTTACATATTCGCCAAAAAAATCACTGGATGCTTGGATTTGCTTCAAACTGGCCATGAATGTGGATACATGGATAAGCTTTCATGGTGCCAGTTTTGAGGTTTCTATAATGTTAAAAGTGACAGAGATGTAGAAAGGTTTGTTAACTGGGGTTAGGGTAGAGGGTTAAAAAGTTTTTTTTTAATCGCTAAAAATCAGGACATGGTTGGATTTCCTTGAAACTTGGCAAGAACGTGTATCTAGGTGGAACCTGAGATAGTTTCCTTCTTCCCTCCCCATCCCTTTTTCCTTGTGCTTTGTGTCTTTTTTAGAATGTAAGCCTGATGGCAGGGACTGTCTTCTTTATTGATAAATTGTCAGCCGCTCCAAGAGCCTTTTGGCTGAGGGGCGGGATAAAAATACTCTAAAATAAATAAATAAATAAATAAATAAATAAATAAATAATAGTGCCCATTTTCAAATTTGTATCTTGAAAAATGACAGAGATACTTGCCTTTCTGAAAATGGGGTGGGGGGTATTTACATATTTGCCACAAATCACTGGATGCTCAGATTTGCTTCAAACTGGCCATGAATGTGGATGCATGTATAAGCTCTTGTGGTGCTGATTTTGAGGTTTCTAACATTAAAAATAAAAAAGTTACTGGCATTTGATTTTCAGTGAAAGTCTATGGGGGGAAAACGCAGAGCTCCGATCCAAATCCAGTGCCCCACCGCGGGGCGGAGCAGACCATAGGCAGATTAGTGCATGGTAGAGCAGACTCGATTTGGAAGTTGCGGTTCGGGATCCAGAGCAGATCGGGGGGTCCGTGCACAGCCCTACCTTTAATGAATCCAAATGTATCACCCATAGTATGCCGATGTTCTGCAGTGTTTGGCTGTCTTTTGTTCCAACCTACCTGAGCACCAAGGGCAAATACATGGTACCTGTGGAGATCTTCCCTATCTTAGCTTCTAGTGCTGGGTTGTTAGGTTGTATCTTTCCTCCAAAATGTAACATTATTCACTTGAAGCCTGAGATAAACACCAAGGAGCAGCTTATAAGGACAAAAACATGAAGATCAACTTCTCTTATCAAATGTACAAGGGTACTGCCTGTGAACAAAAGCCGGAAGTTTGGTCCTTCTCAGAGTCATCCCATTTAAAATAGAGAAACAAGAAACGTGAAAGGCATTTTCTATTCTCCTAACTTGGTTTCTAAACTGCTTTATTGAAATTCTGTTCAGCTCTTTTTGTCATTCTTCAGGGTGTAGCACTGGTATTCTTTTACCTTACCTAATCAACATGAGCTGGCTGAGGGTATTGTCTGTATTTTTTCTTTCTACAAATTGCTCTACAGGCTCCAAGACTACCTACACTTCTTGATCATAAAAGTCCCTAGGGAGGGATAAATTCATGACCTCCTCCCCTGTGTGGGAAATGTGGGAAGCCAAGGAGGCTACAGGCTATCAAAGAGATAATTGTACAAAGAAAGACAAAACAATTATTCACACTCCTCAGCCATTTCATAAGTCAAGAAAGTACTAGAACCCCAAACCAAACTCAAGAGAATTTCTCCAAAATATTTCTTCTTTGAATTACTTTTTGAAAGCAATTTTATATCAAATTTATTTATTTATTTATTTATTTATTTTATTGCACCTCTATATCGCCCAATAGAATGAGAATGGTCAAAAATATGTGGGAGAATTTTTGGCGAAGCACTAATCAGTAGTATTGGGATATGGACTCCAGGTGGAACCAGGATCCCCTCTCCAGAGGGGTATGTGACCTCTTTACACACCACAAAGGAAAGGGCTTTTTTTAGCTAGAAATTTGCCAGTTGCTTTTAATGAATCCAAGTTTGTCTCCTTCAGCATGCTGGTTTTTGGAGTGTTTGGTTGACTTTTGTTCCAACCTCCTTGAGTACCAATGGAACATACATAGTAGCTGTGGAGATCTTCTCTATCTTAGCTTCTAGTACTGGGTTGTTGGGCTGTATCTTTCCCCCCAAATGTTATATTAATCTCTTCAAGCTGAGTTGAACAACAGGGAGCAGATCATAAGGAGAAAATAATAACCGTCACTCTTCCCAATCAATGCATTACCTCAATAAAAATCACCATTAGAATTTTATAAAAGCTGTTTATTTAAAAGCATCAGAAACACTCCTTCTTCATGTAGAAAACAACAGCAAGGTGATTTGTAATACATAAAAAAGTAATTGTAAAATACTTTTCATTTGTTCATTCTTTCCTGTTATAAGCTTGTCCCTGCCAGTTACATAATAGTACAAACATTATGTACCAAATAAAAACAATTTTATCACTTCTTATCTTCATATTCATCTTAGATTCTGCAAGTGACAATGCATTTGGATTATAAATTGAAGTCATTTGTATAATTGCACAGCCATGCTGGACTTACTATGCAAAATTACAGTGATCCTACTATACACTATCCAATAGTCTAAAGTAAGACCAATATTATTATTATTATTATTATTATTATTATTATTATTATTATTATTTATTTATTTATATAGCACCATCAGTGTACATGGTGCTGTAGCTTAGGAAGGTCAGAAACCTTGGAATGTAATCTGGGTGGGCTTCTGGCAGATATATAGCTCTCCATGGGATCTATATGACTAGGGCCATAGCTAGACCGGGTGAAATCCCAGGCTGATCCCTGGGATCATCCCTGTGCATCCACATGACACACAGGGGATCCCAAGATCAGGGAGGGATCATCCCTCCCTTGCTCCAGGATTTCACCCTCCCCTTTAGGCCTGGTTTCTCCACAGCCTTGGGCTAAGCCTGAGACCACGGAACAGGTGGTTCGGTGCCACGGTTTGTCACAGCTCCTCGCAGTTACTTGCGAGGAGCTGTGACCTGCGCATGAGGCACAGAGATCCTCAGGAGCACTGTGCCCATTCGGGTGGGGGAAGCGGGGATTTAAAAAAAAAACCCACAAACTTTTGCGCATGAGTGTTTGTGTGCTGCTGTCTCTTTAAGAAAAGAAAAGAAAAGAAAATGGTGGGCAACATGCCTGTCCGTCTGAGGGTGACGTGTGCCACGTGTAAACAGAGGGGGGATCTTGTGATAAAACCATCACGAGATCTTCACCCCTCCATCACGGACTGTCAGGTAGGTCTAGCTAAGGCCCAGATCTATGACTAGAAGCACAAATGGGAAGGAAAGCAACATGCACTGGGCCTGTTCAGAAGACACCTTAAACCATGTCTTTAAACAGGGCGATTAAGCTAGAAAGCCAGGCTGTGTTCAGAAGACACCTTAAACCACAGCTTTAACCAAAGTGAATGAGGCTTTTTTGCTTTATTCACCATAGTTTAAACCATGGTTTAAGGTGTCTTCTGAACATGACCTGGCTTTCTGGCTTAATCACCATGGCTTTAATCCACTTTTTTCTGGGTTTCATGGGCAAATGTGGCCAAAATAAAGTTCTGGAATTGTTATCATTTACCTGTGCCTCATGGATAATTTGAAGACACTCCCCAACTATAGCAGGGGAGACCTTGATCTTATCATAACTACATGGAAACACCTGGCAGAGATGAAACAGCCTTGTGCTGGGAGTTTCATATTCCCAAGTCTCAAAAAGGCAACAGTGGCAAGAAAAACTGGAAATTGGGTGGATAGCTAATAACCTGGAAGACAGAAACAAACTTCAAAGTAATCTTGATAGGTTGGAACACAGGGCTGAAAGATATGATGTCTAGCTGGACATCAGAAAAAACTTCCTGACTGTTAGAGCAGTACGATGATGGAACCAATTAGCTAGGGAGGTCGTGGGCTCTCCCACACTAAAGGCATTCAAGTTGTAGCTGGACAGCCATCTGTCATGTATGCTTTAATGTAAATTCCTGTATTGAGCAGGGGGTTGGACTTGATGGCCTTAGAGGCCCCTTCCAACTCTACTATTCTATGATTTTATGTTAGAATGAGCTATGTGGTTATCCCGTGGTAGGATAGCAGATTCACTCTTGGATTTTCTTTCCTCTAGTGTTCTATGACTAAAAAATGTGCATTTAAAGACATTCAAAACTGCTGCATACATTGGGGAAAATATTTACAAAATGTTCATAAAAATTGAAAAAGAAAGATCACAATGAATCATGGAGATAATGGAATGGGTGGAATTTAGAAAACTTTGACAACTTTGAGTTTTGTTTAAATGCTCATCCTTAAATATAGCCTTCCTTCAGTTCATTCCTCAGAACTTCATCTTAGGTCCATAAATTGCTGCTGTTCTTTCCTCATAAAGTGAAACCCATCTCCATGTTGTTATATTCAAAAGCAAAGAAAACTTCTCTTCAGATCTGAGAATCATGTTTGTGATCCATGCTGCCTCTTGTGGCTAAAATATCATTCTCTCCCCTGTTATTATGCAATTCACTTTAATTTATTTTTCCCCTGAGAAAGGCCCAGTGGATTTTCAGAATGTGAGAAAACAACCATGAAGGAAGTCTTGAAGTGGTTACATAAACCCTTCCTCTTGTGATATTCACTGCAAGAGGCCGGCAGGGCTCTGTCAGTTTGATCTCTGACACTTGCTTGTTCTGGCCTCATTGGCCAGGATTCATCAGTGTCCTGGCAGTCTTAATTGCCTGACTAAGCCATGGTTGTGTAACTCTGCTGCTGCTATGGAAAAGGCAAATAAGCCTCTGTCGTTGAAGTATTATTGTCAAAAACATGTGATGTGCCAACTCCGGGAGTTTCGGTAACCAAGCAGATGTTGTAGATGGATGTGGGAGCATTTCCATCTAAAGATAAGCTTTGCTGCCAGAATACTGGGCTGATAGTGATGCTGTTGTTGCTTCTGCTTCTGCATTGGGTGTGTGAAGTAGATACACTGAAATGTCCCGCCTCTGATCCTACCCCTGTTCTGCATGAGTCATTTCTGTCAGGAGACCTCCTTATTGGTGGGATGGTTTCTGTGATCAATATCTGTTCAACAAAATTTTCATTCATCGAACAACCTTGGCAAGAGTTCTCTGATTTTACAGAGTAAGGATTTGTCTTTTCTTCCCCGCATCATTTGAACTTGGCCAGATTGATTACAGCTTTTCATTTCAGGCACCTGCATTTTCAATTGTTAGCACTTTTAATATTTTACCACTCTTTTATTGTTGTTTGAAGTGGTTAAAACTGTGCTTTTATGGAATATTTTAATACTGTGTTTTAATATTGTCCTTTAATGTTGTGATCCACTGAGAGATTATTTTCCATGGTATATAAATGTTACAAATAAGTAAATAACCAAATAAACAATTTATATCCCAACCTGCTTATCCATGATTTCCTTCTTTCATAATGAGTGATCTTACCGTGATGTGTGTCTGTTGGGATGAGGGTTTGTTTTGGTTTCTTTATTTCCATTGCACCATATTTGGAAAATGGCAACTTGTGTTTGGAAAAATAATTTTCAGGCTGTAAAATATGCAGTGAAGAAAAATCAGTTAAAAAAAGGGGGTGGTACAGAAAAAATAATACCTTGAAGGACTTCTAAAACCTACTGTAACTGAGACAAGGCATGGGAAAGACAACAAGTTAAGTTGGGTGAACAAGAAAAGATGCATACATGGATAAATCAAACAACAAAATCCATTTTCTCTCCACATTGCAGCCACTCTAATATCTTCTCATGCATTCTGTTATAAAAGAAAGCACATATTTCTATGGCTTGGCCTCAGAATATTTTCCTGCACTTTCCCCCCAATTGGTAGAATGGTATTGCCATTATCTTTCTTTTCACTTGTCCACCTTATGGGTTCTCAATATTGATAATTATTCCCCTGCAAATACTCTGATCTGATCTCATGGTTAAAACAAAATGGCATGAATTTGATGCACAGACGCTGAAGCATGGGCAGGGAACTCCAGATGTGGGAGGACTCTAACTTCTGCCATGCCCAGTCAAGGATGATGCAAATAGTAGTACAACATCTGAAGGGCCATCTGTGAATCAGCAAAACTCAGGCTCATTGAGGTTCTTTGATTTCCACCTCAAAGGTTGTTCTGACTTGTATCTGTATTAGATTCTGAGATTTTGTTTTGCATGGATATTTCCCCATCTTTCATGCACCTATTTCAAAATGGACACATCAATGATGTTCAATATTTTCAAATGTACATATTTATTGTTGTTTGCAAGTTTAAAGACTGCAGAATGTATTCTGATACCAGTTCAGTTCCAGAAAGTGCAAATGGAATTAATTTTGTTTTGTTTTATAAAGAAGATAAATAAATTTCTCAACTATCTGTAGCCAGTTTCCAGACCCATGCACTAAAAATGTGCAGACAATATATAAAGCAGATTAGGGCTGTGCACGGACCCCCCAATCCACTTCATGGCCCAATCCAGAACTTCTGGATCAGACACGATCAGCTTGGGGCCGATCTTTCTGGACCCCGCTCCACTCTGCAGAGCGAGATCCGGATCCGCCACCATCGCTGCATGGATGGTGGTGGTGGCGCCAGGTAAGCCAACCCCCCCTTACCTGTGTCCATCATCACAGGCTTCAAAGGAGGCCCCAGCTTGAAGCCAGAAGAGGCCTTGGCCTTAATTTCTAGCTTCAACTGGGGCCTCAATTGAAGCCCGCGACAGACCACGTTGGACACAGGTAAGCCTCCCTCCTCCCTGCCCCCTTACCTGGCTCTATCACCGTCGCCACAGGGACTGCAGTGGCGGCGGCTGTGCCAGATGAGTCCCCTCCCTCCCACTTACCTGTGTTCGGCACTCTGGAACAAGGTGATCCTCTTTGCCTCGATCCGCAGCCCCTGACCCGCTTCTCCTCCGCCTTTTCCGGAGGCAGATCAGGCTGCCTCGCTATCGCTTCTCAGCTCTGAAGCAAAGCGGAGAACAGCCCTAAAGCAGATGCACTTTCAACAAGTGCATAAAGGTGGTAATGATTTCCAGAATTGAATCAAACCTCTTTGACATACCTGTGGATGGTGACTTGAACAAAGTAGTAATGATTGAGCAGTCCTGCACCAGGCCTTTGTTTATTCTGCTCTATAATTCAAGAGATTCTAAACTGAAGGTTAGGGAGGAATAATTGAAAGACAAGAAAACAGGAATATATAAATATAAACTATTTTCCCCTATGTGTGTTAATTCATTCCCCAGTTTAGGTTTCTTATGTATCAGAAACAGAATTTTGGCTTAAGAAAGAGAATTGTATGTTACTTTAAAGCCATTTGTAACAAATGAAAGAAAAACATAACAATCAGGAACTAAAATGGAATGGTATGGACAAATAATGTAGTAAAAGACCTCTGTGTATTATAGTATTATCGAAGTAACGAGTATCTCTCTTTGCAGTGTCATGACAAAGTTCTACCAACACATCTTATCCTTGGCATTTGCTGTAAATGAGGTCAACAAGAACCCAAACATCTTACTGAATGTCACACTTGGATTCCACATCTATGACTGCTACAATAATGCACAGATGACCTATCGCACCACCATGGATCTTCTCTTCAACAGCCATAGATTTGTCCCCAACTATGAATGTGATACCCACAAAAAACTAATAGCTGTCATCGGGGCACTTGCATTTGATACCTCACTCAACATGGCATACATCTTAAATCCTTACAAGATTCCACAGGTAGTTAGTGATAGACCTGAGACCTCCAATGCTCATATGCAATGTGCTCCATTTCTTGTCTCTATGGCTGTGGTTTAGAAAAGTTTAGGAAGAGGGAAGCTGAAAAGCAAAGTCTTATGTGAATCTGATATTTAAGGTACAACACAAAATGAGAAAAGCAGGAACAGGGGAAGCAGAATGGTCAGCTTCTTCTGCATGATTTCTTTCTCAAAAATGATATCTTTCTCCATATTGTACTGGCAGAAATTCGCTCCCCTGCCAGCCAACGCTTTGGGTGGGAAAGTGGCCATTGCAGGTGGGAGGAGCAGGAAGGAGACACTTCATGTGGCTGAGAAACATGAGCCACATGAGGTAGGGTGTGGCTGCAGCTATAAAAGGCCTACTTCATACTGGTGGCATTATTGTGGAAGGGTGTATAATTAGGTTAATTTGTGGCAGGAAATGTGCGGGAATTGACTGTATTAGATAGGGACGGTGAGCACTTTGACACCTTTCAGGTGATCAGCATATCCGGAGGACCTGCTCCTTGGGGGCTGTGTGGCTCACGCGCCAGGATATGGTGTGCCTTTGGAGACCCTCCTGTCTTCATCTACTCGCTGTCCCTTATGACAGTGGGTGGGGGTGTTGTTTGGCAGTTTCCCCACACTTACAAAGTGTCATATAAGCAAGAAGCCAATTTTACGGACTCCTTGCTTTGGAAAGTGGCTCGCCCATAAGCCAGGCAAGTGACCTGAGATAAGGATTTAATTCCCGGACTTCCATGTGCAGATCCAGGGAGGGAGGAATTCTATTTATTATAAATAAAGAGGCCTTTGTTAACCCAAGCTCTTGTGTCCATGTCTTTATTCCATGCTTCCGCTTACACTCGCAAGGATCCTTAACTAGGCATGTGCAAATACAGTAAGATTAAATAAATAAAAGAGCATATGTTCATATGATACTTAGAACTGTGGTTCTAATGTAATTTATCTCTCAGTATAAATGATACATTTTTGGCAAATTATTTAATGGAAATACTTTCACTTACAGTTATTTTTAATGCTTTCAGCTCACTTATGGCTCCTTTGCCCCAGTAGTGAGTGAGATGAGGAAGCTGCCTTCCTTTTTCCACATGGCCCCAAATGAAGCCTATCAGTATAATGGAATTATCAGTTTGCTAAAGCATTTTGGATGGATGTTGGTTGGACTTTTTGTGGTGGATGATGATCAGGGAGATCATTTCCTGCAAGCTGTGGGGCCATTGCTTTCTAACAATGGAATCTGTGTGGACTTCACAAAGCTAATCCCCAATGAATTCCATTTTAATTCTAGAGATGTAAGCACTGATCTGGCTGATAATATTTATCAACTTATCAATTTTAGGAAATCCAGAATATTTGTAATTTATGGTGAAACATCTGTGATGAGGTATATATGGTATTTTACAATTGCTTCAGGAGGTATTGAACATGAGCAAAGTATCTTGCGCGCAAAGGTATGGATTATAACAGCCCAGATAGATTTTATCATATCAACCCTACTACGGAATTCTGATTTACATGTGTTCCATGGAGCCATTGCCTTCTCCATTCACTCAAATGATCCTTTGGGGTTCCAAAAATATCTTCAAATCCTAAAACCCACATGGAGACAAGCAGATGATTTTCTGGAGGAGTTCTGGGAGCATGTTTTTGACTGTTCAGCTCCAGATCCCCTGGTGCCATACAAGGTCACTGGAAGATGTACTGGGGAGGAGAAACTGGAGACCCTTCGTGGACCTTTTTTTGAGATGCGAATGACTGGCCACAGCTACGGTATTTATAATGCTGTCTATGCTGTGGCACATGCTTTACATGCCCTGTACTCTTCTAGATTCAACCACAGAGGAACTCTCCATGGCAAGCAAGATGAACTCCACGATCTGAAGCCATGGCAGGTAATCTCTCCATAATGGTCTGAGGGTTTTTTTATGAATTGATTAGCACATGTATTCCATTTTCTCTTCCATGAATAATTGGTCAATAGTGTAATAAACCTTGTTCATTCACAATGACAGATGTGTTCAAATTTCTCTATTCTTGCAGCCAACAATAAAAGAATCATACATTTTATCAGCATGTCACTGAAAAAAATAATTTTCATTCTGGAACTTTTTTCTGAAACAATATTTGGCATCTAGCCATGGCCATGTCTTGAATAGACCCAGTGCAATCATTTCATTAGTCATTCCTAATACTTTCCCTTAATTTTAGTGAGTGTGCTCTTTGTGTCTATGGGCTCATCTATACCAAGCAGGATATTCCACTACGAAAGCAGTATGAAAGCGGTATATAAAAGGCAGCAGCCACTCTACCATTTTATATTTGTATTCAAGTGCACTGACAACTGTTGGGGCACTTGACACATAGGCCGTAGCTAGACCTAAGCTTTATCCCAGGATCAGCCCGTGTTCATCCCTTCCTGAGCGCCAGATGCCCTGTGAGGCACTTAGTTGAACAGGTTTGATCTCAGGACAATCCTGGGATAAACCTTAGGTCTAGCTATGACCATACTATATACAACTTTCATGCCACTGTTATATGCTGCTTGGTGTAGATGATGTGTCATGAGCCCCAACAGTTGTCAGTGTAGTTCAGTACTGCAATAAAGCAGGAGTGTAGATCCTGCAATTATCTTCAATACTGCTATAAAGCAGTAGTTTGGCTCCTGCCTTTTATATAACACTTTCATAGTGGATGTCCTGCTGGGTGTAGATTAGCCCTGTGTCTAAAATAACCACATATTAGCAAGGAGAGATGTTTTTGTTTTCTGTAAGAACATCAATACAGTTTTATTCTCTTGTTCTTTATTTCCTTTTTCATCAAGCTTCGCCCATTTCTTCACGGCATTTCCTTTAACAATTCTGCTGGAGAAAGAGTCTCTTTGAACGATAATGGGGAAATGGAAGGCGGATTTGATATAATGAACTTTGTCACATTTCCAAACAAGTCCTTCCTTAAAGTAAAAGTTGGATGGGTAGATCCCAATGCTCTTAAAGGAAAAGAATTCATCATTAATGAGGACACAATCATTTGGCACAGGAGTTTTAATCAGGTGCGAGTTATGTGATATTTAATCGTCATGTTAGGTACACCATTATGAGGGTGTGTGAACTGCGATCCAGAAGCAGAAACATATACTTTGCTACCTGAATTGACCCAGGCTGTTGCTAGAGAAGGAGTTAGCACGGTGTGAGGCCCGGTCTCCCTGCTGTGCATCCAGACGAAGCACAGGGGATCCCGGGGTGAGGCCGGGCTAAGTCCTCCCTTGACCCAGGATAAGCGGATCTGCTTATGGCCTGGCTTTTCCACAGCCCTGGGCTGAGGCTGGGGCTGCGGCAAACATAGCGACTTCCGTGGCTTTCCCCAGCTGTTTCCTTACTCGTGAGCAGTTGGGAGAAGCCACGCACTGGGCACAGCATTCCATATGAGCGCTGTGCCCATTGGCCGGGGGAGGGAAAATCATGGGGGCGGAGATGGGGGCCAAGGTAAAGAGCAGACCAGGCATGAGAGATGGGAGAAGAAGAACGGGGATGGGCATGGTGGACAGGGACAGGCATGGCGGACAGGGACAGGGCATGGCGGATGGGGGGAAGTAGAATGGGGACAGGCATGGTGGATGGGGATGGTGCATGGCAGACAGGGGAAGAAGAATGATGACAGGCATGGCAGATGGTAAGGGGCATGACAGACGGGGGAAAGAAGAATGGGAACAGGGCATGGCGAGCAGGGACGGGGATGGGTGAGCGAGTTGGCAGGGGGCAAAAGGCATTGTGTGGGGGAAAATCAGGGGCAGGGGGAGTGGGGAACCCTTTATTTTTTTTAAAAAAAAAAACACTTACTGGTCCGTTGATACGCTCCTGTGCACATGGCCCTTTAAGGAAAAAAATGGAGGACGCGACGGGGCTTCCCTTGGCCCCGTCGTGTCTTATGTGTGTACGGGGCCTACAGGCCGCACTACTTCTAGCACAGCCTGGCCCCTCCTCCCACACGGATTATCAGGTAAGTCTAGCAATGCCCCTGTCAAGGTAGAGCCATATATTACACTAAAAAGTCACAGAGTGTCTTTAAACAAGTGATTTATAGCATGCTCATGAGTGGCCATTCACAGAAGTTCATGGTTCATTTTGATGACATTGTGAGTCTTTTGTGGGTGTCCCACTCCAATTCCTAGTTAAACCTTGGGAAACCCAACTCTTCTGAAATATGTCACAATTTCCTGCCATGTGCAGTCCAAGTTGCACTTCAAACTGCTCTGCACACTCAGGTCCTCTGGGGAAAACCTACTTCAGCTAGCAAAAACTAGATTAACAACTGTAACCCTATTGGTGAGCATTCTCAGGCACCATTGCTGGTGATGGGTAATTCCGAGGCCCACAACTGGGAGCCCAGCGGTGCCAGTTGGGGGATAGGGATTACCTTTGAGGCCAACGCTCCTCACCCACACAGAGCCCATGCGGCATGGGTGGGGTGACACCGGAAGGCCTCCCTACCCCAAGAGGGGTAAGCCTGTGAGGTGGAGAAGTGACAAGCGCCACTTCACGGGCTGTGAATGGTTCGCCCGATCCTTACACTGGCCTGAGGCTTGGCCAAATAAGGATGCCCGCTTAGGCCTTCACTTCCCTTGCAGATCTGTTAATAAATGTGGCCCATATTTTAAACCATATATACGTCTCCTCTCGTTATTTCTCACACTACACCACGCAACTAGATTAACAACTGTAACCCAGAGGACCTTCTCTTCTGCTGCTGCCAGACTGTGGAATTTTGATTTGATTTGATTTGATTTATTACATTTATACACCGCCTCATAGACAAAGCTCTCTGGACGGTTTACAAAAGTTAAAAACAGTGAACATTAAAAAGTAAACATTAAAAAGTATATGTTGGAATTGGCGGAGATGGCGAAATTAACGGCGTTAGTAAAAGAAAGAACAATAGCTTTATATGTAATGGACTGGAAACCTTTTATTGAATATATAAAACAAGTGGAAAAGGATGATTTATTTGTATGTGGATTTTATATATAACTTGTATTCTTGCATTTGATAAATATACTTGCTTGCTCTTATGAAATCCGGATCTGGTAAACTAGAAATATGATATTTGACATCTGACATGAATATCGCTTTAACTGGAATATAGCCTTATGTATTTGTGACTATTTTAGTAGTTCTTTTTGTTTTGATGTAGTTTGTATATTTTGTATTGTTGTTTTACCTTTCCTTAAGTGTTCTGTTTATGTGGAAAATTAATAAAAGTGTTAATACAAAAAAAAAGTATACCAAATATAAAACCATTAAAAAAAAACAGTATAAAAACAATGGTATCCATTTAAAAACAACAGTTCTGGGGTCCGTTAACAAACAAACAAACTTAGCATTGTTAAATGCTGTTAAA
This sequence comes from Elgaria multicarinata webbii, assembly GCF_023053635.1. Lineage (NCBI taxonomy): Eukaryota > Metazoa > Chordata > Lepidosauria > Squamata > Anguidae > Elgaria > Elgaria multicarinata. The sequence continues at coordinate 41,819,376 of NC_086181.1, forward strand.
TGCCTGGGAAAAGAGGCTTGCCGGAAGAGACTCACTCATCAGCTTAACAGTCTAGTAGCATTCAAGAAAGCTATGAAGACTGATGTCTTCCAGTAGGCCTATCCCGTGAAATTTTAAGATGTTTTTAAAATGTTTTTAGGATGTTTTTTAGGATGTTTTTAAAATGTACATTATGTTTTATTTGAGGTTTATGTATTTTATCATTTATGGTTGTTCCCAGCCTCGATCAGAATGGAGAGGCGGGTAAGAAATATTATTATTATTATTATTATTATTATTATTATTATTATTATTATTATTATTTGCCCAATAAAGAGAACTATCCCATTGAACTATATGGCCTGGGAGGTTTTAAATTACTGCCCACTTGGATGCTGTTCTCTTCCAGTGTAATTCAGCTTGTTTCAAATGCAAAAGAAAAGCAGGAAGCAATGGACCTGTAAGGAAACAAAATTTCCCCCTGTCCAAAAGCACTCAAGGTCAGGGATAATGACAAGAACCATGATAATTGTTTGCTATGCCTTGATGAAACTTTGGGAATGTTTAGACAAATCAAAGTAAAAGATTTTTAAAAATATCCAATGTTTCTAATGTCTGCTTCCATTCTTCATCTTTATGGATAGGTCCTGCCCATTTCTGTCTGTAGTGACTCCTGCCAACCCGGTTATCAGAAGATAATGAAAGAAGGGGAGAAGTTTTGTTGCTATGATTGTAATCCATGTCCAGAAGGGAAGATTTCAAACCAAACTGGTAGGTGATGTGATGCATCCAATATTCCATTAGGGCTAATCCAATACTATCATTTTGGAAGTGCTAGATCCTCTAGTTTGCATGCAACCACATGGAAACAGTCAGAAATTTATCTGTATTTTCATGACCACTTACTAGAACTCTTGATTGCCAACTGAGCTCAGTAGTAGGACTACATGTTTCCCATGCAGAATGTATTTATTTATTTCTTTATTTATTACATTTATATACCATCCAATAGCCGAAGCTCTCTGGGCAGTTTACAAAAGTTAAAAACAGTAAACCTTAAAAGTATACAAAATTTAAAACCATAAAAACCATTAAAAAAACCCAACAGTATCCATTTAAAAACAACAGTTCTGGGGTCCATTAAAAAACAAACTTAGCATTATTAAATGCTGTTAAATGCCTGGGAGAACAGAAAAGACTTGACCTGGCATCTGAAAGATAACAATATCGGCGCCAGACGACCCTCATGGGGAAGATCATTACACAGTTGGGCGGCCACCACCTAAAGGCCCTCTCCCTTGCTGCCATTCTCCGAGCTTCCCTTGGAGTAGGCACTCGGAGGAGGACCTAAGATGTTGAGCGCAGTGTACGGGTAGGTTCATGTCGGGAGAGGCATTCCATCAGGTATTGTGGTCTCGAGCCATATAGGGCTTTATAGGTTAAAACCAGCACCTTGAATTGGGCTCAGAAACATCTAGGCGGCCAATTCAAGCTGGCCAGAATCGGTGTTATATGTTCAAACCTCCTTGTTCCAGTTATCAATCTGGCAGCTGCATTTTGCACAAGCTGCAGCTTCTGAACCGTCTTCAAAGGCTGCCCCATGTAAAGGGCATTGCAGTAATCTAATTTGGAGGTCACAGGTTAAATTCCTGGCTTCTCCGGGAAGGCCTGGCAAACTCCTGTCTAAATCCTGGAGAGTAGCTGCCAGTCAGTGTTGACAATTCTGGGCTAGATGGACCAATGGTCTTACAGGATATAAAGCAGCTTCCTATGATCCTAAGATTCAGATGATTTTAAAATGTAAGTCTTTTCTTGTTTCAGATATAATTTCTGACTGATACGTTTAACCATTTACTCTTCTTGAATGTATCATTTTATGTAGTCAGATCATTAAATAGCCAGTTATTTAGACACACAGTACTTTAGTATCATGTCAGAATGTTTTTACCAAATTAAGATACAATATGATTCCCTCTGATTTTGGTGAAAGTGATTGTAAGAAATTACAAATGGATTGATTAAAATTTATTCAATTCCTCTCTTACCTTGCCTTTCAATTATCTTCACATATTATTTTACATTGTGATGACTCCTCTTCCTTTCTCTTTTCAGACACTGATGACTGTTCTCAATGCTCAGAAGATCAGTATCCAAATAAGGACCGAGATCGATGCATCCCGAAAGTCATAAGCTTTCTGTCCTATGAAGACCCCTTTGGGAAAAGTTTAGCTTCTGTTGCTGTTTCTTTTTCCTTGATCACAGTCTTGGTGCTGCAAACCTTTATTAAGCACAGAGATACCCCAATAGTCAAAGCCAACAATCGAGGCCTCACCTACACTCTCCTCATCTCTCTCCTGCTCTGCTTCCTCTCTTCCTTCCTATTCATTGGCCAACCTGGGAAAATGACCTGCCTTCTCCAACAGACAGTGTTTGGTTTGATCTTCTCGGTGGCTGTTTCTAGTGTCTTGGCCAAAACCATTACTGTCGTTGTAGCTTTCATGGCCACCAAGCCAGGTTCTAACATGAGAAAGTGGGTGGGAAAAAGACTGGCCACCTCCATTGTCCTTTCCTGCTCCCTCATTCAAGCTGGCATTTGTGCTTTGTGGCTCACAATGTCTCCCCCATTCCCAGACTTAGATATGCACTCAGTCCCTGAAGAAATCACAGTACGATGTAATGCAGGCTCTGCCATCATGTTTTATTTTCTTTTGGGCTACATGGCACTTCTGTCCATCATCAGCTTCTCGGTGGCTTTCCTTGCCAGGAAATTGCCAGACAGTTTTAATGAAGCCAAGTTCATCACTTTCAGCATGCTGACGTTTTGCAGTGTTTGGTTGTCTTTTGTTCCAGCCTACCTAAGCACCAAAGGGAAATACATGGTAGCTGTAGAGATCTTCTCCATCTTAGCTTCCAGTGCTGGTTTATTAGGCTGTATCTTTTCCCCCAAATGTTACATTATTCTCTTTAAGCCTGAGTTGAACAGCAGGGAGCAGCTCATAAGAAAAAAGAATTAAAGCATCAACTTTTCCATTGATACCTATTACTTCCATGGTGTCTAACGCAGTGAGACAGTACTATTACTCTTAAGAGTTACTGGCTTGAGATACCAGACATCACATTCACACCATTGCTTTTCACCTGAAATTTCTGTGCAGCATCAAGGAGAGAGGTGAAACACGAACACCTTTTCCATTCACCAGGCTTTCCCTTTCCCTTTTGACCTCCTTTCTTGATCCTGTCCTTTAGAGGTCTACGCATTTGAAGAAGCTGTGCTATTTCAGTATTTGTTTAGCCTTTGCATACCAAAAATAGCCACACTATATGTTTGAGTCTGTGTACTCATCTGAAAAACTACGTTTCATAAAATATTTCAAAAATTAGGCAATTTGCATCAATTTACAGCTATGTTGGGCATCGTGTACAACAGTGACCCTACTACACATGGTGAGGAAAATCTCAAGGTAAAGTCACTGTAGTTCAATATGTGAATTCCTCTTCAAGATCTTTACTCCTATCTTAAAGGAATTTTGTTGTTTGTAGGAGACAGAAGCAGTCAAAAATCCTTCTTTTGACAAGTCTGGATCATCAGCTTCAGCTGATACATCAGCTGTGCCCCTTCCTAGAGTTAGATGACCTAAAAATGGTATGGCACACACTGGTAATTTTGAAGCTCGACTTCTGAAATGTGCTGTACATAGGGCTACCTTTGTGCCTAGTTTGGAAACTTCAACTAGTTCAAAATATGCCAGCCAGGTTGGTCACCAGCACACCTAGGGGTAACCATATTACACCATCTGTAAATTCTCTTCACTGGCTGCCAATTAGTTTCCAGGTGAAATATAAAGTGTTTGTTATTACCTTTAAAGCCCTACATGGTTTGGGTCCAGTTTACCTGCAGGATCGGCTTCCCCTTTACAATCCACCCCAAACACTCAGTTTTATACGTTTTAATCATTTTATGCATTTTATGATATTTTTGTATTTAACGTTGTTCACACCTCAATCCAGTGGGATAGGCAGGTAAGAAATAAATACATAAGTAAAATTATTATTATTATTATTATTATTATTATTATTATTATTATTATTATTATTATTATTATTATTATTATTGGAGTACAGTAATCTTAATTTTGAGTTGGCAATCTATGATCTACAGTGGTAAGTTCAGTTGCCCTACCCTTGGTATAATATGTTCATGGCAGTGAGAGGGATTAGGAGGAGTTGGAAGTAGGGTTTAGTTGGTAGAATAGGCAAGGACATGTAACAACTAAGATATGAAACAATTGAAACCACATGATTAAATGAATGCATAAGCTTACTTCCTGTTAAATCAAAAGTTATTTTGTTTTACTGGATTGGATCCTTTGAGTACCAGAGGAAAGGTACGGACATAAATGGTGGAAGTGGTAAAGGGAAGGTGAATAACAAGATTCCCAGAGTGCTGGGCTGGTTGCTGTGAGACTAAGGCCACAGCTAGACTTAAGGTTTATCCTGGGATCATCCAGGGTTCGCCCCTGCCTGAGCACTGGATCCCCTTGAACAGGTTTGACCCCCGGACGATCCAGGGATGAACCTTAGGTCTAGCTATGGCCTAAAAAGGGTCAGTGAATCATAGAACCAGGAACCATCAGGATCCTTAAATAGAGAGAAAGTTAAAAGGAGACCCAAAGGGATAGTAGTTACAAGGAGCTTCCTCTGCTCCTATGTAACTGAGCAGTTTCCTAGTTCATTAACAAAGTTATTTTTTGTAAAAACCAGTAAGGCCTGCTTCTTCATACAGGAAAAAGCACTGTAACTATGGTTATTTAGCCTACAGTCAAGTCTGTTGTATCGTGGAATGGATCTGGTTTTACTGTATTCCACTGTTTTAGAAGTGCCTGGTGGCGTGAAGAAATGAAGAAGTGTGTTTTCTAAATGTCAAGGCTATAGCTGGACTATTATTGAGTTATTGGCAGAGATGATTTTTCAATTAGTCAATTAGTGGCTGGAATGACTGTACAGTTTTTGCCCTATATATGTAACTGTGTTTTGTGCATTGTGATTCCCCTCTTCACCTCATCTGTAATGCTGCTGCTGTGTAAGTAATATGATCGTTTGTGAGTATACGTGTGATGCTGTAACAAAGTTATTCAACTGAACTTCTATGCCAGTAAAGGCTTTGTTTTCACTAAACAAAGAATCCTGAGCCTCATTTGTGTCTTTGCTGTATTCTACGCTGAGAGACACTTCCAACTCTGCTTATCTTGGAAGAGAGTTTAACTTCCAACAAAGTCATCATAAGCTGTCATTATCAAAGATGGACATTTTTGTGTGGGGTGTGCGCTGCGCACCGAAAATTTGGGGGTCTGACAGACCTCCAACAGACTTCCAAACTTTTGGTGCAAGTAGGGGATGGTTTTAAAACCATCATATACCTGCAGTGCAGAGCAAATGCCATTTGGAGCTCAGTTCCGTTATCAAATCTCTGCTCCATTGTACTCTATAGTAATTAACAAAAATGCTTACATTTCTGTCGTTTTTAAAGGTAAAGAGATGAATCTTGTCACCATGATAGCTCTTATGGAGAGATATAGACATGCATATCCCTGTATCCCTTGATTATTAGGAAGTTTTTAAGTTTTGACTGTCAGGTTATCCATTATCATCCATAGAAATTAACAAAATGATTACATTGCCATCATTTTTAAAGATACAGAGAAGAAACTTGGGATCAATAAGACTTTGCAAGCAACACTTTAAACATGTCAAGTTTGAAACCGTTCCCTTCATCCCTTGATTTTTAGGATTATTAAAAAAAACAAAAAAAACCCTCAAATACATACACACACCCCTCAAATTCTGCATTAATTCACCCCTGCACATTTATGAAGGGAGTTTCTTCTTAAATTTGCTGATGAACAGCACCTGTGCATCTTCAGTTTATAAAAATAGAGATATGCTGTGTTCCCTGACCATTTGCTCTAATGGGGTAAAATGGGGGGGGTATTAGTTACCAGGTTAATGAGGTATAAAGAATATAGCCAGATTATTTTGGAGGCATCATCATCATCATCATCATCATCACAGTTGAGATGGTTTTGTGGCAGGGATTTGCACATGCAAAAACTTGAACTATTAAAAAGAAGGAACAGCAGTGTGAGAAATAAGGGATTTCCTCCACATATTGCAGCAGTGGGAGGAAAAACAATGTGCTTGTCCCTTGACAAGATAATACAATAAATCAAGGGTATGAATTTGTGTATTCTGTCACTAAATGTTCTGAGAAACCCTCATTTATTATCAATCTGATAAACTTTGTATCCCAATGCCTTTATAAAATTAGAGAATGGCTGAGGACTTCATTTCTGGAAGGAATAATACATCTGGAACCCATCTGCTTCTTGCCCCACTAAGTAGTAATAAAACCTTATTTCCCCACTTGGAAAATGCATTTGTGATCCATGTTGCTGCTTGGAGTAAAGAAAAGAACAACATTATCCATTTAAGAATAATTTGCTTTTGGTTCTTTCCCCCATGAGAATACTGAAGTAGATCTTCAGAACACTGAAAACTAGGGGTGTGCACAGACCCCAAAATCCACTTCGTGGCCCAATCTGTGAAATCCGGATCGGGCCTGATCCTCTTCGCGCCGCTCCGCCCGTCTCCCGCTCCGCTTGTCGGAGCGAGATCCGGCTTCGCCGCCATCACTATATGGACAACAGCAGCGGCGCAAGACAAGATGCCCACCCACCCTGCCCCCTTACCTATCTCCATCGCGGGCTTCAATTGAGGCCCCAGTTGAAGCCGGAAGAGGCCTCGGCCTTCACTTCCGGCTTCAACCGGGGCCTCAATTGAAGCCTGCGATGGAGGAAGGTAAGCGTCCCTCCTCACTGCTCCCTTACCTGGTGCCACCGCCGCTTCTGCATGGTTGGCAGTGCCGGCGGCGCCAGGTAGGCCAGGCCCCCACCCCTGCCCCCACCCCCTTACCTTCCTCTGTCGCGGGCTTCAATTGAGGCCCCGGTTGAAGCCGGAAGAGGCCTCGGCCTTCACTTATGGCTTCAACCGGGGCCTCAATTGAAGCCCGTGATGGAGGAAGGTAAACGTCCCTCCTCCCTGCTCCCTTATTTGGCACCGCTGCTGCTGCTTGCAGCAGCGGTGCCGGCAGCACCAGGTAGGCCAGGCCCCCACCCCTGCCCCCGCCCCCTTACCTTCCTCCATTGCGGGCTTCAATTGAGGCCCCGGTTGAAGCCAGAAGAGGCCTTGACCTTCATTTGCAGCTTCAACTGGGGCCTCAATAGAAACCTGCGACGGACCACGATGGACACAGGTAAGCCTCCCGCCGCCCTGCCCCCTTTCCTGGCTCCATTGGATGGACGTGGGTTGGACTCTTTGTGGGGGATGATGATCAGGGAGAACGTTTCTTGAAGGCCCTGGAGACATTGCTTTCCAAGAATGTAATGTGTTCAGACTTCACAACACGAATCCCCACCCATGATGTTCTTTTTTCTGAAAGCCAAGTGAACGCTCTGGCTGAAAAAATGTATCAACATATCAATTTTAGGAAATCCAAAGTATTTGTTATCTATGGTAAAACATCTAATTTTATGTATCTGTGGTATTTTATATATGGCAGGGGACTCTATGAACACAAGGGAAATATATTGGTTTGAAAGGTATGGATTATAACAGCTCAAATTGATTTTTTATTAGGAGACAATGGCGGGGACTCAGATTTGCAAGTGTTCCAAGGTGCACTTTACTTCTCCATTCACTCAAATCAACCTTTTGGGTTCCAGAAATATCTATGGACCCTAAAACCAGATTGGACACAAGCAGATGATTTTCTGGAGTTGTTATTGGAGCAAGCATTTCACTGTTATGACAGTGATATGACAGGTTCCAACATTTGCAGCAACAGGGCATCCTCAAAGAAGAGAGCCTCTCTCTCGACTGGCACCCTACTGTTGGTCGTGAGAGTTTTTCTCTAAAGATGACCCTTCATCGCCCATGATATGGAAATTTGAGAAAAAGGCCTCTGGGCAATTATGTTTTCCCTGTGGGTGGCTTTGACTGACTTCTCCTTTCCCACATTTTGATTTCTGGATGCCTTGCCTCTGCTGAGCATCAGGTACCCGACTGCACACCAAATCTGCAACAGGAAAGGTGCCCTGCTTGCCCAGGACTTCTTACCTAAAGACTGGAGATCCCCTTAATGCCAAGGGCTGAAACTGCTCAATATGCAACACCCCAAAGAGGAGGTTTGACAACCTGAGTTTGAAGGATATGTCTCCAGCAGTTTTAAAACACAATAATTTTAAAATTTTGATCTTCAAAAAAAAAAACAATTAAAAAAAAAACAATGGATGAACACATCTAATTCAAACTTGGCATGGCTAAATCTCTCCTTAAGAGCTATCATGGTGCCAATTTTTAGCCCTTTAAAAATGTCATTTAAATATATATATATATTAAAACCTCAAACTTAAAAATAATAATCCTAAAACTCAATGGAAGGACAGATCTGTTTCAAACTTGACATAGCTAAAGTCCTTGTTAAGAGCAATCATGGTGCCAAGTTTCATCTCTTTATCTTTAAAAATAACATATATATTTTTTAAAAAAATAAACCATCAATTTTTATAAAAATCAATGGATGAACAGATCTGTTTCAAATTTGGTATGGATAAAGCTCTACCTAAAAGCTATCATGGTGCCAACTTTCAGCTCTTTATCTTTAAAAATGTTGGTTAAAAATAATTTTAAAACCTCAATTATTAAAAAAATCCTAAAAAATCAATGGAAGAACAAATCTGTTTCAAATTTAGTGTGGCTAAAGCACTTCCTAAGAGCTACCATCATTTCAAGTTTCATGACTTCATCTTTAAAAATGACAGAGTTATCAGCTTTTTTGTTAATTCCCATTAGAGCTGCTCTTTGGAAAAATCCGTATTTCCCCTCCCCCTACCGGATTTGTCATCGAAACCCCAGACAAATCTGGGTAAATTCGGTCATATGGTCACCCTACCTTATTACACTAAATAGTAATGAAAGATTGCTGTACAACTTGGAAACACATTTGTGTTCCACGTTGCTGTTTTGAGCAAAGAAAAGAAAACTTCCCTGTCATTATCTAAATCAGTATAATTTATTTTCTTTGTTTAATTTTTTTTTGTTTGCTCTGTTTTGTTCTTTCCCCCTGAGAATGGTGCAATAGATTTTCAGAAGGTCAAAAACAACCATGAAGCAAATAGGCAAGTGGTTACATATTCTCCTCCTCTTGTGCATTCAGAGCAAGAGCTGGCAGGACTTTGCCAGTTTGATCTCTGACAGTTGTGTTTCTTCCACTTTTTAAGGCTGGACTTTATCACTGTATTGCTAATCTCTGTTGGCTTTATTAGACATGCATTTACAGCCATGTTGCTGTTCTAGAGAAGATGGAGAAATCTCCTTCTAGGAAGTATCTCAGCAAAATCAGGGGCCAGAGAACATAGCTTCCTTGAGTCAAGCATATCCTGTAGATGGATGCAGGAGGGGTCACATCCAGAGAGAAGCTTTGCAGCCAGAATACTGTGGTGTCTATTTTATTATTGTTGCTTTTGCTTCTCCACTGGGTGTGTGAAGTAGACACAAAGAATTGTCCCAGAATGGAACTTGCCCCTGTTCCATATGAGTCATATCAGTCGGGGGATTTTCTTATTGGTGGGATGGTTTCTATGATCAATTCCTATGGCCCTGAATTTTCATTCAAGGAACTTCCTTGGCACCAGCATTCTGAAATTAAAGTGTAAGGAATTCTTTTTTTCTCCTTTCTGCATCATGTGAATTTGGCCAACTCATATTCTCTCTGTGCGTACAGATTTTATTAAGCCTAGTCCTATTAAGCCTTATTCTTTACATACTGTTAAGTACCATCTGAAGAATAATTTCTAAAAGTCCATGTTGAGTGTACTCTTTCGGTTTTGTTCTGTAACCCAATCCCAAACATTTTGGTTTATTTGTACCCCTTCATCATTTTCCCAATTTGTCTTGTTGGTATTCTTTATCATATTAAGGTTCAGACAATCTCTCAGTGATCCATATTATTAGATTGTAAGCCTATGTGGCAGGGTCTTGCTATTTACTGTGTAATCTGTACAGCACCATGTACATTGATGGTGCTATATAAATAAATAATAATAATAATAATAATAATAATAATAATAATAATAATAATCCATATTTATATATTTAATTGGATATTTGTGAATCTGCAACTATTGCAAAACTGAGGTTTAATTATGTTCTGTTGCCCCAAGAATGTCTTGATAACTTTTAATACGATAATTTAAAACATGCTTCTCAACTCTATTAGATCATATTTCTCCACCAAAATATTATGTAATCTAAAACTGTTTGATTTTCAGGACACCCCCCCCCCCTAATTCATTGCAGAAAGAGGTGAGAGTTCTTGAATCAGTATATTGTTGTAGAATTTTAACATTTTATATAAATTACTATAAATTTTATATAAATTTGACCTTATCACCTCATTTTGTTTATTTCAAGCCAAGAGTATGTTTTTAATACTAATTTTTAAATTATCTTTTTCTGTTGTTCCAATATATGAAATAAACAACTATTTTAACATAGACAGCATAGAAGCAATATAACACCATTTCATGCAAGTGAGTGCTAAACTCTCTGAATTTGTAAGTTAATATAATACTCAATCATTTTGATTTGTTATCAAATAAAATTTGATATTTTTGCCATTAAGTATAGACCTGCAATGGAATATTTTGGCAGTACAAAAATTTTAACTATTGATATTTATCTGTCCTTAATCATATTGCTTCATCATGATTTTACAAGATAAATATTAATGTATTGTACCATTTCCCTATGTTTAAAAGATACATAGTCTTCCAAGTTAGGTGCAATCCATATAACAATATATTTGACAGGGAAATCTCTCCATGAGACTGCATATAGTTTATCTATATCACTTTTTGTCTCTTTTCTAAACTAATAACTTTCCAAATTGGTTTTATACAATGATATTTGACCATTGTTTTAAAATAAACTTAACAAATCCCCCAAACACTGCTACAAGATTCTGTAATATCAATGCAATACCATCAGCCTAAAAATTACTTTTACACTCTTCATTTCCTAATTTCACACAACTTTATTTTGCCTTTCTCCCGATAATTTCAGCAAGAGGTTCTATTGATCATGCAAAAAGGAGGAGAGATAGCAGACAACCCTGATGGGTGCCTCTTTTAAAATAATAATAATAATAATAATAATAATAATAATAATAATAATAATAGGAAAAAAGGAAAAACAAACCTACATCATTGACACAGCAATACCTAATAACCAAAATGTTTTAGAAAAGGAAGAGAAAAGAGAGAGAAATATACACTACTGGCTATCGAAGTCAAAGACCTATGGCAACAGGAAAAGGTCACAATTATTCTGTTAGTCACATCAGTCAGTGGCATCACATCAAAAACTACACAGAAAACCTTCAGAAAATGGGCCTACCAAAATACATCCACACCAACATTCAGGAAACAGCCATAATTAAAACATGCTCAATTGTCAGGAAATCCCTGAATCGGTAAAAGACAGCATGACTTGGCAAAGCCCATCATGTTCATCTAGAAAAACCACCAGGAGGGAGACATAGAAATAATAATAATAATAATAATAATAATAATAATAATAATAATAATAATATTGAAGTAATAATAAATGATGTAATATGTGAATGAGATCCATTGGAGTAAGATTTGTGTATATTAATCTGCCCTACTTAATATTTTCCCCTTTAATACTGAGCAGCAATGTATTCTGACAATTGTGGAGCCGAAGTTGCACCTCTGAAAACGAAGAAGGGAGAAGACAATCTGGTTTCCAAGAGGCACACAGAATCTTAAGACAAATTCAAAGCGAGAAAAGCATTATCATAGTGATGATCAAGCAAAAGGGCAAGGTCCTAGCCAGAGCTGGCCCTCCCATCAAAAGTAGCTGCTGGGAGGCAGGGTGATGCCGTGAGGTTTTGGGCCAATGGTTGAGGAAATGGATTTTCACTTTAAAAAAAGACAGTTACCTATTATTTCAGACTAAGAAATAGAAGGCCATTCTTACAGTCCTTCAACTAAAATGGAGCAGAACAGATAAGTACTGTGATTGACTAGGTTTTTGTGCTGTAAAATTCTTGAACAAAAGACGATTTATCTTCATTTGCAGCGTGGCGACAAAGTTCTACCAGCATGTCTTGTCCTTGGCTTTTGCTGTCAATGAGATCAACAAGGACCCTAAATTCTCACTCAATTTCACACTTGGATACCACATCTATGACAGCTACAATGATGCACTGATGACCTATCGTACCACCCTGGATCTTCTCTTCAAATCACATCGATTTGTCCCCGGCTATGAATGTGATTCCCACAAAAAACTAATCGCTGTCATCGGGGCACTTTCCTTTGATACCTCACTGCACTTGGCAAAAATATTAAATACCTACCAGATTCCACAGGTACGAACTGCCCTTTATCACTGACACTTTGACCCACCACCTTTCTGGGGCCAGCATCAGGTATCAAGAAATTCATTGTGGATTTGCATTATGGAGGGGGGGAATGTATATCAATGTCCTAAACTTAATGGGTTTTTCTTTTCATATGGTAACTAATATGGTCACTAGGCACTTTGAGGAGAAATTTGCTTCTATTTGCTCAGAACCTGATGCCAGAGTTATCACAGAGCCTGGGGAGGTGTCCAGTGCCCCATCTGGTCTTGTTTCCTGGGATCAATTCCAGTTGTTGCAGCCTGATAATGTGGACAAGATGCTTAAATCAGTCCATCCCACCACATGAAAGCTTGTCCCTTTCCCATCTTGGCTAATATGATCTGGCAGAGGTGGATTGATTGAGTGAGTCCAGGGGGTGGTAAATGCCTCACTCTCTCAGGGGGTGGTGCCTGCTACTTTGAAGGAGGCTGTAGTGCACCCTCTCCTGAAGAGGACCTCCCTGGACTCAGAGGTATGTGAGAACTACCACCCTATCACTAATATCCCCTTTGGGGGCAAGGTGCATGAGTGTTTGGTGGCTAGGGGGAGGTAATGAGATGGGTACCACAGGGCTCAGTCCTGGGCCCAATGTTCTTCAAAAAAAATATATATTAATGATTTGGATGAGGAGCTGCAGGGAACACTTACCAAATCTGCAGATGACACAAAATTGGTTGGGATAGCTAATACCTTGGAAGACAGAAGCAAACTTCAACTTATACTGTTGTTTTTATGTTTCCGATGGTTTTTCAATTTTGTTATACTTTTTAATGTTTACCATTTTTAACTGTTGTAAACCGCCCAGAGAGCTTTGGCTATGGGGCAGTATATAAATGAAATAAATAAATAAATAAATAAATAAAACGTGATCTTGATAGGCTGGAGTTCCAGGCTGAGAACAACAGAATGAAATTTAATAGTGATAAGTGCCAAGTTCTACACCTTTTCCTTGTAACCAAAATGCAAAGTAACAAGATGAGGGACACTTGCCTCAGCAATACTACTACAAGTGAAAAGGATCTTGAAATTGTTGTAGATCACAAGCTGAATATGATGTGGCTGCAAAATAACAAATGCTGTTTTGGGATGCATTGGTAGAATTCATGTGAGTTACTGGGTCCCCTCTATTCAGCACTGGTTAGGCTTCAGCTTGTGTATTGCATCCAGTTCTGGGCACTACACTTCAAGAAGGATGCAGGCAAGGTGGAGTATGTTCAGAGGAGGGCAACAAGGATGATCAGTGGTCTGGAAACAAAGCCCTATGAGGAGAGACTGAAAGAACTGGGCATGTTTAGCTTGGAGAAGAGAAGTTTGAGGGGAGACATGATAGCACTCTTCAAATACTTGAGGAGAGCCAGGATCTCTTCTCTATCATGCCAGAGCGCAGGACAAGGAATAAAGGACTCGAGTTACAGGAAGGCCCAGGTGGAGTCCATGGCCCAGAAGACTTGGGGTCAGCTTTTCTTGATCCACCATCTAAGGCCTTTGCTGGGCAGGGACAATCTAGCTACAATAGTCCATGCACTGGTAACTTTCTGATTAGACTGCTGCAATCCACTCTACATGGGACTACCCTTGAAGATGACTAAGAAGTTGCAGCTGGTGCAAAATAAAGCAGCTAGACTGCTCACTGGAATATCTTATAAAAACCATATAACACTGATCTTAAAAGAATTGCATTAGCTGCCTATACGCTTCCATTCAGAAGTCATGATTTTGGTAATGACATTTAAAGCCTTACATGGCTTGGGACCTCGGTACTTAAGGGAGCACTTCTCCCTATATATGCCTGTCCGAGACTTGAGATCTGTTGAGGGAGCCCTCTTCTGCATCCCACCAATGTGAGACATACCTTAAAGGGGATGTGGGAAAGGACTTTCTCTGCTGTGGCACCCTGCTTGTGGAAAATCCTCCCCATGGAGGCCAGACTGGAGCCAACACTGGCTTCATTTCAATGCTGAGTTAAACATGGCTTTCTATCAATGCCTTTGAGAGATAAATCCTCCATGGCTATACATAGTTTTAATAGTTTTTAACTGTTTATTGCTTTTTTAAAAAAATCTACTGGTTTTAATTTGTTAATGATTTAATACCTTTTTTTTAGCTGTGTAAATTATTTATGTTTATATTGTTCTGATTTTATCTGCAGACTGCCCTGAGATCCCAGTGATGATATGGTTGGATACAAATGTTTTAATAAATTTAATAAATAAAATAATAATGTGCATATATTCACGATTCTAACTTATTTCCCAGTGTGTATGCTACATGAAGGATATCTGATGATTTTTTTTTTTGAAGTTAGTGTTTTAATCACATTCATCATCATCGTCATCATCATCTGTTGGCATGTGACCATAATAAGTAATTGTTTTATCTTTATCATTATTGTTGTTCAGCTGGCATATGGTCCAATTACTCTAACAGAGTATGAGATAATGATGCTCCCTTCCTTTTTTCGCATGGTCCCAAATGAAGCCCATCAATATACAGGAATTATCAGCCTGCTTAAGCACTTTGGATGGACATGGGTTGGACTCTTTGTGGTGGATGATGATCAGGGTGAACGGTTCTTGCAAGCCCTGGAGCCATTGCTTTCTGAGAATGGAATCTGTTCAGACTTCACAAGACCAATTCCCACCCATGATCATTTTAATCCTCTGATGGTAGGGGAAATGAGGGCAGAAAATTTCTATCAATTGATCAATTTCAAGAAATCCAGGATATTTGTCATCTATGGTGAAACTTTCCAATTTATACATATGTGGTATTATATACATGGCATAGGAATTTCTGAACACAAGGAAAATATATTGGTTGGAAAGGTATGGATAATAACAGCCCGGATTGATATTATACTAGGAGGCATAAGCTGGGACTCAGATTTGCAAGTGTTCCAAGGTGCACTTTACTTCTCCATTCACTCAAATCAACCTTTTGGGTTCCAGAAATATCTACAGACCCTAAAACCGGATTGGACACAAGAAGATGATTTTTTGGAGGAGTTCTGGGAGCAAGCATTTGACTGTTCTTTCCCAGATCCCCTGGTGTCATACAAGGTCTCTGGAACATGTACCGGAGAAGAGAAACTAGAGAGCCTTCTTGGACCTACTTTTGAAATGCGCATGACTGGCCACAGCTACAGTATTTATAATGCTGTCTATGCTGTGGCACATGCTTTGCATGCCTTGTACTCATCTAGATGCAATCGTGGAGCGATGTTGCATGGCAATAAGGGTGAACTTCAGGATCTGCAACCCTGGCAGGTAGAACTTCCACAATGAAATCTCATTGTTTCCATGAATAGGTTAGCACACATTTCTTTCTTCATATTATTAGTGAAGGAAGTCACATCCATTGTTCATTATGGATTCACACTTCACTGTCTATGAAGCCTGAAAAATAAGAAATGGTTCATTTTTATCAGTCTGTTGCTGTACGACATTTTTCAGACTGGAACTGCATAAAACCATGGATGGAATCCAGCAATAGTCATGCTTAGAGGAGACTTAATGAAACAATAGGATGAGTTAGCCTTGCCCAACTTGTCTCATTGGTTTTAGTAGAAGTAATTTATCAGCAACTAAGGCCTCATCTACACCAAGCAGGATATTGTGCTATGAAAACAGTATGTAAAAGGCAGGAGCCAGATTACTGCTTTATAGCAGTATTGAAATGCACTGACAACTGTTGGGGCCCATTGACACATAAAATATACCACTTTCATACTGCTAAATCCTGCTTGGTGTGGCTCCTGCCTTTTATATACCGCTTTCATAGTGCAATATCCTGCTTGGTGTAGATATTCAGTGCCATATTAGCAAGTTAAGATGTTAACATTGTTTTATTCTCTTCTTTTCTATCTCTTTTAACTAGCTCCACCCATTTCTTCAATGCATTTCATTTAACAACTCTGCTGGAGAAAAAGTGTCTTTGAATGAGAAAAAGGAAATAGGAGGAGGATTTGAAATCATGAACGTGCTGACATTTCCAAACAAGTCAGTCCATAGAGTGAAAATTGGACGGGTAGATCCCAATGCTGTGGATGGGAAAGTATTCTTCATTAAGGAGGACATGATTGCTTGGCACAGGGGCTATAATCAGGTGTGGATTCTGTGGCCATGAAAGGGGGAAGTGAGCTCCAAAGTGGAGTTCCTTGACCAGTTCTGAATACGATTCTCCAGTGTGGAGAGAAACATGGGGCCTGTTCATACAACACTCTAATTCATAGTTCGCCCAGCAAATGATTAGTGAGCATGTTTAAACCATGGTTATGTCACCATGATGGAGGCCTTAGCTAGACCTAAGGATTATCCCAGGCAAATGAAGGGGTCATCCCTGCCTGCTCCCGGGATCCCCTGTGTGTCATTTACATGCACAGGGATGATCCCGGGATATAGGCCTGGTCTAACTATGGCCCAAGAACGCTTTGCATCAGAAACTCTCTTATTTATTTATTTATTTATTTATTTATTTATTTAAAATATTTATATCCCACCCTATATCACTAAGATCTCAGGGCGGCATACAGATAAAAACAGACAGTATAAAACAATAAATAAACACAGTTAAAAACAAACTAAACCATAATCCAAGTTAAAACAATATATAATTTAAAAGCAATAGATGCAGTTAAAACAGTTAAAACAATGTGCCATTGAGTTTAACCATCAAAGGCTTTGTTAAAAAGCCATGTTTTTACTTGGTGTCGAAACACAATCAATGTTGGCGCCAATCGGGCCTCCAAGGAGTGGGCATTCCACAATCGGGGTGCTACCATAGAGAAAGTCTTGGTTCACACGAAACACTATGCCATAATGTTTAGCTCAAAATGCTTCACCACCATGCTTAGTGGGCTTTCTGAACATTGTCAGTAAAGGTTGTTTACATTGGGAATAGAAAGCAATTAGGTAGCATTGTGCAAGGCTATTAATGTGGTGTAATGACTAGTGTATAGTTGCTGGAGTGTTGGTCTGAGAAATCTGGAGATGTGGGTTCCAGTATGCCCTCTGCCAAGGAAATTCACTGGGTGACTTTGGGCCGGTTATTGGCTGCCCACCCAACCTTCCTCCCAGTGCTGTTGTTGTGAGGATACAATGCATATTGTATTCTCAGCCTAGGGCTGCGGAAGTACCGGGCCACAACCAGTGCCGGTTATCCCGGGCCAAGGGAGGGTTTAACCCGGGCTGACCCCGGAATCCCCTGTGCATCATCTGGATGCACAGGGGCGAGCCCGGGTATCAGCCCGGTCTAAACCCTCGTCTAGAAATGGCCTCTCTGAGATAGAAAAACAGGTAGTGTTTCGGAAAGGCATGTCAGTTACAAGTGTGGTTAAAATTCCACCACCCCGTCTGTCGAAAAAGGGTGCTTAATTGCAGTATCCACTTCATTTCTTTCTTCAGTAGCTGCTTTTTAATCACCTTTTCCAATCCACTAAATTTAACATCAGTTGGAAGAAGTTTCTTTTCTGCAAAATACAAATGTTGCACCTGACCTTTTGTTTTTAATATTTCTCAGATATTCTCATCCAATCCATTTTTTTAAGGGAGGGGTTGTGTGATTTATTTATTTATTTTGGCACTGGCACAGGATAGTGTCGACCACAAAGCTGCTGTTGCAAGGGTTGAACTGCTGCAAAATGTGTGCATTTTTATTAGATGTGCATCTTTAGATGTAAATCTAGAATAGCCCATCCAGATGGATGATACCCCCTAGGTATGGGTGCACCCGCTAAAGTATTGGGTAGACTTTCACTTAGCCACCAATCCCCACCCCTGCTTAAATCACCACATGGGCTTCTTGATGGCCCAGCAAGCACCTGATGAAGCCACAGGGCTGGGCTCTTCATCTCCTTAGTGGGATGCCATTGTTGTGCTGCAATGACAGATTGGGAGCTTCCATGAAGGGAACAACAATAAATGGCAGCCGTAGAGGGACCATTTACACAATGTTACAGGCATAAACCCTCCATTCATGCCTTTCATGTTGGGTAAGTGGACCCTTACAACTGCCATTCCCTTTCTGCAACATTCCCTTTCCAGAAACCCCTGAGCCACAATATTGGTAGCTCACTAGGTGGGCATGCGAAGGGGGGGCATGTGATGGTAGGGATGGGTGAACTCATCAGCTGCCACCCACCCCCTCTCACCAGGCAGTGTCGGCCTCTTCTGAAGCCCTGGAAATTGTGCATCTCCACCTTTTGAGCCAATGTCACCTGCAATTGATGAGTTAGGTGGATTTGTGTCATTTCTGCAGTGGCTGGGACTTCCTGCTGAACTCTTGCTGGGTCCTCTGGGGTCCTCAGCACTCATACACCCTCACAGCTAGGGCATCCAACCGGGTTGGATGTGGTGACCCTGCTGCCCTCATGGACTCAGCCAGATGCTCATGACAATCGCAGATGACCCCTGGGGTGCTACTTGAGCAGGTCCATGAGCACCAGATGGCTGTGTGTGTGGAGAACAGGAGGTTGGGTGCAGGGCAATCTGTCAGACTACACCCCCTCCCACAAACTCTCACAACACAGTCACTAAATTCCCTGAATAGTCTACTCACCAGGATGTTGCTAATATTTCTAGATCTTCTGAAAGAAACCATGGGCTGGCAGCCTGTTATTTATTATTAATTGTATTTATTTATTTATTTATTACATTTATTTACTGCCCCATAGTCGAAGCTCTCCAGGCAGTTTACAGAGATTAAGACATGGAACATTAAAATATATATATACAAAATTTAAAACCTTAAAAAGCATAAAAACCAAATACATACAATATCCATCTATTCTGCATCAGTTAATAATTCAACATATGCTGCTAAATGCCTGGGAGAAGAGAAAAGTCTTAACCTGGTGCTGAAAAGATAATGTTGGCACGAGGCAAGCCTTGTCGGGGAGATTGTTCCAGAATTGTGGAGCCACCACTGAAAAGGCCCCCTCCCTTGTTGCCATCCTCCGAGCTTCCATCAGAGTAAGAACCCAGAGAAGGACCGTAGATGATGAGTGTAGTATGAAAGTGGGGTCATGTCATAAGAGACGTTCCATCAGGTATTGTGGTCCCAAGCCATGTAAGGCTTTAGAGGTTAAAACCAGCGCCTTGAATCGGGTTCGGAAATGTACAGGCAGCCAATGTAAGCAGGCCAGAGTCAGTCTTATATGCTCAAACCTTCTGGTTCTGGTTATCAATCCGGCTGCTGCATTTTAAGTGACATGCCAGTGGTTTAATTTAATGCTCCCTTGAAAGTTGGCAGGTGATTTTTCTCTCCTACTCTTACGTCTAGCGTATGGTCTATTAACCTTAGGACAACTGAGGACAGCAGAGCTGGCTGGGGCATTCTGGGAGTTGTCGTCCAACACATCCGCTGTGGCACCCCGGTTGTGGAACGAGCTCCCCAGAGAGGTCCGCTTGGCGCCTACACTGTACTGCTTTCGTCGCCAGCTGAAGACCTTTTTATTCACTCAGTATTTTAACACTTAATTTTAACTTAAATTTAAATTTTACTGTTTTAACTCTGTATTTTAATCCTATATCAACTTTGCTGTGTGGTTTTATCCTGGTTGCGCTTTTTATACTGTATTTCGTAATTGTGTTTTAAACTGTTGGGTGTTTTACTGTGGTTTTAATTTTTGTGAACCGCCCAGAGAGCTTCGGCTATTGGGCGGTATAAAAATGTAATAAATAAATAAATAAATAAATAAATAAATAAATCTGGAGCGCCCTAGGTTGAGGAAGGCTGATCTAAAGTGATCCTATATCCATAGCAATTGAAATGCCCCTCTCTTTTACATTGATGAATGCTATTTTTTGAATAAAGTTAGAGGAATCACACACAATGGAGAGAGAAAGGGCTATGAAAGGATCTGATTCTTAAAATCGACATTGACGTGAAATGCTATTGGTATTTATTTATGTATAGGCCCTGCCCGTTTCTGTCTGTAGTGTCTCCTGCCAACCTGGGTATCAGAAGAGAAAGCAGGAAGGGAAGAAGTTTTGTTGCTATGATTGTGCTCCATGTCCAGATGGGAAGATTTCAACCCAAACAGGTAGGTGATGTGATGCAACAAATATTCCAGCAAATACAATTTACCCAACAATGCCATTTTGGGAGTGGGATCAGTACTTATTACTATTTTAAAACAATGAACATATCAATGGTGAAGGCAGAACAAACTAATACATGAAGCACACACAGATACCCACCTACACCCAAGGACAGTAATGGTAAGAAAGAAAATACCTAGTAAGATTATAAGGCTTATGTCCTCACAGTTGCTAGGAACCCTGTCAGAACCATTTCTGGGTCAGTCTACATTGAGATTCCTACCAGGAAGTATCCCAGGACAGCATATATATTATTACTTTGAGAATAATTATACAGTCTTGCAAAGTGAAAGGATTCAATCTAGCAACTGGCAAGCCCTCCTGCTCAAATCCAGCATACCACCGAACAAGTTGCTAAATTTCTTAATCATGCAATGCTTACCAGATCAGTTATGGTGGCAGGACTTTCCTTTGCTTCTAGCACAGAACTTTAAGGAGGCTCATGTAATCATACTCTGTTTTAATTTCATGTATTTTAAATATTTATTATGTGTTTTTATATGTTTTATTGGTCTGTTGACTGTAATAAAAGGAATTGAATATAAACCATTTTAAAGCACTAGTATAGATCCTGCCCTAGACTATATGAAAATGTGTTCACTAGGCACCCATGAAACATCCAGTGTCTTGCAATGTGTGATGAGGAGGGTTGACTAGACAGTGCAGTTCCAGTGAGTAGCACATGGGGAAAGATGTGTTGAGTTCACCCATCCCTTTCCAAAGGCAATTAATAGTCCCTCGAGTCATACCATTCTAAAGAGTTACTCTTTCTTGTTCTGAGAAATTGTAAGAAAGCATGCAGCATAGATGGCTCATTGAAGATATAGCCACAACTAGGGTTCCAAGCAAAGGAAGTTAAAAAAAAATATCACAGAAATTCATCAGACTATGGAACCTTAAGGGAAATGGAAATAATTAGGCCTAAGAACATCAGAAACAGAAATTGATGAGATGAATTTAATGGGATGAAAGACTTGGGAGTATCCCTCTGGTATACCAAAATGGCTTCCCTAAAAATGAACTGCAAACTGCAAACTTGAACTACAAGATAGTCAACCTTAGGAGGGATGACTTCAATATCCCAGAGAGTGATGATAATGGGTTCCACTTCACCACTGTGATGACTCCTCTTTTTTTTTTCTCAGACAGTGCTGAATGTTCTCAATGCTCAGAAGATCAGTATTCAAATAAGGACCGAGATCGATGCATCCCCAAAGTTATAAGCTTCCTGTCCTATGAAGACCCACTGGGGAAAGGTTTAGCTTCAGTTGCTGTTACTTTTTCCTTGATCACGGTCTTGGTGCTGCAAACCTTTATTAAGTACAGAGATACCCCCATAGTCAAGGCCAACAACCGGGGCCTCACCTACACTCTCCTCATCTCTCTCCTGCTCTGCTTCCTCTCTTCCTTCCTATTCATTGGCCAACCTGGGAAACTGAACTGCTTTCTCCAACAACCAGTGTTTGGTTTGATCTTCTCGGTGGCTGTTTCTAGTGTGTTGGCCAAAACCATCACTGTCGTTGTAGCTTTTATGGCCACCAAGCCAGGTTCTAATATGAGAAAGTGGGTGGGAAAAAGACTGGCCACCTCCATTGTCCTGTCTTGCTCCCTCGTTCAAGCTGCCATTTGTGTTGTGTGGCTGAGAACTTCTCCCCCATTTCCGTTCTTTGATATGCACTCTGTCACCGAAGAAATCACTGTGCAATGTAATACAGCCTCTGCCATCATGTTTTATCTTCTCCTTGGCTATATGGGACTTTTGTCCCTTATCAGCTTCTTGGTGGCTTTCCTTGCCAGGAAATTGCCAGACAATTTTAATGAAGCCAAGTTTATCACTTTCAGCATGCTGATGTTTTGCAGCGTTTGGTTAAGTTTTGTTCCAGCCTACCTGAGCACCAAAGGGAAATACATGGTAGCTGTGGAGATCTTCTCCATCTTAGCTTCCGGTGCTGGTTTATTAGGCTGTATCTTTCCCCCCAAATGTTACATTATTCTCTTCAAGCCTGAGTTGAACAGCAGGGAGCAGCTCATAGGGAAAAAGAATTAAAGCATCAACCTTTCCAATTTTAACTACTAATTCCATGGTTAATCCAACGTGATAATGACATGATATTTAGGAGTTACGGCTTAAGTAACATCTGTATATATCATCAGAGTGAGATGTGAGATGTGAGATGCAAAGACCTTTTTGTATTCAATGTTATTCCCCACCTCGATGCAGAGGAGGTGGCGATTTGTTGTTGTTGTTGTTGTTGTTGTTGTTGTTGTTGTTGTTATTATTATTATTATTATTATTATTATTATTATTTTCATTGATCTGGCTTTGCCTTTCCCTTTTGACCTACTTTTCTGATGCTGTCTTTTAGAGGTCTATGCATTTCAACAAACCATTCTATTTATGTATTTCTTCTGTATTCACAAACCAAGTAACAGCCACACCATATGTTTGGGTCTGTGTACTCATCTGAAAATCTGCATTTGATAAAATATTTCAAAAAAATAACTAAAGTCTGTTGATTTGCTTCATGTTACAGCTATGTTGGACTTCATGTACAGTGACCATAAAGATGTGTTGAAGAAAATTTCAGGGTACAGTCACTGCAGTTCAGTATGTGCATTACTCTTCATGTTCATTCCTCCTTTAAGAAAGTAATTAGCAGAAGACAATAGTCATAGGCAATCCTTCTTCAGACAAGACTGGAATTGAAGCAAAATTAACATGGGATACTATGGTAGCCAAGGAATCTACAAGATGGGGGATACTTGGCTCAGCAATACTACTATCAAGAAGGACTTTGGGGTTGTTGTTGATCACAAGCTGAATATGAGAAAACAGTGTGATATAGCTGTAAACACACACACACACACACACGCACACACAAACAGAAAACAGCAGCAGCAACAACAACAAAAACAATAACAACAACAAACCGAATGCTACTTTGGGCTGCGTTATTAGAACTATAGTTTCCAAATTGTGTGAGGTATTGGTTCCCCTTTATTTAGCACTGGTTAGGCCTCATCTTGAAAACTGCTTCCAGTTCTGGGCAGCACACTTCAAGAAGGATGCAGACAAGCTGGAAGTTGTCCAGAGGAGGGCAGCAAGGATGGTCATGGGTTTGGAAACAAAGCCCTCTGAGGAGAGACTGAAAGAACCGGGCATGTTCTCTTGAGAAGAGAAGACTGAGGGGGAGACATGATGGCACTTTTCAAATACCTGAAAGATTGTCACACAGAAGAGGGCCTGGATCTCTTATTGATCATCCCAGAGTGCAGGACACAGAATAATGGGCTCAAGGTATAGGAAGCCAGATTCCAGGTGGACATCAGGAAAAAAACTTCCTGACTGTTAGGGCAGTACAACAATAGAACCAATTACCCAGATAGCTTTTGGGCTCTCCCACACTAGAGGCATTCAGGATGCTGCTGGACAGCCATCTGCCATACATTCAACCAGGGAAGGGAATAACAGAACACCTCCCAAGAATAAAGCAACCATGTATGTGTGTGAGAGAGATAAAACGGTAACAGAAAAGAAGTGGGATTGCCAGCCAGATTTCCCAAGTGCTGCATGCATGCAGCAGCTGGTGAAATTTCCTCTTCATCGCAACAGTTAAAGCTGCTACAGCATTCATAGTATAACATTATTCCATGTGGAAAAGATAGCAATGGAAAACATGGGAACCATTTAGATTTGATAGTTGTAAGAGATGTGCCTTCACAAGGGAAGGTCATTTTCAAATGAGATGAGTATTTGTAAAAAATTGGCTGAATTGGAGAGATGACAGTTTGATTATCCATTATCCAATGTACTACAAGATGCATGGTTCTAGTAGCGTCACAAAGATTATTGATTGGATACACTGATAAAATCCTGAATAATACACAAGAACTAATATTTAATTAAACTGTTATGGCAGGAATAGAAGTGATGTGTACATGGGGAAAATCACAAGGACTACACATAAGAGAACAGTAGAATAGAGTTTGGAGTACATTTATTCCTTCGGTTATTCGTACATTGACTATGTACAGATTACAACTTTCTAATGCTAATATTCTCATGTCAGCGGTTCACATATATAATGAAATATATTTAACAACAACAACAACAACATGGGGCACAATAGCATGGACTGAATCCAGCAGTCTCCAAGGAAAGGTCTACAATACCTGGTTCACTGTTTTATTCCATTTAGCAATGCCTACGCAATAACTATGCAAGGGCATTTCTGTACAAATAAAGAGGTTGAAGCAGGAAGACATGGTGGTCTATTACTATGCTCTACAGATACACATTGATGGGAAGCCAGTGTTAATTCATGCAACAACAACAAAAAACATCTCTCTGTTCCTCAAGGTGGCACTCATGTTCAAACCATTTGTCATTAAGAAAAATGTCCAGAGGCCATAAATAGTATGTGGGTCATATAGGAGTGCAGACTAGGTAAGGAAACAGAAGTTTGCCACAGAGAGCAGATCCCTTAGCAGAAACCACAAATAAGTGAGGAAGACAGAGAAGAGAATATAATTTTAGAACAGAGAGCAGAACTCTAGGAATTGTACCCTCAAAGCTGAAAGACAATTTAATGGATACAATTTACCACACAATTTCCACTGCTGAAAATGAGGGTGTGTAAAGAAGGGCACAATTTCATGCTGGTGTGAGTCATAGAATCATAGAATAGCAGAGTTGGAAGGGTCCTACAAGGCCATTGAGTCTAACCCCCTTCTCAATGCAGGAATCCACCTCAAAACATCCCTGACAGTTGGTTGTCCAGCTGCCTCTTGAAGGCCTCTAGTGTGGGAGAGCCCACAACCTCCCTAGGTCACTGGTTCCATTGTCGTACTGCTCTAACAGTCAGGAAGTTTTTCCTGATGTCCAGCCCATAGCAATCAGCATGTGTGTGTGTGTTTGTTCACTTGCATGTATGTGTCTATGTATGATGTAGGTTTAAAGAGCTTCCGTATATCATGTCCTGTTTGAGCTCCAGCTCTGTCTTTTGTAGTCCCTTTGGCAACATGCAAATCCTTTTTTGTTGCAGCTGTCCTTTAAAAGGGAGTTACAGCTTGAGGATAATGAACTTGAAAGAATTCAGCTCTCTTTCAAGTTCTTGGACTTATTAGCAAGTATCCAAGTCATGGGAATTAATATTTTGATAAGTTTCCTTATATTCCTCCCTGCATGTAAGAAAGACCCCAATCTCCTTTTTCATGGAGAATCCAGTGGTTTCCTGTATAATGTCCTCATGTTTCTTCTTCATTTCTGTCTTTTTCTCTCCATGCAGACATTTCATCCCAGGATACTGTAACAGAGTCTGGTGGTGGTGTGAAGAGTCCAGGAGAGACCCTACAACTTACCTGCACAGTGTCTGGATTCTCTCTCACAAGCTATGGTGTGCAATGGATCCGCCAACCACCAGAAAAGGGACTGGAGTGGGCTGGAGGTATCTGGGCTAGTGGAGGCTCTCACTATAACAGTGCTTTGCAAAATCGCATCACCATCACAAGGGACACCTCAAGAAACCAGGTGTACCTGCAACTGAAGGCTTTAAAGCTTGAAGACACAGGCATATATTACTGTTCAAAATACACACAGTGAGAGAAACCTTTGTGGAGACAGTTCACAAACTAATCTTTCTGAAACTAGGCATTAGGGATTCATGGGGGTTTGGGCAACAGCTGTAAACAAAGCCATCTTTCATACTTCCTATTTCCTCAACCACAAATGCATCATATCTCAAACGATTTGCTCAGTTGATGTTAATCATGGGTTTCCCAGATCCACACTGCCTGACCTTCTCAGGAAACTGAAGCATGTACTTTGAAATACGCCTTTTGTTGTGGGAATTCTGACACAGCTCATCTTAGGAAAAGTGGGACTATTAGAGAAAGATGTGCACAAAACACATATCATAAAAGTGTGCAATCTGAAAAATGAGAATAAAATAAAATATGTGCATAAATGCATACATTTGGAAAAATATACACAGATTTCTGAATTTATATATGGTTCAGTAGTATATGGATTCCAGAGGGAAATGACAGTGTCCCATTGAACTATTTAATTAATATAGGAACAGTATGAAATACTGTATGAAATATTCACTATATGCTGTAGTCAATTCACACTTTGGATTGGGAAGACAAGTGCACATATAATACATCTACTGCATGTAAAATGAATGGTGATCAGGATTTTGTCCCAAACCAAACATTTTCTTCACTAATCCTCTCTTGCAGGACTGGATTGTCACTTAGGCCTTAGCTAGACCTACCTTATAGTCCGCGATGGAGGAGGGAAGATCTCGCGTTGTGATTAATGCAAGATCCCTCCTCCGTTTACACATGAGGCACGATGACCTCAGGAAGAGAGGCGTAGTGCCTGCCATTTTTTTTAAAGAAACAGGACCGCATGAACGGACATGTGCAAAAGTAGGTCCTTTTTTAAAAAATAATAATTTAATTTCCCCACTCGCCCCACCATACCCCCGACGGGTGCAGCCCTTCTGAGGAGTGCTGCACCCTGTGCGTGGCTCCCGGCTCCGCGTGAGGAATCACACGGAGCTGGGCCAAACCGTGGCAACGGGCCACACGTTCCTCAGTCTCGGGCTCAGCCCAGGACTGCGGAAAAACCGGGGCCAAAGTGGAGGGCAAAATCCCAGGGCAAGGGATCCCTCCCTGATCCCAGGATTCCCTGTGCATCATGTGGATGCACAGGGACGATCCTGGGGTTCACCCCGAGATTTTGCCCGGTCTAGCTTAGACACACAGAAAATTGAAGAAAGAGGAACATTAGATAAACATGGACATATTTAAACTGAAGCCCCGTGTACTGCATTATCCCATGTACTGCACTGCAGTGGCATTTCATTGCAGAGGCTAGATGAACCTCTGCAATGGGATGTTACGAACAGAGGCAGAGAACACTAGAGTCATTCTTCTGTTTTAAGTTGTGGTGAACTTAAAACATAATGTCTGTGGTGTCATGCAAATATTTGTAGTGTCGCCTCCTTTAAAGCGAGGTTACAGTTTGACTGCTGTAGAGAAGTCAAAGCCCTCGATAGAATCCAGTTCAGTTTCAAGCCCCAAGAGTTGTTGCTAAGAATCAGTCATGGAACTAAGGGTCATCATAAGTTTCCTAATGATCTTCCCTGCATGTAAGAAAAAAAACCATCTGCCCCCATAGACAATCCAATCGCTTTGCTGTGTAATTTTCTCATGTTTTTGTTTCTTAATTCTTTGTCTATCTTCTTTTTCTGTGCTCCACTAGGGTGTGTATGCGAGGGAAATATGGAAAGGAGGACAGGGCGCCTGTATCTTTAACAGTTGTGTAGAAAAGGGAATTTCAGGAGGTGTCATTTGTATGTATGCAGCACCTGGTGAAATTCCCTCTTCATCACAATAGTGAAAGCTGCAGGAGCCCTGCCTAGCATGTCTACATACAAAAGAGGGTAGAGATCCTGCAGCTTTAACTGTTGTGATGAAGAGGGAATTTCACCAGGTGTTGTATGCATACTCTGGTGTGGCCTTCTTTAGAAGGAGCTACAGAGAAAGTGTAACAAAAGCTGTCAGAGCTCAGCTGTTGTTCAAGTCCTTGGAGTAGTTGTCAACCATCAAAGTCATTCAATTGAGGCTCTTGATGAGTTTCCTAGTGACCTTCTCCACAAGTAAGGAAGGGTACATCACAGGTTCTGAAGTGTTGTTTTCCTCTTCTATGCAATTTTATTTTTATTTTTAAAATTTTCATGCAGATGTTTTCTCACAGACCCTTGAAGAATCTGGTGGTGAGCTGAAATGCCCCAGAGAAATGTTATGACTGTCTTGTAGAGTGACTGGGTTTTCTCTGACATCATATACAATACAATGGGTTTGTCAGCCCCTGAGAATGGGACTGAGCTGGACTGGAGGTATTGCTATCCCATGGGACTCCTTCCCCGGGCTCCATGGGAATTTCTAGCTTCAGGATTACACTTCACAGGCTCTCTTCTAGGGGTGGGTGAGAAATTAACTTCGTCATGATTTTCTTTAAACTAGCTGTACCTGGCGTAACATACACCTTTGTAGCATATCTTAAAGTTTATTAATTAAATATCAGCACTTGGAGGCCACTGATACAGCACTGTCTGGCAGACCTGGGGGGCAGGGAGGTCAGGGGGAGGGGTTCCCTTGGGTTCCCTTGGGTTCCTGTCAGCCTTGGGCTGCCCGCCCAGCTCACATGAGATTAGGCCGGAGCCTGGGCTCACAGCAGGTGAGCGGCCTCCCACCCAGCCACCAAGGGCCCCGGAAGTGCCTCGCTCATGGTCTGGACCATGGTGCTACCCCCTTCATGGAGGGGAAGCGAAGAGGCAGAAAGGGGGGTAGGATTACCTTGGAAGGCCTGGAGGAGGCAGGTGAGGGGCTTAGCAACCTGTATCAGCTGATGTTACACGTTACTGTTGCTTAGCAACCTGTATCAGCTGATGCCTTTTCGGAAACATACCTAAGCATTATATATATATATATATATATAGAGAGAGAGAGAGAGAGAGAGAGAGAGAGAGAGAGAGAGAGAGAGAGAGAGAGAGATTGGTTTAGCTGCTTCGTATATCCCAGAATGAAACATAGCCCATTTTTTATACTATGTAGCCACCTTGAGTTAGACAATGAAAGAAAGGTGGGATATAAATGTAATAAATAAATTTAAGTTTTGAGAACATGTCTGATTTGCAGCTCCGAATGCAAAATCATTCATTCATTTATTACATTTTTATACCGTATCATAGCTGAAGGTCTCTGGGTGGTTTACACAATGGGATCAGGAGGACTTTTCTTCAAGAAAATTCCATAACCTCTCAAATTCATGATCTTATTAGGAAAAAAAAGGTGTATTCTTTTTCTCTCCCCCCCCCAAAAATAGGCAACTTGAAATGTGTATTTAAATTATTATTATTATTACTATTATTATTATTATTATTATTATTATTATTATTATTTTTTTTTTTCATGTTTTAATCAATGGTGGGAAAGTGCACAGTTTTGAAAAAACACACACAGTGGAATTCACACTAAACCTGTTTGAAATTTACACTTTTGCAGCTTGAATGAGAAAAAGAAAAGGTAGAAAATGAAATTGGGAGTGGGCCCAAATAAGCTTCAAAGTTAATTATGGGGATTATTTGGTGTGTGTGGGTTTTTTTAAAATTGGGTGCTTAAAAATCCCTAGTTATCAGGAACACTCTTCTTAAACTTACTGGCTATTAATTACTATTCACAGTTTCCACCATCCTACTTTTGTAGGAGGTTAATATAATACACTACAGGATAATGATGTGGATGTGATTTCAGCAGTCAGACATGTCTAATTCCTATCATTAAAAAGGATAAAGAGGAAAATCAAGGAACTGGTCTGGCAGAGATGTGAGAATACCTGTTAAAGCATTCAATAATTCTGAAGAGTCAGTTGATAAAGGTGGAGACTCAAAGCAGTACATAAATAAATAAATAAATAAATAAATAAATAAATAAATAAATAAATAAATAAATAATCATAAAACAATTAAAAAAAAACCTTCAGGGACATGAGTAAAAATAAATAATGCTGGTGGTGGCGCTTGTGTTCCACGATATAACAACTGAGCCATATAACAGATTGACAGAAGGCATAACTAGGAGACAAAGTAGAGAGGGGAATTTATTTTACAACAGGAAGCAGGTGTCTGGGAACTCCTTTCCTGTGGGATTAGATCATTGTCGTAGATAATGAACCAAACTATTAAAAAGACTTTATGTTTCTGCTGCCATCTGTTCTTTCTCTCCACTATTTCCACTCTTAAAAGATTGTAATTATCCTGTGCTCTTAATGAAGGCCTTATTTTTTAAAAAATACCATCTAGATTGGTATTGTTCAATCTGACTAGGCAGAGGATCAATAGCATCTCAAGTTGTGTTCTTTCTTAACCCTGAACTTGACATCTTTTTAATGGGGGATGGAACAAAAGACTTCTGCTGTAATAACATATGGTCCATGTCAGAGTTATGGCTCCTGAACATATTATAGAGCTCTTCACATCATCCTTTGCCATACATATAATTCACCCATGAAGGTGACAATGAAACTGCACTGCCTGGCCTCAGTTTCAACATTCACATATTGATCAGCTAGGCATGCGTAAGAACATATACAGCATTGAAGATAATGACTATCTATGGTAGCGAGATATTCAGTTGTATAACCTTCCCACGTTTGTGGAGGGTCCAAGCAGATAGTCATTCTGGCAGGGATACAGTCAATATGTGGACATAGGGGGAAAATTTGGTTGTCCACACAATCATTTCACCGTCCATGTGGAAGAAGCTCTCGGGGTCCCATGAAGACGACAAATGTTCTTTTATAGAAGGAATGTATAATGGTGAAACCACAAAATCTGGGCCTCCTCCAATGTGGTTGAATTAAAATATAGAGCCAAAACTTACAGGAACAAAACCTTGTTTTCATATTGCACTATTTGGTTGTTGAATGTACTGAAGAAAACCTTCAGAGAAGCATCATAAAAACTACTCTTTTTTAAAATGGAGGTCTTAGTCATTCATGGCATCATGTGCAGGACCTTGAGACAACACTGTCTATTCCCCGCACCACAAATGTATGATGTTCGACACTATTCATGGTACAAAATTATTTAATCTGAAAAGACTTAGCCAGTTGTGGCCACACACACTTAGTTTAGAGTAAAAATAAGTGGGTAAGCCTCAGTTACATGCTTCACAATTAACATAACTTGCAGTTTCACCCTTAGTGATAGGTCGCAAATCCATCTGGGGCCGGGAGGGCAGTGGACACCCCCTGTCTGGCCCTCCCAGGCTCTGATGGATGCACCCGGTGGATTTTTCACCCATCACTGGCTGCAGGACAAAGGGGGTGCAGGTCCAGGCAGAACTCAGTTTCACCCTAACTTGTGTGTGTGCCCTTTGTCCTTATGTAATATCCCCAAGGCAGGGGAAATTGCATATATTCTTTCTCCACTCTAGTGAAGGGATAAAATATTCCTTTATTAATTCATTACATTTCTATTCAGCCCAATAGCTGAAGCTCTCTAGCTAGCTCACAACAATTAAACTCATAAAATGCAACATGATAAAAATACAATATAAAAGTGGAAAACTACAGTATAAAATAAAATAAAATAAAATAAAATAAAATAAAATAAAACCTAGCAGCAGCACAAAGTTTTAAAATACAGTTAGAGTTTTAAAACAACAGAAATTGAAAGACTTAAATGCCTGGCAAAATAACATGTTATTCAACTGCCACCGAAAAGACCACAATGTAGGTTATAGTGAAGTATCTCTGGGAAGACCTTCTTCCCACAGCACAGGGTTAAACATTGGAACTCACTACCACAAGATGTGGTGATGGCCACAAATTTGGATGGCTTTAAAAGGGGGTTGGATAAATTCCTATCAATGGCTACTAGCCCTGATGGTTGTGTGCTACCTCTAGTATCAGAAGCATTAAGCCTATATATAATAGTTTCTGGGGAACATGGGCTGGTGTGTGCTGTTACACCATATCCTACTTGTGGGTCCCTGGTCGACAGCTGTGCCAACAGAGTGCTGGACTAGATAGACCCTTAGTCTGATTCAGCGGGACTCTTCATATGTTCTTACACTCAGCAACCATCCACTCTGACAAATATATAGTTTGTGCTTTTGTTAGTGTCTCATGGTTGTGTTATTCATGCCATTATGCAAATGGATTTCTGGTATGACCTTCTTTAAAGACACGTTACAGCAAGAGGATACAGAACTCCCGCTCCGTAATTCAAATCAGCTCTTTTTTGAGTTGCGAGACATTCTTCTCAATTTTGAAATAATGGAACTGAGACTCTTGATTGGTTTCTTGATGACCTTCCCTGCATGTAAGGAATACCCTCATGCTCCTTTTTTGAAGGAAGCATTATTTGGGCTGAAAGATGACTCACACATTTAGCAAATGAATGAATGAATAAATGAATGAATAAAATAATGAATTCTTTGTTTCATGTTTTTTTCCTGATGCAGTTTCATAATGTTTCTGTATTCCCCCCTGCCATGCAGGTGTTTCTTCACAGAATCTAGTAGAAACTGGTGGTGGACTGAAAAGGCCTGGAGAGAACCTGCAACTGACCTGTACAGTGTCCGGATTTTCTCTAACAAGTTGGGCTGTGACCTGGACCCGTCAGACCCTGGGGAAAGGACTGGAGTGGGTTGCAGAGATCTGGAGCAACGGAAGCCCTTACTATAACAGTGCTCTCCGAAATCGTATGAGTATCTCAAGAGACACTTCAAATGGCCAGGTGTTCCTGCAGCTGAATGCACTGACGCCTGAAGACACTGCCATGTATTACTGTGCGAGAGGCACACTGAAGAAACCCTTCTGAGAAGCAGCATAAAAACTACTCTTCTGAAAAGGGTGTCTTAGTCATCAGTAGGGTTTTGTGCAGAAGCTTGAGGCACAGCTGTTTCACCATGTCTATGTCCTGAACCACAAATGCATGATATTCTATGCAATCCATAGTGCAAAATTATTCAGTGTGTAAAAAGCTTGCCTTGGGGATAGATTTCTCCATGGCTGGGGGCCTTGCATTCTTTTTATTACATTTCTGCCCTGGCCAATAGCCTATACACCAGTTGCTGGGGAACATGGGTGGGAGGGTACTGTTGCACCATGTCCTGTTTGTGGGTTCTTGATCAACAGCTGGTTGGCCAATGGCCACTGGGTGAACAGTGTGTTGGACTAGATGGACCCTTGGTCTGTTCCAGTATGGCTCTTCTTTAAGCAGAGTGCCAAAATGGGAGAGATCCTCTTCTTAGTAGCCACCCACCTCATTTCCTTTGGTAGGAGCTGCTGGAGTTGGACTACTGAAAACAATCTTAGGGTATGCATAGACATATATAAGAGGATTCAATACTTCAGGTAACCTGGCCTCAAGCCATTTATGGTGTTGAATGTTAAAATTCAAAAGGAGAGGTGGGTAAGAAAATTATTATTATTATTATTATTATTATTATTATTATTATTATTATTATTCATGCCCTTTGGATCAGGCTCAAAAATGGACTGGCAGCCAGTGCAGATGGAAAAGTACTGGTGTAGTATAATCATATTGGCCAGTCACTATAAACAATCTCACTTCCCTGTTTTTTACCAGCTGAGGTTTCCACCATTCCAGACCAGTGCCACACCAGTGAGACCACCTGTGTCTGTGGGGACAGGGCTGGATTCATGAGCATCCAAGAGCTTTTTTAAAATTATGACAATTTTTTTTTTAAAAAAAAAAAAACCAAACACTGGAAGGATTTTTTTTATACATAGCAAAGTATGGTGGCATTGGAAGAATGGCCATCTAATGGTCCCACCCTTGGTCCATCCCATTTCATCCGCACTCATTAATTATCACACTTTGTCTACTCCACGTCACAATGCCAGTCTTACAATGTGAGAATTCACATATTTCATGCCTTTGTTGGTTATGTAAACCAACAAGGGAGAGGGCATTTTCAGTGGTGGCCCCCTAATTATGGAATGATCTCGATGAGGCTTGCATGGTGCCAACATTGTTATCTTTTCGGTGCCAGGTCAACACTTTTCTCTTCTCCAAGGCATTTAACAGCATTTAACAACATACGCTAAATTTTAATGGACCCCAGAACTGTTGTTGCTAAATTTTATTTATTTATTATTTTATTTATTACATTTTTATACCACCTAATAGCCGAAGCTCTCTGGGCAGTTCACAAAAATTAAAACCATAATAAAACAACCAACAGGTTAAAAGCACAAATACAAAATACAGTATAAAAAGCACCACCAGGATAAAACCACACATCAAAATTGATATAAGATTAAAATACAGAGTTATTTTACTGGATACTGTTGTTTTTATATTTTTGATTGTTTTAAATTTTGTATACTTTTTAATGTTCACTGTTTTTAACTTTTGTAAACCACCCAGACAGCTTCAGCTATGGGGCAGTATATAAATTTAATAAACAAACAAACAAACAAACAAACCAGAATCCATACAGAGGTGATGGATTTCATTTCTTTACTTCATTTCAGTGATTTTCTGTACTACTATATATATAATATTCCAAAATAGTTTACAATATGAAATTGTGATAAAATGCAATGAAATCAATCATTAAAACAATACAACAATGATAAAAACAGTACAATCATCAATATAATCAGGGATAGCTGGTGCTAGCGGTCAAAGAGTCACCTGGTCAAGCAAGTGTATCTTCAATTGATGTTGTAAACATTGCACACTAGAAACTTTTATAGTGTTGTTTGAAGCTTTCTACATTTTACATTGCATTTTATGATGGATTTTGTGGTTTTAATTGTTGGGAATAGCCTAAAGAGCATCAGCTATTGAGAGGTATAGAAATGTAATAAATAACATTAAAATAGATAAATAAACAAATAAATCCTATTTTTATGTGGTGGGCACCATGATTGGGGTCACCCACCTCTGCAACATGGTCAAACTAACTTCAGTAATATGGCCAGCAAGCCCTCCTCCTCAGAGTGTTGACATTGGGGCAGCCTATACAGGAGAAGGTGGTCTTTCAGGTAATTTGTTCCTGAGCTGTTTAGGCCTTCATAAACTGGCCATAAGACATTGAACATGGCTCTGTCACTAACTGACAGCCAGTGCAGAGTTTTCAGTGCGTTTTCACCATATTCTGTACTAGCTGCAGCTTCCAAACTTAGATGGTTTACTGATTAATGCTAATTTAATTGAGCCAGGAGCCAGGCAAAGGCAGCGTAGAAAACAACGGTAGCAGAAAACAACATCCCAGAGTGCAGGACACGGAATAATGGGCTCAACTTACAGGAAGCCAGATTCCAGCTGGAAATCAGGAAAAACTTCCATACCGTTAGAGCAGTATGACAATAGGGAGGTCATAGACTCTCCCACCCTAGAGGCATTCAAGATGTAGCTGCACAGCCATCTGTCAGGGATGCTTTACAGTATATTCCTGCACTGAGCATGGGGATGGACTCGATGGCCTTACAGTCCCCTTCCAACTCTACTATTCTATGATTCTATGGAATGTGAAGACCTACCTAGGTGGTGGCCAACCCAGCAGGTAGAGGCAAATGTAGCCAGGCAAGATTGGCAAAAGCAGGCACTCCCGAGACAGATGCATGTGGGCAGCTATGCAGAGCTAAGAACCAACCTTGCAAGGTTGCCCCATATAACCCAAGTGCTCTGGACAGATTATGATACATAGAATCATAGATCAGACCCATTCTCCTTAGCTTGGAGTTTTGGTACCTGAATCAGAGGAAGAGGAAGAGGAAGAGGAAGAGGAAGAGGAAGAAGAAGAAGAAGAAGAAGAGCTAAGGTAAGAATACCTACAGTAGAACTTAATGCTACTAAATCAGTAGACAATATGCATAATAAGATAATAGACAGGTGGAGAAAGTGGTTTTTTTTTAAATAATGTATGATTAATTGCTTTTTGGTGTTCAATTCAGGCCTTAATAAAATGATGTAGCATTTAGGGACAAATATGCACCCCAGTAACCCAGCACTGGAAAACAAGATGGAGAAGATCTCCACAGCCACCAGGTATTTTCCTCTTGTGCTCAAGTATGTTGGAATAAAGCAGATCCACACAATGCAAAACACCAACATGCTGAATGTAATGAACTTGGCTTCATTAAAACTGTTAGGTAATTTGCGGGCTTGGAAGGCCACAATGAAACTGACAATGGCTAGGAAGCCCATGTAGGCGAGGATACAGTAAAACATGGTGACTGAACCTTCATTACATTGCAGAATGATTTCATCAGTTACTGAGTGCATATCTAAATCAGGGAATGATGGAGAGGTAGTCAGCCACAGAGTACAAATGCTTGCTTGAACAAGGGAGCATGGGAGGACAATGCAATATGCTGGTCTTTTGCCCACCCATTTGCTTAGCCGAGATCCAGGCTTTGTGGCTCTAAATGCAAGAGAAACTATGGTGGTTTTTTCCAGAACACAGGAAACAGCCACTGAGAAGATGATGCCAAAAGTTGGTTGTCGGAGAAGGCAGGTCACTTTCCCAGGTTGACCAAGGAACAGTAAAGAGGAGAGGAAGCAGAGCATGAGAGAGATGAGAAGAATGTATGTGAGATCCCAGTTGTTGGCTCTGACTATGGGGGTATCTCTGTGCCTAATAAATGTTCCTAGTACCAAGGCTGTAATCAGGCAGAATGAAACAGCAGCTGAGGCTAAACTGATCCCTAATGGTTCTTGGTAAGACAAAAAATGTATAATGGGGGGGGCGGAGCTTGGCAGCCATGGCGGTGGCAGGTTTCTTCTGAGGCTCTGAGCGGCGTTGCCGGAAAAAGCAATTATCTATTTTTTAATGGGCATAAATCTTTGAGCAAACGACAGGAAATGATTATAAAAGCTATCGGAGCTGGAAAGTGTTGAGAAGAGCCGATGGGATGAGGTGAGCTTGACGGAATGTCTTTATAAACTGCAGAGGCAAAACCGAAAGTAAAGTAACATGATTGATGTCGCAGTTTGAAAAGAAAGAACTTATGCTTGTTAGACGTTGATCTGATTTACAGCGATCCTCACTTCTCATCCTTTATCTTAAGTTGGAAAGATTGAAATACTGGCTTTGAAGTTGTTTGCTGTAATCTTTGTAAAGTGGAAAGTGGAAGCTGTTTGCGGTGTGCCGAGAAGGGGGGGGTGAAGGGGAAGAAACAGCATTCTGTGAGGGAGATGTGGGATTTTGAGAAACTGTGAATGATTGGATCTGATCCCCTCTAGTGAATGCTGTTGTGAACTGAATATATTTCCTCCCCCTCGGGAAGAAGGTGGTGTGTTTGGCACATAGAAGAGAAGCCAGTAAAAGTTGCTAAGGAAGTGGGGGCTCTAAGATTTATGCCCTACTCAGAAGGGTCCTATGTCCAACATTAAAAAAAAGATTAAGAAGTGGGAAAAGTTGAATATACAAAAAAAGAAACCTTCAAATCATAATTTAACCAACCTCTCCCACCTGGAAGATACAGCCCCTGGAACAGACCAGGAAGACGAAGTTATAGACCCAGTTTCTTTGGATACAGTACCAAATAAAGAAAAGAATATGGCTGAAGGGGGAAAAGCAATGGACAGCAACTTTCCCTCCCTAGCAGAAATTAAGGCAGTTATTGTAGAGAATAATATCATAATTTTTAAAAAAATGGATCTGCAAATGAATGAATTTAGACAACAAATGCGTGTTCTTTCGGATAAGACCGCAGAAAACTCGGATAAGATCAAAGAGATAGAGGCAAAAGCGGAATTGGACCAGAAGAAGCAAGAGGCTTTTGAAAAATCAACAAATATTCAATTTAAGGAATGGGAATTACGTCTGATCGCCTTGGAAGACCAATCTCGTAGATCTTCAATTCGAATAAAG
This sequence comes from Elgaria multicarinata webbii, assembly GCF_023053635.1. Taxonomy (NCBI): domain Eukaryota; kingdom Metazoa; phylum Chordata; class Lepidosauria; order Squamata; family Anguidae; genus Elgaria; species Elgaria multicarinata. The sequence goes on from NC_086181.1 coordinate 41,857,431, forward strand.
CAGCTGAAGCAGATACAAGGAGAAGATCTTAGAGAAATCATTCTGAACTGGTTCAAAGAGCTGATGCCTGACATACCAATAGATGGATCGGATCTGGACCGAGTCCACCGCGTGGGGGGGCAAAACTACAAAGGGACTAGAGATATTTTGGTGAAATTTGGTAACTATTATAAAAAAGAGCAAATCATGAAAGAATTGAGATCTTTGACCCAGTTACAATATAAAGGCAAAGCAGTGCAAATTTATAATGATCTTTCTCAACATACATTAAATTGGAGACGGAGTATTAAACCAATAACTGGAATGTTAATGCAGAACAAAATTCCATACGCATGGGGTTACCCGGTTTTCTTAAGATTTACATATGGGAGGAGGGAACACAGAGTAACCTCATTGGATCAAGGTAAAGAATTGCTGAAGAGGCTGGGTCTGGATGGGGAAGCAAATGGGGCTGGAGTGGGTGGGGGAGGGAATGAGGCTGGGACATCTGGAGAGTAAGAGAATTGTTAATTATGTTTGGAGATAATTGCAAATAGAAATGCTAATATAGAAACCTGCCGGCCAGGCGCAGCACTGCCTCCCCCCCCCTTTAAAGTAGATGGCTGGAGTGCTAGACTCACGGGGATATGGGGGGGGATTAGAGTGGGGGGGTGGGGAGGGGGGGAAGGTAGGAGAGGAGGGATTGGGGTAGGAGGGTGGGGGTTTTATGTATGGAGTTTGTTTTTTTATGTAAGCAAGTTTGAACTGCTGAGCACAAGGGATCGGAAGAGATTTCAAAAGGGTGATTATGGATAAAAAGATAAAGGTATCAACACTCAATGTTAAAGGTTTGGGGGCAGTCGTGAAAAGGAAGAGAATAGAACAAATGCTTAATAAAGAGGGATCAGATATTATAATGGTCCAAGAGACACACCAAGGCTCCGAGAATTCGAATATGATAAAATTAAAGTGGTTAGCCTATTATGAAAAGTCATTAGGGACATCGAAAAAAAATGGAGTGGCCACTTTGATTTCAAAAAAAAGTGGGTTTATATTAGAAGAAGTAAAAAAGGATGATAAGGGCAGATATCTTATGTTAAAAGGTAAAATTGAGGGAAAGGTCTATACTTTGATTAATGTTTATGCCCCAAATGAGAGGCATAGAGAGTTTTTTATAAAGTTGTTTAAAGAAATAGAAGAATTTAAGGAGGGGTATGCTATATTAGCTGGGGATTTTAATATGGTTATGGATAATAAACGGGACAGGTCAAATCCCACTAATGTTGAAAAGAGGAACAATATGACTATATTGAATAAATTAGTAAAAGAAAATGATTATTTAGATTCGTGGCGTTTACTTAACGGGAATAGGCCTGGATTTTCATACTTTTCCCCAGTTCATCATACATACTCCAGGATAGATTATATATTTGTTTCAAAAGATTTTGCAACGAGGATCTGTAAAATGGAAATGGGGGTAATAAAAGTAACTGATCATGCCTTGTTAAGTCTAGAATTTACAGTTAAGAAAGATTATAAAGAGGCATATAGATGGAAGCTGAATACAAAGATATTGAAATATAATAAAATAGTAGATAAAATTCGGAAGGAACTGTCGGAGTCATGGGAAATTAATGAAAAAGGAGGAACAGCTGGGTCAGTCATTTGGGACACCATGAAGGCTGTAGCAAGAGGAATCTGTATTAGAGAAACATGTAGTTTAAAAAGACAACAACGTGCAGAACAGGAAAAGTTAGAGATAGAAATTAAAAACTTGGAGGAAAGATATTGGCGAGTTAAAGATAAATATAAATTAGTGGAAATACAAGCTAAGAAGAAACAATTAGAAAATTTAAATATAGAAGAGATTCAAAAGAATTTAATGTATATGAAAAGGGAATATTTTGAAAACAGTGATAAGAACTCGAGGTTGCTTGCCAAGCTCACACAAAAAGAAAAAGGGAGGAATGGGATAGAAACGTTGAAAGATAGCCGAGGGAATTATTGTCATGCAATGAAAGCTAAAATAAAAATTTTTCAGGAATTCTATCAGGAATTGTATAAGGGTAAAGAAAGTCAACAAGAAAAGGTGGAGGAGTATATTGGAAGGTTTATAAAGAAGGGAATAAAATTAGAATATAAGGAGTTAATGGAGTCAGTAATAACTCAAAGAGAAGTTGAAGAGGTTATTGATAAGTTAAAAGTTGGTAAATCACCGGGAGCAGATGGTTTGGGTCCAGAATATTATAAGGTCTTCAAAGACTGTTTAGTTCCAAAATTAATGGAACTTTATAATAGGATATTATCAGGAGAGAAGATACCTGAATCATGGGAACATTCAGTGATAATTCTGATCCCAAAACCAGATAAAGATTTGACTAATCCCGATTCTTATAGACCTATTTCTTTAATAAATCAGGATGCTAAAATTTTTACATCTATTATGGCCAAACGGCTAAATAAATTTTTGGCAGAATATATAGGAGCAGATCAATGTGGGTTTGTGGTAGGAAGGCATATGCATAATTTAGTGGGTAGAGTTTTAAATGTAATAAATGTAATTAAAAAAGCAAATATTAAGGCAGGTATTATGGCATTAGATATTTTTAAAGCTTTTGATTGTGTGAGCTGGCAGGCACTAAAGAGTATTATAGATAAATTGGGATTTGGAAATAAATTTAAAAATGTAATAGAACAGCTATATTCCCAAAATACGGCGGTAGTGGTGGTAAATGACGGACTTACTGAAAAGATACGACTAGCCAGAGGAACAAGACAAGGATGTCCGCTCTCGCCGGTCCTGTTTGTAATGGTTATGGAAGTTTTGGCGAAGGCACTAAGGGAGGATGAAGAGTTAGAAGGAATTGGAGAGGTAAGGGAAATAAAGTTAAACATGTTTGCGGATGACACTTTATTGACCATTAAGAATCCATTAAGAAAGTTAGAAAGAATTAAATATCAGTTGAGGGAATTTGAGGAAATTACAGGGTTAAAAATAAATTGGTCTAAATCAGAGATGATGTTGTTTAACTATACCAAGAAGGAAGAAAAGGATTGGGAATTTAAGGGAATGGAATTGAAAGTTAAGAATGAGATTAAATATTTGGGAATTAAAATTACAAAAAATTTAGAGAATCTTGAAAAGGAAAATTTAACGAGGTTAAAGAAAGAGGTATTAGAGAAATTGGAGAAATATAAAAGATTAAATTTATCTTGGTTCGGAAGAATAGCCTTAATAAAAATGAAGATATTAGCTAAAATTAATTTTGTATTTAGAATGTTACCTATAAAAATATCAGAAACCGAGATAAAAAGTTGGCAAAATATTATTAATAAATATTGTAATGGAGAAAAGAGAGTAAGAGTGAATAAAAATAATTGGTACCTAAGCCAAAAAAAGGGGGGAATGGGTCTCCCAAACATAAAATTATACTACGTAGCAAATAGATTAAGACATGTTGTAGAAGCAATTATGGGAGTAGGAGATTTATATTGGATGGAAGAAAAAACCATAAATAAGGTAGAGATGAATTTGGAGAATGTTTTTTTTAAAGACGGAGGAAGAAAGTGGGTTGGAAGTATAGATAATCCACTCCTGAGGACTCAATGGGAAATTTGGAGTAAATTTAAAGGGAAGCTGCTTCCGAGCAACTCTCCCTTAGCACCGATAATAATGTTAAAGAATTTCCCAGAGGATCTAAAGGGTAGATTATGTAAAATATTAAAAGAGAAAAATAAAATAAGATTAAAGGATTGGGTAAGAGATATTAAAACAAGAGAGGATATGGAAAATTTGTTAAAGGAGAAGAAGCTATCTTGGCTAGAATATGGTCAATTAGAGCAATGGAATAAAAAGTGGATTAAAGATAATAGAATGTGCAGAAAGATGATGAGGTTTGAAGAATTAGTAGTAAGTAAGGAGGAAGGGAAAGGAGGGAGTATAGTTTCAAAAGGATTAATGAGTGAAATATATAAAATATTGTTAGAGAAGGACTTTAGAGAGAATACAGAGAAAATGGTTTGGGAATCAGATTTGAAGATACAAATAGGGCGACAGAGCTGGGAGGGACTATGGAAACAAAGAGTGTTGAGAAGTTTATCAGTAAGAATAAAGGAGAATTATTTTAAAATCCTATGGAGGTGGTACCTAACCCCGGTTAGATTGAATAAGATAAGTGATCAACATTCAGCAAATTGTTGGAGAGGTTGTGGGGAAAAAGGAACGTATTTACATATGTGGTGGCAATGCAAATATGTACAAAGATTATGGAAGATGGTGTTCTCAGAAACTGAAGAAATAGTGGGAATGAAAATAGAACAAACACCAAAAATAGCATTGCTGTCACTATTTGAAGATATAAAGTGTGGAAAAGGAACTATAGAGCTGATATCGAATTTGTTGGTTGCAGCACGACTGATGGTAGCTAGGAACTGGAAGGTCCAAGGGGAATATACTATTGAGGAATGGTACAAAGAAGTATGGGACATAGCCATTAATGATAAACTGACATGTAATATTAAGTGGAGAAAAGGCGTAACTAAAATAAATGAGTTCGAAGGAATTTGGAAACAGTTCCTAGTGTTTGTGTTTACTAAGGGAAGTGGGAAACCACCAGCAGAAGAAACGATTAGATTTTGGACTCAAGAATGATCCCGAGGTGGGGGGTGCACTTTTATGTTAAGAACGAAGATGTTGTAGTATGATAAGGCATATGTAATAGTTTTTGATATTTGTACTCAACAATCATTCAATACGTATGCAGCAGATATTTGATGTTTTTCTTTTTCTTATTGTGTTTTGTTTCAGTTATATTTTGGTAATGTTTATCTATGTTTATATAGTGTTGAAAATGAATAAAAATTAAAAAAAAAAAAAAGACAAAAAATGTATAGTTTTGGGGATGCAACCATTTCTATACTTGTTTGGATAGTGGTCTTCTGGACATTTGAAACAGTCTTTCATATCTGAAAAATACAAATAGGTCCCATTTCAGTGCCCGTTCATCTGAAACAACCAACATTGTCTAATATGAAAGTTGGAATACAGCATTACCTACCAGTCTGATTTGAAATCTTCCCTACTGGGCAGGGGTCACAATCATAGCAGCAAAATTTTTCCCCTTCCTTCCTTCTCTTCTGATTACCAGGCTGGCAGCATTCATTACAGACAGAAACAGGAATCACCTGTCCACATATAGGAAAAATCTTTAGGTAGGAAGAATAGTTTTTAATGAAGTGTTCCCTTCATTTAGGTCCATGGAGGGATACAGTCTATCCTATAAAATGGTAATGAGATGTCATCCTAACCTTCATAAAATTGGGCCACTTTCACCAATATTTCTGAAATTTAGAGGTGCCAGAAAGAACTGTTGATTTTCCATACCATGACCTTTTCAGGTCAAGTTCTAAAATATTAAAGAAACAACAACAACAACAACAACAACAACAACAACAACATAATAATAATAATAATAATAATAATGCTACCCTCCATCTTCCAGAAGTGAAACTAAGAAGCAGTTTAACAATCAAATTTCAGGCATGTAATAAAAAAAATGAAACTAAGACTGATAATTGCAATTCATGCTTACACACACACACACACAGAGAGAGAGAGAGAGTCGATGGAAATCAGCATAATCATGTACAAACTTTGTTACAATACGCACGTGTAATACACAGATATTAATAATGACTCCTGTATATGGTTTCATGATTTTTGTACTGGCAACGTAATTAAAATAAAATAAAATACAGATATTTGTCGCCTTGGCAAAGCATCTTCTTTTTGAATATACTAGCTCAAACTGAGTTACTTCTAGAGTTTCTCCAGATTGGGTTGGACCAAATGTACCATATTTAGCAATTCATTTGGAGAAGAGATAATCAACCCTGATGACTATCAAATACATACCTGGTTAAAATGTCTGTGCCAAACAATCATATCTTCATTAATGATGAATCCATTTCCTCTATTATCACTGGGATCCAACCTTCCAATTTTCACTTTCTGGAAGGAGTTATTGAGCAATGTGACTATGTTCATGATGTCAAATCCACCTTCCAGTACCCTGTTGTCATTAAAGGAAACTGTCTCCTTTGCTGAGTTGTTAAATGAAACACTTTGAAGAAAAACGTGGAGCTTGTTGAAAGAGAAAAAACGAAACAAAAACAAACCAACAGTGTTAACCAGTTTTGGAGACTGCAGACTGAAATTCTTTTCAGGCTCCATGAAGTGAAAAAATGTTGCATACCGACAAAGCTTCATGAGTGAAAAAGGTGTAATACACATTTCATCCTTTCTTTTGAAGAAGAGAGATTTGGATTTATTATCACTTTACACTAGTATGTTTATTAAAATATTATGTTGTAATGGTGATTACCTGCCAAGGCTGCAGAGACTGAAGAGCAATGCTTCCACCCCTCACCATTGCTCTGTGTTTGGCCTGAGATAAAGACACGGCATGCAAAGCATGAGCTAAAGCATAAACAGCATTATAGATTCCATAGCTGTGGCCAGTCATGTGCACTTCAAAAAGACCCGCAGAAAGACTCTCTAGCTTCTCTGCTCCAGTACATAGTTCATCAACAATCACTGATGTTATGGGATCTGGGAAGAAACAGTCAAATGCTTGCTCCCAGAAATCTTTGAAAAAGTCATTTCCCTGGGTCCACTGAGGTGCTTTGGTGTGGATGAATTCCTTGAACCCTGGAAAATCTTTTGAGTGAATTGAGAAAGTGATGGCACCTTGGAATTGTTGAAAATCCCAATTTCTCTCAAGACCCGTCGATACAAAATCAATCTGGGTTGTCATAATCCACACCTTGCCATATGACACGTTTTCTCTATTTTCAGGATCTCTTAGAAATATAGCTGTCCTCAACAGTGAAATGGTCAAAGAATCTCCATACATGATAAATATACTGGCTTTAACATCTGTGACAGCTATATACACTCTTGATAATATAGCATACCCTTCACTTATGTTATCCATAGGGGCTTGTTGTGTGATTCTTCTTGTGACAGCTGAACACATTCCATTCTGGGAAAGCAAGGACTCCATGGTCTTCAAGAAATGTTCTCCACTATCATCATCCACAACAAGGAGTCCAACCCATGTCCATCTGAAATACTGAAGTAAATGGATAATTCCCATATACTGATAGGCTTCATTTGGGACCATGCGGTAAATGGAAGAGGCCTGAGTTGCTTCAATCTCTTCTGAGGCAAATGAGCCATACGTTATCTAAAAGAAAATGCAAACTCTCTCATCTCTGTAGGGGAAAAACTACAAGGCTAAAATTCCAGGGTCACAGACATTAGATATTCAGTAGGGGTGTGCACGGACCCCCCGCTCCGCTTCACTTGCAGATCCGCCATTTTTCGGAGCGGGTCGCTCCGCCCCGCCCCCGCTCCGCCCACTTCCGCTCCGCTCCGCTCGGAGCTCCGGATCGGATCCGGAGCTCCGTTTTTGCCCCCCCATAGGCTTGCATTGAAAGCTAAAAAAGTAAACAACTTTTTTTCCGTTGAAGTTAGAAACCTCACGTTTGGCACCATGACACCTCATGGGCGTATACACACACACGCCAAGTTTCAAGGCAATCCCATCATCCCCTGATTTTTGGCGAATTTTTGAAAATCGGGCACCCCATTCACACCCCTTGGGATAGCTCCGTCAATTTGCATGTTACAAACCTCAAACTCGGCACCAGGGCAGCTTATCCATGTGTCCACATGCACGCCAAGTTGCAAGCAAATCCCATCATCCCCTGATTTTTGGCGCGGCTCTACCCTCTAACGCACCTCCCATAACCCTAATTCACACCCCTTTAGATAGCTCCGTCAATTTGCACGTTAGAAACCTCAAACTCAGCACCATGATAGCTTATCCACGTGTCCACATGCACGCCAAGTTTCAAGGCAATCCCATCATCCCCTGATTTTTGGGGAATTTATGAAAATCGGGCACCCCATTCACACCCCTTGGGATAGCTCCGTCAATTTGCATGTTAGAAACCTCAAACTCGGCACCAGGAGAGCTTATCCATGTGTCCACATGCACGCCAAGTTGCAAGCAAATCCCATCATCCCCTGATTTTTGGCATGGCTTAACTCACCCCAAATTGTCCCATTCTACAACTACGTCAATTTGCACGTTAGAAACCTCAAACTCAGCACCATGATAGCTTATCCACGTGTCCACATGCACGCCAAGTTTCAAGGCAATCCCATCATCCCCTGATTTTTGGGGAATTTATGAAAATCGGGCACCCCATTCACACCCCTTGGGATAGCTCCGTCAATTTGCATGTTAGAAACCTCAAACTCGGCACCAGGAGAGCTTATCCATGTGTCCACATGCACGCCAAGTTGCAAGCAAATCCCATCATCCCCTGATTTTTGGCGCGGCTTAAACTTTTTAACTCACCCCAAATCAAGTCCCATTCTACAACTACGTCAATTTGCACGTTAGAAACCTATCCTTTGGTCCCATGACAGCTTACCCATGTGTCCCCATGGACACCAAGTTTCAAGGCAATCCCATCATCCCCTGATGTTAGGGGAACTTTTGAAATTTGAACACTCCAGTATGTCAGGGATTTAAAGTTGCAATTGCAGACAGCTCAATGGGGCCAGTTCCAAGGCAATCCCAACATGCCACGAGATAACCCTAAATCTTCTGGCACATTTGAAAAAGGGATTATTGAATTTGATAAAGTCTAAGTGAGCGCAGGAAGGACTTCTCCCCTGAGTCAAAGCAAGACACATACACCATCGCTGCAAGGCGGGAAGGGGAGAATTATTATTATTATTATTATTTATTTATATAGCACCATCAATGGAAAGCAGGCAGGCAGCATGCATTGTAGTGCCGCAAGGATGGCTTGAGCACTAACGCATAGCAAACCAACCCATAAGTGGGCGCAAAGTGAGGCAAAGATGGCTGGTTGTTTCTTTCTAAGCCAGCAGTTACGCCTTGAGGGGCACAGAGGAGGACGATTGGGAGCAAACCAGGCACCAGGCGGGCAGAGAGGCAGGCAGAGTAGGCGAGGAGTCAGTCCTGGCAGATGCCCCACCACAGCAGCACCCCGGGGGAGGCGGGCAGGCAGGCAGGCAGGCTGCGGGCATTTCTGGGGGCACAAGGAAGTGATGGCTGGTTTCTAAGCCAGCATTGCAGTTAGTCACGCATTGCAAACGCAAACCATCCCAGCGAGTCGGTCACCGAGGAGGACAGGCTAGCAGAGGGGCAGGCAGAGTGACATGTCATAGATCTAGTATTGGGGAGGAGTCAGTCCCGGCAGATGCCCCAACACAGTAGCACCCTGGGTGGGCATTGGAAAACGCCATCTTGTGGGTCAATACTTCCCCCACCCCATGTCCTGCAGGGTTGCCTGCCTAACCCTTGTGGGGATGGGAGATGGAGAGCTTAGAGTGGCAGTGCCAGCAGCAGCCTTCGGCTTTCCCCTGGAACCAGTCGCCTTGCCCGCCTCTTTCCCCAGCAAGATCGCCTGGTGCTGCCTATGAAGATGCATCTTCATGCTGCTGGTTCCATAATGCCCTGTCGATGAACCCCTGCTTAGGCTGAGTTTGCAGTGGCGACAGACAGCAAAGCGGGGATCCGCTCCCAACTCAAAGTGGTCCCACACGATGCTTGTCTTTCGTTTCTGTGGTGACACCACCAATTGCCCGCCTGAGCTCTCTGGTGTTGCCACAGAAACAGGGGTGTGGGATGAGACTGGGGAGAGAGCCTCGGCCTGCTGCTGCTCCTCCTCAGCCCCCACATCCTGGAGGCCCACCGCCTCCTCCTCCTCCCCCCCCTCCACTGTGCTGAGGACCTCGTCTAGGTCCATCAGCGGGCTCGTGGGCTGAAAGGAGAATGAAGGAGTTGGGGATACTCCTCCTCCTCTAATGGCACTGCTGCCACGTGCCTCTTGCAAACGGGCACTTTTCCCATTCCCACCCTCAAAAAGAGAACGCCGGGCACAAGTTGCAGAAGAGAGTGGCTCTGCCTGCTGCTTGTCCTGCTTCTGTTTTGGAGCAGTCAGCCAAGGAGTTGCCCGTTTGAGTTTCACAGGAGGAGAGGAAGCCCTGCTGGCAGACTGAGCCTTGCTGCTTTCAGCACGCCTGCTTTCTCTTTTCATGATGACTAACAAAATATTAATACTACTAATACTATGTATAAGGTACTACTAAGAATATGTATAAGAAGAATATAATATGTTTAAATGTAGGGAAATGGGACAAGAACAATAAAATATACTACTACTAATATGTATGAGAATATACTACTAAGAATATCTACAAGAATATAATAATATGTTTTAGAATATTACTAATAAATGTAGGGAAATGGGACAAGAAATGGGACAACCACTACTATAAGAAGAACAAAATATGAATACTACTACTAATATGTATGAGAATGTATACTAATAGACTACTAAGACTATGTCAAAGAATATAATAATAATATGTTTAAGAATAGGGAAATGGTGTGCGTATGCTTTCCCCAAAATGCTCAATCTGTGGCTGCCTGTTGAACTTGACAAAAGCAGCCCACTCCGTCGAAGTTACACAGAGAAGAAAAAGAGAATCCAATTTTTTTGGTATATTTGGTATATAGAAGATAGAAGGAAACACAATCAGGATTTAAGAGAGGGGAGGGGGAAAAAGAACCAACCACTACTATAAGAAGAACAAAATATGAATACTAATATAATATGTATGAGAATAT